>NC_056727.1:59286951-59569451 GCF_019279795.1 Protopterus annectens | reverse complement strand
TCATTGTAATTAAACAAACAATATAAAACAAATAATTTACTAAGTCCACCACAAAAAGGAGGCCAGGAAAACACTCTGGTAATTACAACAGTTTACTTACTGAATGCAAAACTTCAAAGCTTTACCTCTGTTCATAATAGTAAAAAAATAATTTTGTTTACAATTCCCTTGCAGTTCATTAAAATCTTTTTACGTGTCCTGGAGTACTAACCAGGGAATCCATTTATTATTCTATTACTTTTTTTGTGTTTTTTTTTTTTTTGCCTGTGAAGAGACTCTGTTGATGCAATAACTCCAGTATAAGGAAATCTGACCTCAATGATACATTGAGGGTTTTACTAGGTCTTATAATCATTTTTTTGCAGCAATTAATATTTTATCTAACGATGCTCTTTTATTCTTATGCCAGTCACGATTTTGGGTATCCCTAAAAATATGTTTCTGACCACATTTATCAAATTAATTCCTTTAAGTATATTTCATTGACTTAGGACACTCCCAAATATATGCAAATAATTCACCGGAACCTCTGTATCACATCTTCAGCATAGGTCTGTAGATTCATAACTGTATATTGTGCTAAGGACCACTCAGGCTTTAATTAGCCTGACCATGAAACACAAACGTGTCCCATAAGTTATATGTTTTAGACGTTTATATACAGGTGATTGCTGGTTAAGACATGATTTACTGACATAGATGTGGGTGTCACACCTGGGGTGAATTTTTGATTTCCTATCCAATGGTCCAAGTTACACTTAAATAGGGTTAGGACGGACCTTTGTTTCTGTCTAACCAACATGTCCTAATTATATTGCAAGCAAAATTTAGGTTGATAGATCTAATAGTTTTGATGCTGTTTGTTTTGCAGATGTACAAATGGTTCATTAGAGCAGGGTCCAGGGATGTCATATGCCAGAAAAAAAATAAATAAAAATATGACCAGCAGACAGTGGAGAGCAAAGTAAATATATAAAGTGTATCAACAGATTGTATTTATCACAAAGATTGTATTTATCACAAAGCTTTTATCAATATGAAAAAACATAAAAAATACACCCCATTTATAATGTATCATCAGTCTTAAAGTCAATCACAAATGTTTATTTAACCCAGGTGCAAAGAGCCCTCCCAGTTTAATTATCCATTTTTTCTCCTTGACATTGAACAATTCATGCCATCCAGTTTTATTTGGTTGCATCCCTGTAATTTTATCTATTATTGTAAATTGGAAGCTTGCAGTCTTGTGTATTAAAGTGTGTTTGTATAGAGCATTAGTGTCACGCTGGTTCCTAATTTCACTCATATGCTCCGAAATTCTGTGTCTCACTGCCCTGGACGTCTGTCCAACATAAAAGGCTGAACATTGACATGTTGCTAAATAAACAACCCATTCCGAGCTGCAGTTGGCAAAAAAAGGAATCTCGAATACCATGCTGGTATTCTTGCTACTAAAGCACATAGTTTTCAGCATTCTACAGCAGTGCCTACAATGTCCACATGGGTGGCTCCCCTTGACAATACCAAAAGAAAAATATGGAAAATGGAGGGAGGAGGAGGAGGGTTGTCGGTCAGATTTTCATTTGAGATGTTTCATAATAAAGACTGTAACTTTCTAACCCTTTATACATTATTAACATCTAAGTGTTTTCCATCTTATGTTCCCTGGGTCCAACATCTGTGTTCATTTGCTGTAGCAGATGCTTGAATAATGAGAAGGACAAAAGTGTTTTCCTAATAAAAACTCCACCCTTGCAGTATTCCCCAGCTGGTCACTCTCTAACTGCTTCTCTTGCACTGTTTCTACTGGCACCCAAGCCTATAAGACTTTCTGAGCCATCTACATATGTTTTCACTTCTGTAGGAAAATAAAACTTAAAATAATCTAGGAAGATAATCTTGAACATCAGTTTCTCAGTTTAACAGACTTGAGCAGCTGGTATAAAATGTTTTATTTTTTTGCAAATTTCAGAGCTGAAATCTTCCTTCATATAACCCATATCCCCACAGTAACATTTTTCCAGGTATCCATAAACTGGAAAATAGTTGCTCTTTAAGTTTGTCCGAGACAAAATGAGCAGTTAACTGTCTTGACCTCCTAATGTTTATTTATTTTCTGGACGCATTCAGTCTGCCCTTTCTATGGATAGTTCTTCCTGGTGGATCCCTGACCACTCAAATAATAAACAGCTTACCTGAGACACCACACTTATCTCTTCTGTCTACTATGCAATTCTGACTAACCTCAAATTTTTACTGAGCTCTCTATCTTCAGAATAACTCCTTTTAGTTCCAATTGTTCAATACAGACTTGACCGTGTAATGAATGTGTATGCTTATCTTCTGTTCTTATGTATTTTGGTTGTCATCAGAATGCTGAATAAAGTTTTGCTTTGTCTCATAAAACATTTTTCCTTGTATGTGATACATAGTTATCCAGTTATGAAATCTGTATTGTTCATCTTCTGCAGTATTTGTGTAAGTGAAGTATC
This sequence comes from Protopterus annectens, assembly GCF_019279795.1. Taxonomy (NCBI): domain Eukaryota; kingdom Metazoa; phylum Chordata; order Ceratodontiformes; family Protopteridae; genus Protopterus; species Protopterus annectens. Next base: position 59,566,959 of record NC_056727.1, on the reverse strand, counting down.
CCTATAAGTTGTTCTTTACTACTGTTGCTGTTCAAGTCTGCTTTACTTCTTTGAGCATTTACTGTCATTACATCTCTCTGGTTGGATGTGTGCTGCAAAGATAAGGACATTTTTCTACTTCAATTTCATCCACTTTTTATTCTTTCCTTTTGATGAAGGCATTTGGTTGAAGCATGTACCAAAAGAATTCCCAAAAACCTTAAAGAAACATTTATTTCATGCTGTGAAAACCACCTTATTTTAACTTTGCCAATGGAGTGAGCTTGGTCTTACTCATCCACTATATCTGGACGTTCTGCCCAATGTCTCTGTTTAGCCTGAAAATTAAATAATCACTGTTTCCTTTATTTTACATTAAAATATAAAGCAATGGTCATTTTAGATAATTATAAACACTTTAAACACTTGAACATTTAAGATTATATTTATTATTTCTTTCATACGATACAGTAAAACTCCGGAATAACTATTATAGTGATATAAATGCACTGCAAATAATTTTTTATCACAGTAGTTTGTAAAATCATCTAATCTTAATATAATGTTTTCCTGGGTAACTTCATATTTTAAGCAGATACTGGTACAATATCTTAAATAATTATAAGTGAGCATTCATTTAAAGATGAATACGCTACACACATCACCCATTAAAACTAAAGTACACAACCATCTAGACATAAATGATAGCATGCTGTAGACACACATACACACCTGATTGCAGAATATATATTGTAATTTTTAATCAAATAAATTAAACTAAAATTTGTGCAAGATTATCACAAAACATTGGAAGAGGACAAGGGTTGCTAAAATATAAAAGAAACAGAGACACATATGCAATAATTCTGTTTTCTGTAAATATGCAGCTGGAGGGATGCTTTAAAATATGTTTGTACGGTTAATCACATGGTAAAATGTTTGGCAATTGATAAGGCTTACATTTATTTTATTGCCAAAGCACAATCTAAAGCATTTTAAATGTACTGAAAAACACTACATGACTAAACTTTTATTATTTTTTACATTTATTTATATCTTTATATAACCTTTTGAGGTAGAAATTTAAATCTGCAAATTGAATAAAGCCCATTAGATACTTTTTAAACAAGACATTATCCCTGGGATTCAGAAAAATCCCCTAAGCTCACATAAAATACTATTGCTGCAAGGTGCAGTTTATACAAGTACATACAATCCAATTCAGAGACCTGTTTAACTATAATGAGAAAGACTTCATTATTAGCTAATCTGCATGACTCTTACTGTCAGTGCTTAACATCACTTTTCATTTGTAATTACCACTGGTGACCCTTGCATCACATTGGCATAGAATACCCCTCATTAATCCCCACACACACATGCATGCACGTAGACATTTACACACACACACACACACACACACACACACACACACACACACACACACACACACACACGCACACGCACACGCACACGCACAGACTTTACCAGTAAACAAATGTTAAATAAAATAAAATTAATATATATACTGTACACACACGCGCACACACACACACACACACACACACACACACACACACACACACACACACACACACACACACACACACACACACACACACACACATTGAAACCCCCATAAACACACTCTTAGACCCCAACCAGCACTTTTCACTTAACTTCTCAATAACTATATTGGAAACAGTGGGGGAATATGGTGTATTGGCCATGGTAATTAAGATGACATGCTCTGCTAGTTATGCAGCTGAGTAATTCTCTGAACTGCTTGGCTGCAAAAATCCCTTTCCTCAGATATTTCCAGGAACAGCCCATGGCTTATAACATCAGCCAGTCCTACAGAATGCCTCATTATCATGTAGCATGGTTATTGGTTATAGAGACCTGCTAATCCAGTGGTTCTACTGACTACGTAAAATCACTGTGGTGGACCTGTCTCTGAATAAGAAAGGGCATCTGTAAGTGGTTAGATGCTTATGTTAGGGCTTACCCTCATGGTAGCTCTTTCTAAACCCCAGTCTAAAATTCATTGATCTGTATTTGGGGACATATCTCTAAAAGTTTGCATTTAATTCACTGTTTAGAAACTGCTCATTGAAACAGCCTCTGTGGAGATCACAATCAGACCACGTGATTCACTTCAGTATTTCAAAGCTTAATTTACATGGCATAACTTTTATACAAAGTATTATAGAAAAGAATGATCCCTCTTTTGTCACAATATCTGGCATAATCATTTAGTAGAGTGTAAAACAAAGCCATCCACTAGTAGTTTTCCAGTGTAGCATGAGTATAATTTATCTGCTGAGGGATGGAAAGCTTATGTCACCAGCCTAGTGCCTTAGATGCTTGAAGCCATGGATTCTAAATATACAGAATTAAATACATTCTGCTATTGGTTGGATGTAACAGGGTACAAACTGTAAGCAAGAAATGAAAATTAAAGTCAATTATTTTCAACCAGGCCAATTGATGTTTACCACAATGTGCATGAAAACTGAGGTTTATTGTAAATGACAGAAATCTTATTTTTTTCGTAGTTGTGTTCTACAAAAGAACCACTGCTCTTCTACACATTTGGTAAGGTCTTGATTTTAATTCTTATTTATGTTATGATCTTTCTTTATAGCTTGAAGATATTCACTATATTAAACCCACATAATTCAGGGGACCTACACCAGAGAAACCTTTAAAGCAAATGTGGTACAACTTGAAACTCTGTGTAAAAGTCAGGATTAACAGCATTGGGCCAAACAGTGACAGGGCTAGCCATTCATGGGTGTAAACCTTAGCTCTAGATGATTGTAACTGTTGAAGTGACACCCCAACCCCATGTGTAAAAATGGGAAAAGAGGTTGTGGATGGATAGATGGATGGATGGATGGATGGATGGATGGATGGATGGATGGATGGATGGATGGCGTTGGGACAAAATTACACTTTTTACAATGTCAGTATTACTGGAATTGCAAATACTACCAACAGTGACATTGAATTGAGCAGAAAACATCAGTTTTAAAGCAGGGAGTCAATCATTGCTTGGATGCCATTTCCAATATCACATCATATAAAGGTAACCAACTCTGGCACTGACAATATTATATTTGAACTGTGCTTCATCTAATATGGAATTATCTGTAACAGCATTGCTGATTTCTACCTGCCTCACACTTTCTCAAATAATTGATCAGACATTTTCACCCAAGAGTGCTGCAGTTCAATTGCTTTAATAGTCAATATTCAGCATTGACAGGCACATGTTTTCTGCTTAATATGAACAATGACATTTCATCCTATGTAGGTTATAGATAGCCTGGTTGTAAGGTAGCTGCCTGGCTCGGCATGCTTAACTCAGCAATGGACGATATGAGACAGCAGACAAAAACAGATGGGTACCCCATAACATACTGTAATTTACCTACACAAATTTAAGAGGCACAGGGCCTATTATATCACCTTTTACATGCACTTTTGGCCATGTGAAAATTCAGGGACCAAAATGCTATGTATGTTTTTGTATATGCATATCTGTAACTACAAAGATGTGCTGAACTGCAATACACCTGTAGTGCCACAAGACAGTGGTGCACCAATAGTCCAGATATGTCTAAAGAAGAAAGTGATTTAAAAAATGTGATTAAACAAAAGCAATTGTATCTTTCAGTTTTAGAAAGGGTCATATGCTCAAGCATGTGTCCACATTAGGGCTTAGAAAACTTTGAAATGGAATGCTCTTCATACATTTGAATAAAAAGTATGCTGTTGGAGAAAGCTGCAGTGATGAACAAGTGTGAATTTGTTTCAATACAGAAAAAGCAGACAGAAATGACTCCTTGATTAACAATTCTAAGTCTATACATCTTCAGGCAATAAAAAGAGAATCAGAGACTTTGAGTTTTGTTAGTTCTGCTGAATTAGCAGAGTCGACTTTCTGCATCTTGTCAATCCTAATGTAAATTGACTTGTCAGAGGAAACAAGAACAGATGGAATTCTATTTCTTTGAGGAAGTAGATAGATGCTTGCATGTATTCAACAGCACGTTACTGTGGAAATATTTAATGATGTCTTCTTTATTCAGAGGGAATGTTGCACTTTTTTATTCTGGAGCAATATAGCTTTACAAAACGCTGTTCATTTGGAACTGTGCCACATCATTTATTCAGAACAGTACAGGCTGCGAAAACTCCTGGGTATCATCTTTAAAGAAGGCCCTAAATGACTGCTATAAGAGTTCATCCAATACTTTAAAAAATAGTAACTAGCAAAAGAGAAAGTCATAGCAGTAAGCGACATAATAAATTGCATATGATATTCATATTATTCATATTAATTTTTTGTTTAATTCCACTTAATTCTGTTTTAAGCTCTGTTTCTGAGATGCCGCTTGGTAAAAGTCCAAAAGCAGACCAGCTCAGTTAAAGAAGATACTATAAGTCATGCTGATGTGGCATCAAATATTTTATACCACATGAATTCCAGACAGTAAATGCTTCAGTTCAGAAGGCATTGAAAGATGAAACTGCATTATAATTACAATAGTTTAATATTGCCGTGATCCCCCCTGCATTGGCCCAGTAATCAAGGAGCCTCAATCCTCTCTACTGGCAACAGTGGGGGAACGTACACACTGGGAAGATGATAAGTACATACACAGTAAACTGCAATTTCCCTTAAGAGCACAAAGAGATCATAGTCAGTTTGGGGCTAGTTTCTGCCTCTTTCTCCAGATCCCCATTAAGACTCCCCACTAGCACAGCTATAGAAGTGAGATCTCAGCTGAGTGGCCAAGCTAAGACCTCCAGCACCTTCTCTGTCCAATCAGTGCTTCATGTCCCTGCCCAAGTAGGTGATGAACACACACTGTAAGATTTGATTTACACACACACACACACACACACACACACACACACACACACACACACACACACACACACACACACACACACACACACACACACACACACACACACACACACACACACACACACACACACACACACCTGGGAAAGGCTGTTACTGGTTTACTAGCTATGCCCCCTTTTGCCCAGACCATAAGATAGTTATCACTGCCAGCAGCCAAATCTTTATCAGCTACTTTATGGCACTTAGCAAAAGGTGTCCAATCTTATTGTGTAATGTTACTATTAATCAATTGACCAAGAGTAAGGCTATTAGGAGTGGCCCACAGTGTCACCAAATACATATGCAAGTACTCTCGACGATTAAATATGTCTCAGAGATATCAGCCACAATAATAGGTTTAAATATATTTAATAATAAATAATAAAAGAACAAGACAATATTTAGTATATAGTCAGTTATATCAGAGTTCAAAATCAAAAGAAATATTTAAAAACAACATTGCAGGACAGTCTCAAATAAATAAAGAAAACATATAAGCTATACTTTACTATATTCCTCTCTGAATCTAAAAGGGTTACTATGCCCTAAAAACAAACTTACAGAACAACAAGCATGCAGGAGTGGTGAGTGGATGTTTCCAGGTCAAAGACAAAATACAAAATGCTGCTCTCTCTGTCTTTCAGAGAGTTCTTAAATTAATATCAAATATTACTGCTGGGGTAGCTTGCAGGATGACATCACTTCTTGTCACCTGACTTTAGTCCCCAAGCTAAGCCCCCATTATCAGAAACTACTAGTATTTAGCATATCCCTATGAGAACACACAGCCTTCAGATGTTTGCATCTGCTAGGAGACATAAACCAATAAAACGCATACAATCTAATGTAGAAGGCTCCCTAGCTCTAGGCATCCTGTCTCCTTGCTGCATTGAATCTAACTTTTATAGCACAATCATAAAACAATTTAATTTCAACTATTTTCTTGAAGTTTTGCAACTTAACCATCTATGTTCTAGTTCCCACTGTTAACACCTGTACATTTACACAGGTACAATAGTTTATATACATTTATGTTCTAATCCAGCAGTTTAATATACACATAGCATACAGTTCTAATACATTTGTAAGACAAGTGTATGAATCATGTTGACATTCACAAATGACATATGATTATTTACAAAATTCCAGATAGCTGGGCTGGCAATATTTCCTTTTGTGACATCACCCCCCACCAAAAACTCAAGCTAGTTTTTCAAGTGACCCTTGAGAAACACTGCTTGAGATGGTGTGTCTGTCTGGGAATACACTGCCCTATACCCTGTCTTGAGATTCCAGCTGCCTTGGCATTGTTGAGCCCAGTACAGTGCTGCACTGTCCAATCACATGCCTGCAACCCTAGGCTCCACCATAGTAATTTGGGATTTGGCTTGCTTGGTCCATGTATCCATAGATCTGAGTCAGCCTTGTACTGCATATACTTAGCACCAGGGCCTCCCTATCATTATATGGTCTCATCACTTTAACATGATACAGTTTGGGCCCCTGCCTCCTGCCTAGCAGTTCTACCATATAGTTAACATCACTGGCTTTCCTTACCTCCTTGAAGGGTCCCTCCCAAAATGCCTGCAGCTTGCTGTGACTGACAGGAATGAGAACCATTACCTGCTGCTGCACAACATTTTCTCTAGCTTGAGCATTCCTGTCATACAAGACCCTTTTCTGCTGTTGGGCTTCTGCCAGGTTCTCCTGGGCCAAGCCCATGAGCTCCTCGAGCATTGTCCTGAAGTTTAGGACATATGGCCCAGCAGACTCCTTGTGGGATTCATATTCATCCTCCCATTCATCTCAAATCAAATCTAGAGTCCCCCACCCTATGCCCATACAGCAACTTGAAGGGTGAAAAACCTGTGGATTCCTGGGGAACCTCTCTGTAAGCTTTGTTTACTATGATTTATCTGTACCTACACTATATAATGCCATCCTATATATGTTGATACTATGTAACCAAAGCATTTATTTTGTTCTATGGCACAAAATCATATTTTAGTTGTGTTTTCTTTAATATGATTGTAACTGTGAATGCACTATGTAATGCGGAGCTTTTCTCCCCGGGCCTCCACTGAAAATGGGCTCCCTGAGCCCAGTGGACCTCCCCAGTCATCAAACTGAAATAAATAAATAAATAAATAAATAAATAAATAAATAAATAAATAAATAAATAAGCAACAACAGATGGGCAAATATTTGTTCCACTCCCTGTAAAACTGGTCTGCAAATGCCCATAGCATGGTCTTTAGTGTAGAATTTAACCTCTCAATAAGACCATTAGTCTGGGGATGGTAGGGGGTGGTCTTTAGGTGCTTCACCCCACAGTACTTCCACAGACAGACCAGCACGTCTGATGTGAAATTGGCACCTCTGTCAGTCACCATTTCTTTTGGGAAAGCTACCCTACTGAAAATCTCTAACAACACATTTGCCACCGTTTGTGCCACAATGGAGGACAGAGCCACCACTTCAGGATATCTGGTAACATAATGTACTACCACTAGGATATAAGTTTTCCCTGTGGAACTTGAGGTACTCAGAGGCCCCACAATATTCATAGTTACCCTCTGAAATGGCTCCTCGATCACAGGCAAAGGCATCAAAGGAGCTTTCACCTTGTCTCCTGCCTTGCCTACCTTTTGGCTCTGCTCACAGGTCCTGCAGTACCCTGTTACATCCTTGGAAATCTCAAACAAATAAAGAAAACATCTAAGCTATACTTTACTATATTCTTATCTGAATCTAAAAGAGTTACTATACTCTAAAAACTTACTTACAGAACAACAAGCAGGCAGAAGTGGTGAGTGGATGTTTCTAGGTCAAAGACAAAATACAAAATGTCCCTTCCTCTCTCTCTTTCTCTCAGAGAGTTCTTAAATTAATATCAAATATTACTGCTGGGGTAGCTGGCAGGATGACATCACTTTTTGTCACTTGACTTTAGTTCCCGATCTAATATCCCATTGTAAGAAACTCCTAGCATTTAGCATCTCCCTGTGAGAACACACAGCCTTCAGATGTTTGCAGCTGCTATGAGACATAAACCAATAAAACACTTACAATCTAATGCAGAAGGCTCCCTAGTTCTAGACATCCTGTCTCCTTGCTACATTGAAACTAACTTTTATAGCACAATCATAAAACAATTTAATTTCAACTATTTTCTTGAAGTTTTGCAAGTTAACCCTCTATGTTCTAGTTCCCACTGTTAAAACATATTTGTTTACACAGGTATTATAGTTATGTACATTTCTGTTCTAATCTAGCAGTTTAATATTCACGTAACATACAGTTCTTATAAATTGCAAGACAAGCATATGAATCATGTTGACATTCACAAATGACATATGATTATTTACAACATTCCAGACAGCTGTGCTGGCAGTATCTCCTTCTGTCACACTTCTATATAAATCATATTAATATTCTCAAATGACATATAATTATTTGCAAAATTCCAGATAGCTGGGCTGGCAATATTTCCTTTTGTGACAATTGCAATAACAATTGACCATGTGATTTTAACAAGGTTTCACCTTTGAAGACATTTCTTTGTTAAAACCCTGATCTGTGCTATTAATTCAGAATAAAATGTTTAATATGTTTTATACTATTTGATGTCCCACCAATAATGCATACTTATATTTTGTATAAATTGCATGAAATATATATGTAGCCATCCTAAAATAAAAGTTTTACTTTTTTAATGGTGTTATGTTCCTTTCATAATTGAAAAACACACAGAAGAAGACATAGCCATGTTGCTGCATTGAGTGTAATTAAAATGAGTGAGAAGAGTTAATGACCCAGGTGCTGGAGGTGCTGACAGTGGAGGGCAGGTGTAATCAACCAATGCCTTTTCCATACTGGACAGGGAAACACCACTAGGTCTCCTGCATTGCTGATGCCTGCTGGAAGATGGAGGTACAACATATAGTCTGGGGGCCAGAGATATGACTTTGGCCTTAACAAGCTGTGTTCTTATGATTGCCTTTATCTTATATGAGTGGGTGTGTGCACATGCATGAGAAAAGACAAAACTGGCACTGAACTAGATGGACTTGCATGTCAGCCACCAGGAGAGGGAGTAGGCAGGTATATAAACCTGTGAGTCATTCAGTTGTTGAAAGGCTCCAAATATCAAATGTCTATTGGTCAAAGGTTTGGGGCATCCAACTGGCTTTTTACCGGGTTTCAGTTTGGAGAGAGGAGATCGGCAGTTTGCCCTTTGCCTAAAGCTGTGCAATCTTGGAGTTGGTATATATAATTTGCAGAGGCAGTGGGGGGTGCATGAGAGTTGACTTTCTTGGCATCCATGTTTCAAACACAAAGTAAGCTGGTTATGATTGGAGTACAGATCATAATTCTTTGTAAAGCATAGTTTTGATTGGTGATCTGCTCCTAATCCTCTGTATGTCAATCTTGGAAATATCTCTTCCCTGGGATGAAATGCTACAAGCTGGTCTCTTAAATTATTTTCTTAATATGTGAGTAGGACTAAAGTAAACAAGTGGCTAGCTGCCTTTTGTTATTTATTATTTTAGTTTTATGTTATATTTCAAAGACAGAAGGCTTGACAAATACATATAATGCTAAATCGATTTCAGAATCCCAGGAAATAAAAGTTTGCCTGCATTGGGGATCTTCCAGCACTGCACATCTTTTAATGGCATGTTGTGTCATATTTAATATTTCACTTTGATATAGTCATTTCTTGTAGCAATAATATGATGTATCCAGAGTGCTCTGCAACTTTAGGCACTATTCCATCACAATGGAAAATTAAAATGCTACGGGGATTAAAACAAACATAAAATGCATGTCCTTTAGTAATGATTGCGTGAGTCTACACAATTGCCATGAAAAGTCTTCAGTAATAAAGCCGATTGTGTCACTGAATAATCCACTTCTTCATGTCATTCTTATATGAGTGAATACGCTGCTTCCTGGACAAAAGTCAGTGGCAGCCCAAATGCCCAAACATATGATGTCTCCATCTAGATTTCATATCTGGCATGGCACTGTCTTGTCCTTCCTCAGAGCAGTGCAACACTTTGAATAGTGTCCTGAATCTCCATGACATTCTGATTTCAGGTTCATGGCCTGTCAGATCGTTCATCACTTTACTTCTACACTCATTTCTCATTTTCTACACTTTACGCTTCCTGCCACTTATGAATGATACAGGAGGTATCAGATATTAACAGTTGTGCTCCTCTGAAGCCCATTGGCCTACTACTATTTGGCCCAGTTTATCCTTCTGGGTAGTGTTTAACCATGTACAGCTCCTCAACTCATTGGATCTAGACGCAAGTTAAGGATTCTTATAGAAACTACAGCATGCTTTTCTGCCTCTACTGAAAACTGAGTGGTTTGTAGTTTATTAAACTGTAATCATACTGAATTGTTGCACAACTTTATTCTAGTGCCCATATGCTAGGAAAAAAATAGTAAATTGTATAGTTTATAAGCAAACATTACAATATCAGGTAACCATTTACTGATTGTGATACAGCATTATATTTTAAATGAAAATAACCAGCTCACGTGGTATACTCGTGGCCTGCAACTACCTTTCATTCTACGTCTCTGTGACAGGAGCTGTTTTTAAATCTTTTGTACCCTCTCAGTATACCAGAAACTTAAATGGAATGAGCCATTTATCTGCTTACATTGACTGACTGGGTTAGTCTTTCTAGGACTGTAGTCATTTCTGAAGGGAGAATTGAGGGGATATTTATGTAAATGCAATGCCTCTTCCCTCAGTTATAGGCTCATAGGTTCATAGTAGTACACTAGACTGATGACTGCAAGGACCTTTTTAAGCCAGCCATGCATCTCAAATCTTTGACAATTTCTGGTACCCTAGAGAAGTGTAAGCAGGGGTTTGGGAGACAAAACATTTATAATTAGGGGCCTAGGAGATGAGCCATTTACAGGATGCATGTGCCCATTAGAGACATAGGTGCCAAACCAGGGATGAACTTCCTGTTCCCCATCCAATTGTACAAATTACACTTGAATTGTATTAGGTTGGCATTCTGCTTTACATAGATTGGGGGCAAGTTTCAGAGATGGGGTAGTCTCTGGTATATATACCTGTCTCTCCAGCAGGTCCTATTTATATCACAAGCAAGGTTTAAGTCTTTAGAATGTGTGCTTCTGGTGTTTTTTGTTTTATGGATATGCAGGAGGTCCATCAGGGTGGGGTCTGACAATATCTTGTATGCCAAGCGTACATCTCCCTTCAATAGCCTGTAGGAGACAGAATACATGGATAGGGCCTTGAGGTAGCCTGCATAAGACATATTACTTACGCCCTGTATTATTTTAGTGAGGATCCTTTGTGGACATTCCATTTGTTGGATATGCCCAGTTAGGTACATACCAAAGGGGGGATTTTACTCAATTATAGGTCTGATGAATGCCAAATATAGTGGAAGAATGACTTCCTTGGACCTAGATGCCATACCTTTGTTTATAAGTTGCAAAACATAAAATTATTTCCTCACTACTATAGACACATGATGGTCAAAGGCTAGATTACTGTCTCTATTTGTCCCAACTCCCTGATTACTGGGTCAGTTCTTAGGGGTGTGTTGTCAATATGATAGTTACCAGGGGTGAATGATTTCTGAAAGGATATTAATATGCATTTCTTGGCATTTAGTTTTATTCCATGGCCCTGACACCAGTTATGTGTTTGTGTCAGCCATTACTGGAGAACATTTGTGACAGTGTAGGATTCTATAACTGGTCCTAATTTGCAATCATCTGCAAATTTAGTTTGCCAGAGGCCATTGACATTGGCCTTGACTTCAGAAGTAAATGTCAAAAAGGAGTGTTCCCAGGACTGATCCCTGAGGACCTTCACTTGTGACTGGCCTCTTTGTAGAGGTGGACTCCCCAGTTCTAACTACCTGGATCCTGTCTGTGAGCCAGCTGGGTATCCACTGGGTGGCATAAGGGTTTATACCTCATCTCTTGAGTTTGTCAACAATGAGTGAGTGGGGTATTGTGTCAAATGCCTTGGCCAGGTCAAGGTAGGCAGCATGAAACATTTTGCCCTCATCCATTGCATTTATGACCTTCTCAAAGAAGTCCACCAGGTTGAGTAGGCATGACTTGCCTTTAACAAAATCAAATTGGGGTGGGTCCAGTGTCTGGAGGTTTACTATGTCATTATTGATCATTCCATGATAATTATTTCCATGGCTTTGCATATGAAACTACTGAGATTTATGGGTCTGTAGATTCCAGGGTCTGCAGATGGCCCACCTTTGTGCAGAGGGATGACTGCTACTCTTTTCCATTCATGATGTACAAGGCCTGTTTGGAGGTTACAGTTACATGGAAATTCCAGAGGCCCTGGTTGGTTATGTTTCATGCTATTTACAAGGCTTCCTAGGATATTGTCTGGGCCCATTGATGCAGTGTTCTTGGTCTTAGAGAGAGCAGTAAAGTCACACAGCAGAAAATCATAGTACTGTTTCACTGGCAATGTTATCATACATTGTCTGGCTTCCCTTTGAAGTCCTGCTGGTATAACATCACTAGTAATCTATTCAATGTTTCAATGTTTCAATGTATGATTGCGGCTAAGGTGCTCATTAGAGGTCATAACGAACCAATCTCCGTAATGTCATAGTCCAATAAATTTGGTCTCCACACCATGCATCTATACCGATTTAAAGTTTCTTAAATTCCCTATATCTAGAATCATGCATTTCTTTGAATTAAATAACACTTTATTAATTCAGACCAATTTATAGAGTTCAGCCGTGTTTCTGAAAATGAACCTGATCATCAAAAGAGATTACCATACTAGCAACTTTGGTATAAATCACAAGCATTTGTACCTGGAATCTGTTACCCAGGAAGTCAAGTGGTCATAAATAATATGGGCCCAAGACAGAGCCTTTGGTATGCCATAAAATGCCACCATATTGAACTCATGACACTTGCTTTGAAAAAAAAAAGACTGTAAGTGCAGGAGTGAATATTGAAAATCACTCTTCGCAATGTAAGATTTTTTTTTCAAGGGGACAAGCCTGCCTGCACTCCCAGTGGGCCACATCAAAGTTTTATATATATAAATATATATATATATATATATATATATATATATATATATATATATATATACACTCACTTTAGAAGCTTGAAATACTGAAATGTTGAAATTCAGTATTTTGAGCCCATAAAGTGGAATCCTGAAAAAGACCGAAAGCTCAGAAGCACGAATTTCAAAACCTCGAATACTGGAGGTTTTGAATTTTGCACTTCTGAGGTTCCGCTGTGGTTATAGATTCAGGTAAGTGTGTGTGTGTGTGTGTGTGTGTGTGTGTGTGTGTGTGTGTGTGTGTGTGTGTGTGTTAAGGGTTTTGAGTAGGGGCTAAGGTGTGTGTTACTGTGTTTTGTTGCTGTGATGTGTGTGTGCGAGCAGAATGTAGCTTCTCTGGTGGTGTTGTGTGTGTGTGTTTGTGTGTAGTGCGACCTCGGAGTTAGAATATTTAAGTAGGGAGGTGTGGGGAGGGTGCAGGGGGGCTTGCCCCCCTTCTTTTATTTAGTAGTGAGCTTGTGTTTGTGTGTGGGGAGGATGGTGTGTGTGTGTGTGTGTGTGTGTGTGTGTGTGTGTGTGTGTGTGTGTGTGTGTGTGTGTGTGTGTGTGTCTGTGTGCAGTAGTAGCATGGAATTCAAAATCTCCGGTGTGCGAGATTTTGAATTTTGCGCTTCTGAGTTTTCTATGTTTAAAAAAATCAACTTTATAGCTTCGAAATACAGAATTTCGACATTTCGATATTTTGAGGATATAAAGTGAATCTATATATATAGATATATATATTTATATATCAGTCCAACAATGCCATACTTTGGATAAAAAAGGAATATTGCAAGAAATGTATTTATTTATTTATTTTTGTTTGTTTACTGGGTAATAGAAAACAAATCAAACAATGCTGAGCGAAGTTCCCCTTCAAAAAAAGTCAATAGGAAAAAACACATACAAAAGGAGGTTCACCACGGCCAAGGTATCTTAATTTCCAAAATAAAACTCCAGTCTTCACACACGACCATTTAAACATTAAAATGTTTTGAATTATAACTTAGATATACCCCTATATGTTTATTGTTATTATTATTATTATTATTATTATTATTTTTATTTGATATATCACTTATAGGGCTATGTTTTAATTGGTAAACCCTTATAATAATGTTTTATAAATAAGATGTATATTTTAAAATGAATTTTAAGAGGTAGTGACGCATGAAAGAGTGTTTTTGAATTTGAATTATGTATCCTGTATTTTGATTGGAAGTTGAGTGATTGGGTCACGGGTATAAAATAACTATGAGATTATGCTAAACATTGAAGTCTGATGAAACGTTTTTGTACGTGAAAGCGCTCACTGGTTTGTTGGATCCTGTTTTTAAGTGCTATTAAAACTCTTGAAGTGAAGACTGGAGTTTTATTTTGGAAATTAAGATACCTTGGCCATGGTGAACCTCCTTCTGTATGTGTTTTTTCCTGTTTACTGGGTAATGTTCGAATGGGCATGAGAACCATTTTCAGCAGAGGACCGGGGAGAAAAGCTCTATATATACAAATAGACAGTTTAAACAATCAAATTGAACACATATTAATCAACAATGTGCAAGTCACTGAAGAAATTAGTTATATAACAATAATTAGCAAATAATTAACAAGTTAAATTTAACAAAGCATGCCACAGTTAATGATAAAAACTGGCTGCATGAGTTAATAGTGAGAACAGTGTGATACAGTAATTGCAAGACAGAGAAATGCAGTCTACATAGCAGTTAAAGACAAAGCAGAATATGTGTATACATTGCTAACTGAAACTGAGTGTAGAATCAAGATAGCCTTCAGCAGTTAATAGTTGTAGCTGTGAGAATGAACTAGTTTAGGGTAATGTAAGGGAGTAGTAGGTAGCTTAACCAGGAGTATGGCAGGTGCAGAGCCAGTGTTTTGCTAGATGTTCCTTGAGGAGGTTTTTAAACTCATGAATGCTGAGTTTTTTAGCCATAGGTTGAGGAAGGGTGTTCCACAGTTTGGCAGTTTTATGAGAAAAAAGGGCAGTGCCCTGTGTGTTGTGTGCTTGGGTAATCTTTAACAATAGTTTATTTGAGGATCTTAGAGCTCTAGGATTGCTGTTGGGTTGGACTAGATTGGTGAGTGCTGGGCAGTTGTTAGGTTTATGAATCATATTGTGGGATATGGACAGTTGGTTAAATGTTAGAAAGTTTGGAAGTTCGAACCATTTAAGTTGGGAGAGTACAGAGCAGTGGTGGGTTCTGTAAGGATGGCCTGTTCAAACTTGAAGATTTTGTTGTAGCATGATTCCAGATTATTTAGGTCAGATTTACAAATGTTTGTAAATACTAGTGAGCTGTAGAGGAGGGTGAAGAGTAGATGTGTGCGAGCAGTGGCTAGTTTGGCGTTGTCTGTAAGGTAAATGGCAATCTTGAACTTAATATATTTAAAGCCAAACTGTTGGCCATTAGGTCACAGAGATTTCAAATGGTTACCCATCAAACACTTCATATTAACTTGATATGACATTTTGAATTTTAACTATTGATTTACTACTCTTCAGCCAATTTGAGACCTTTCATATTGGAAACTATTAATATTGCACTTCTTTAAAGGTAATATTATTGTATTGTGTGTAATAAAGTAAAATAATTTTGCTAACTTCAGATGTATCATGTCTACTTTCATATCACTGTTAATGAATTCAAAACTCAGAATAGAAGGAAATGAAGTCAATGATGCAAGATCTGTTTCTGGGGAAAACATATTAGTGTATATCCATACTGAATAAACGCTCACATTTTTTTCTATATACAAATATATATGTATATATATATATATATATATATATATATATATATATATTCTAAAGAATCAGCCTTTCAAAAAATTTAGTTAATACACTTTGTTAAAGTTATAGGTTTGTAGTTTTCAGCCCTGTCTGTAGTATCATATGTATGTATTCATTTACAACATATACATTTTAACATTTTTTCATTGGCATAACCCATAATTAACAACTGCTGCTATAAAAAATCAAGATTGGATGAATGCATCCCTTAATATTCCACAAAAAAAAAATTGGGTCCATCTGGTCCTGAGGCAGAATCATTTTTACTGGTGTTTAATGTCTGTTCCAGCCACTCTTCACCATGTTCTGAACACTCTTTTATCAACAATGTTATTCATTTGCAATATCGTAAGACACTTATCCCAGATAATTCGAAAAATGTCTGCGCTTGCCATTCTGCAGACTTTTCTGATTTAACCAACAGTATGCCTTTGTTATTCAAAACATTCTCTGTCCTTCATCATTTCTATATTCCCTAATATGGCTATAGAAAGATTTCTTATTATTTTCTTTAAACTTCGCTAAGCCAAAGTCATGGTTTTTATCACTTCTGATAGCTTCTTTCAGTTTCTTAACACTGCGCTAATACTTTACAATTTTATTTCTGATGGAGCATCCTTTATAGTCCCGTTCTTTTACTTCTGGCTAGATAATTTTGATAATGCATTATTCCATTAGGTTTTTTCTTGATTGATTTTTCCTTCGATTAACTATAACTCATCCACATTTTTGTTACATTATTGTCAGTAAATTCTCTTTCACAAGCATGTAATCCTAATTCTTGTTTTTCTTTTTAATTTTATCATAATTTCAAAAGTAAAACATCTTTGTCAGTTAAATAGTTTTTATTATTCCTCTTACCCCCCCAATGGAAGTGGTATTCTAAAGGTTACATTGTTGTGATGAGAATTCTACAGTGGTAGAACTACTAGAACTACTACACGGTGCAAAACTTTCATTTCTGTAGGGGTCAGGACCACATCCAGGATATTGCCAAGTCTTGTGAGGAGCTTTAACATGATGCAATGTCCTGCCATTTATAACTTCTTCAGTGTTGCCAAAAAATGTATACATATCAATAAGCACTAACATATTTCTAGAAATTATTAGAAAGTGTTTTTACCTCATTCATGGATGTATTTGGGCTTCTCTATACCTCAGCCACCCTAATATTTATGCCATTCTCAACAACTGAGGCAGAAAGAATTTCGAACTCCAAAATGTTCTAAACCAATTGTTCATTGCACTTATCCTCGACAAATATTAAAATGCCTACATGGGGCTGTAGTGGTGAAATTATTAATGTTTCTTGGGTCTATATCATATCATCGAAGGTTCAACTAAGTGAACCTCCATTCATCAAACCAAAAACAGAGAAAATTCACTTAAGTGAACGTTCACATCAGTGAATGTTTTTCACAGGGACTAGAATTAGTTGACCAACATTGTGAGTGTCACTCACACGCACACTGCACTATGTCAAACCCACCCAGGTGGGGGGCTGCTCCCCCACACCCTCTACTCTGTATACCAACTCTAAGATCGTACTACAGTAGGGAAAAGGGCACATTTCCTGATGGTGGCCAACTAATTCCATTCCCTGTGTAAAACATTTGCTAATGTGAATGCTTGCTTAAGTGAATGTCTGCTGTTTTTGATTAGACAAACAGTGGTTCACTAAACTGAACCTTCAATTATATGATATAGACCCATGTTTCTTAATACGGTATGGACTTTGTTATATTCCAAACTAGGTGTCTGCTATAATAGCAACATCAATACTTTTTTCCCATACTAATATATCTAAATCTGCTTCTTATAATAACAAAAAATAAGGACAATATAGCCATTATTATTCCTTTAGTATAATTAGAATTTTTCCTTGTTTATTTCCTTTAAATCTATATTAGCCTGTCTGTCTTTTCTCATATTTCCCAAAATCACACACTGAAAATGCTTAATCTTTTTTTAATTTAAACCCACAAAACAATATAAGAATTACCAGCCTTATTCTCATTAACAGTCATTTAGCTGGCAATAACAAATTAGTTGTTCATGCATCTTTTCAAAACTACTCTTAGCATAGCAAGCCTATTTAAAAATATCAACAAGTAAATAAAGTAAAAATGAAAAAAAAAACACTTGTGATACAAGCAGCCTTATGTTTCAGTATACATGCTAGTGATAGGGTATCATTGATGCCAGGTGCACTGCTTGTGTCTAGTCACACTTGCCACAGGCATTGCCTGACCTCTAAGATGGTTTTATAGTCACCCCCAAAATCCTTTGTGTATAATCTGTCTATAACAAAAAATAAACATTTCTTGAAATTAATGCAGTTTTTGGTGTGGTTGTATAATGAATTAGTTGATTTCTTGTTTTTGATGTCCCTATTGTGTTCCAAGAGTCTTTGTCTCAATTTTCTTGTGGTCATACCAATGTAGAAGGCTGGGCAGGATAAACAAGTAGCCACATATTGTATTTAACATACAGAAACAACAGAGTATTCTTTGATTTTTTTTTGGGTAGTTGTATGAGGGTTATATTTATATATGGACTTTTTTAAATACCTAATTACATTTTATATTTTGTATTTACTCACTTTTCAACACATTTTTTACACACATTGTTTCTGTAGAGATATACATGTATTGCTATTTTCACACCAGTACATTATTTTGGGTTTAGGTAGTGAAACAAATTTGGATACACTATCATTATAAGAAAAGTTGGGTGTTCACATACATAATTACACAAAACTACCTTAATGACAGTTCAAGGGTTAAAATCTGATGATTCAGAAGATGGATTTATTGCAACAAATTATCTCCTGATTGTATTGTTAATTGAAATGTGTATTTAATGGCTGTGATTAAATGCGGAAAACTGACTCTGAAGATGCCCTACAAGGGTGAAAGCGCTTAGTCACTTATATTTAACAGTTTAAATAAAAGTCTTGGTGATTTTACCTTGGTATCACCAGTGTTTTTTCATTTTTACCCATTTAAAAATATATCAAACTCATTTTCCTTTAGTGCTCATGGAAAGTTAATAAAAATCTGATACCCTGTTGGATCACTATAGTGTTCCCCATACAATGTGCAAACTTTTTAAAGGAACGCTGATAGTTATAAAACAAATATTTCTGAAATCAGAAGTGATGAATTTCAAGATAGCAGAAATCAGAAGTGATGAATTTCAAGATAGCAGAAATACCAAACAGGAGGATTATATTCAAAAGAACTGGAAAACATGCTTTTACTAAAAGTGCTGTTGAAAAAAGAGTATGGTCAGTAGAACAGATGAACTAGATACTCCAAATAGTTTTCGAAATGCACGTGGAAAAAAAGATTTTAAGTATATGGGTTCTTTTAATCCCACAAAGAGTAACAAAGACTCAAAGACTCAAGAAGATAACAAACGAACATAGCTAGCTTTAGGCACCAGCAACCCCTGCAGTTGCTGGGTGCCCTCTAGTTCTGGGGGCCCCTAATCACAGCAAGTTGTTGTATTTTGATATTTTGTTACATGTTTGTCAAACCAAAAAATCTATATTTGACAAACACAGGCAGGATTTTTACTAGGTTGAAAATTTAACACTTTAGAGATAACAACATTTGATGCATCTCTGATGGTTGTTAATGCTAGGAGCATTAATAATAAAGTTTTTTTATTGGAAAATTTGTTACATTCCCATAACACATGTTGCTATTGTTTCTGAAACATGGTTGAAGAACAATGACTGGAAACCAGTTCTGTGAGGGTATAAATGCTCTTACTGTAACAGGCATTCTAACAAAAAATCAGGTGGATGTGAATGACAGGGATTAAAGATTGTTATGAGACCTGTGATTATTACATGTTTATTGATAACACCAATGCTATAGACTGTGTAACTGTGACAATAAAGACAACTCTGGGGCATATAACAATTGTTGAAGTGTATAGACTGCCAAAGTCATGTGCTGATGTCATAGAGGAATGTATACATTTCTTAGATGAAGCACAGGAGTTAAGAATAATTGTGGCTGGGGGCTTAAATTTACTAGAAATAGATTGGAATAATATTGATTCAAGGAAATTTTTCACAATGTATATTCATGAACAACAGTTGCTTCAGATTGGAAAAATATCCTACCAGGGGACAGAACATACTAGGCATTGTTTGTGTTCCTAAAGAAATTACTGTTACTTCAAGTCAAGTTTTACCAGCGTTGATGTGCAGTGATCATAGGGTTATAAAGGTTAATTTGCTGCTAGATAATTCTGCCAACTGAAATCTAAACCAATGCATAGAATGTTAATTACAGATATATGGAAGTAAGAGAGTCACTATGTAAAACTAACTGGAGTGATGTGTTCAGTGGAAAAACTGTGTAAGGAATTTGAAACATTTTGTAAGAGACATTGAATGCAAAAAAATAAAAAAAAAATGTTTAACATCAGGATCTCGGAACAGAATGTCAGGAGGATATATTTCCATAAGAACAAGATACTTGATTAAGGTGAGAAACATAAAATATAAGAAATAGGAAAAGAGCTCGAACTAAGGATTTGAAAGCTGAAATAAATAAGCTGGACAGACAAATTAAACATAATGTGAGACAAGATCAAGAAAAATTTGAAGAAATTTTCTATAATGATATTCAGCACATCAGGAAACCATTTTATAGATACATAAGATGTGGTACGAGTAAAGACATACAAACTGATAAAATGTGAGTAGATTCTAAAATGTATTCTCATACGCAACAGATTATAGATATGTTTACAGAATTTTATGAAAAGCAGTTTGCCTCCACAAAGGGGATGATAAACTGTCCTAGTGACATCCAGGTAACCTGAGATACTGAAATCAAATGAGATTATATTGAAAAGGAACTATCCAAACTAGTTCTAAACAAAGCGCGGAGAGGAGACATAATTAGTAATAATGACCCAAGAACACTTTGACATGAACTTACAGTACCATTATACCTGTTATTTACTAGGTCATATAAATAATGGGAGATTCCTCATGACTGGAGTCATGCACTTCTTAAACCTGTCTTTAAGGAAATGGAAAATAGGACACGTTCTACACACCCATACGTTTACTTTCATGTTCTGGAAAAATAATGGAGAAGGTGATATTGGATAAATTATTGTCATAGTTGGAAAGGTTGGGACTTGAAACCATATATCAGCATGCATATGTTGAAAATAGATCTATTACCACCTATAACATGATGTTCTATAGCAATAAAGTAACAGCTATAAATGAAAAAATGTGCTTTGATATAATTTATATAGATTTGACTTCAGCATCTGATAGGCTCATATATAAAAACACTGATCAATAAATAAGAACAACTAGATATCGATGTACTATTGATAAGATGGATAGCTGCATGGCTTAAATATAGAACACATCAAGTACCAAACAGCAATTGGATTGATGAAATTCGAGGTTACTGTCAGGGTGTCCCACAGGGCTCTGTGGTAGGCTCATACTTGTTTGGATTATATCACCTGAAGTGTTCTACAGTCAATATGCAGATGACTTGAAAATGGGTAAACTGATCACATGTGTCACAAATACAGCATGCATGCAAAAGAACTCAACTACATTGACCATTTGGGCCTAGGAGAATAATATGCTGATAAATACTTCAAAAATTAAGGAGATGAGATTTGGGAGACATAAATAGAAAAGTGAATGCTTTGTAGAACACGCAGTGATTAAAACTATAGATTCATTTAAGGACGTGGGTATATCAGTAGATAGAACTTTGAGTTTTCCTAATCATATCAACCAATTGGTTAATGATAGTTACAGAACTATAGATTGTATAAAAAGATTTATAAAGTCTAGAAAATCAGAAATGATTAAGTCATTGTTATAGGAGACCCAAACTTGAGTATGGAATAACAATATGGAAACCTTATAAAAAAGCAAGCAGGGAAACAAGCATGAGTAGATGGAAAGAGTAGAGTAGAAATATACCAATGGCATGTATAGATGTGAGCATTTAAGTTACTATGGAAGACTAACATATCAGAACTTCTATAGTGTCTCGAGAGCTTATTCAGGTATACAGGGCATTTACAGACAACTACCTCTGGGAATGTTTGGGTTTATCAAAAAGTAATAAGAGAATCATCAGACAACCCATGTAGAAGATTCTAAAGGAATAAGAACTGGACTAATTTGTTTTCTGAGAGAGTGGCTGATGCATGGAATATACTGCCAAATTACATTAAAGCAAGCACTAGTTTAGATATTTTTAAGAACAACCTGGATACTTATTATGAGAACAATGGCCTTGGTATATTGGCAGGCTAGAAGGACATTATTGTCCATGCTTGAAATATTTGTATGTACATAACAAAAACTAGTTCATCAGTTTTGTGTTTTTAATAAACCATGTGGGTAATACTAACTCTTATTTATATCTCCTTTAAAATTCCAAGATGTCGCTGTTTATAGTTACAGTGATTTGTCAAGTAACAGGCTTCAGAATCCAATTAAATAGTTTACCAGTGACATAGTACAATTGACTTAGCTAAATCCAGCTGGTGGATATTCCCTCCTTCAAATGTAAACTCATAGCCTGCTATAGGCACCTGCAGTACCCAGGGTTAAAGGGGACACCTCAATCATCCTTGACTGTGTGGGAGCCCCACAAAAGCTTCTGCTTGTTGGGAGAACATAAGGAGGAAAAAAAACATTACTTTTCTGATCACATGTTTTTTCTGAAAGAGGGTTCTGATTTGATCCTGTTAAAATAAGGCCATCAGTGAATGAACATGAGTGAGGCAAGTACTATAGATCAGCAGCCCAGAGTGGCCAGTCTCTGTGTTTACTTTGGATTTTAAGAAGAGTTGATCCTCAAATCATCCATGATGTTTTTTTCTTATAGGGAGTTATATAAATACTGACAGAACACCAGATAATATAACTCTCAATTTCTTTGTTCAAGAATTTTAGACAAAGCCAAAAATAATGGCAGAATAAGGCTCAAAATAAGGATATTTTTAAATATTACCCTAATTCACTGAAAACGTTAATAGAATAACACATTTTGCATCAACTTGCATTTTCTGGATGATAACAAATATGAAAATCTGATTTCTGGATGTATTGGCTATCTGTAATCCTGAAAGATTTATCAGAAATCAAACTTTTTATGAGGGACAGAGCAAAATTATGAGGCAAGATCAGGGACATTCTGCAAAATCAGGGACAGTGACAGGTATGCATCATTCCTCAATGAGGTAAATAAAAGTGGCTTACCCCTGATATTGCTTTATGAATGCTAAGCAGTCACCGATCTGGTGTGACAGTACTAGTGTTGCTCCATGTATTGTTATTTGCTGAAGTCAGTGTTCAACTAATATTGCTATGGCTTTTGCATTTGTGAGTGTGTGTGTGTGTGTGTGTGTGTTTGTGTGTGTGTGTGTGTGTGTGTGTGTGTGTGTGTGTGTGTGTGTGTGTGTGTGTGTGTGTGTGTGTGTGTGTGTGTGTGTGTGTGTGTGTGTGTGTGTGTGTGTGTGTGTGTGTGTGTGTGTGAGAGAGTATGTGTGTGTGTGTGTGTGTGTGTGTGTGTGTGTGTGTGTGTGTGTGTGTGTGTGTGTGTGTGTGTGTGTGTGTGTTGCAGTATAAGAATAACAAACTGCCAATAATTAATTTTACTTTCTAACAGAAACATTATTGGTATTGCAGTTCCACTTGTGTATGTTGGGGACACATGACTGCAATGTATTTGAGTTTCAGTTTGGACGTATTTACTTTCACTGACTACCACTAACCTAGATCTTATTCATGATATGTGGGTGTCTTTGGAGGTATGGCAGGAGGAGGATGTGTGTGAAAGCTACTATGAGGAACATTGCCATTTCACAGTGCTTTGCTCTGGCTGAGTACCTCACCATAGCGTTTTCACTATGAAGAGTATGCATACCCTCATTGTGTGCACGCACATGTGTCTGTATGTGTGTGAGTGTGCATGTGTGCATGTGTGCGTGTGTGCGTGTGTGCTTGTGTGTGTGTGTGTGTGTGTGTATTATGTGTGTTCTGGTTAACCCCAGCAACTCAAAAACATATAGCAGGTGAAATATAATTCCTCTAGTTTCCCTGATGGTGAACGTGCAGAGTGTGTGTGTGTGTGTGTGTGTGATTTTTATCTGTGCACACAAACAGTAATGCATGGCACATATATAACTCTTCTTGATCACAGTAAAAATCAATGCAGTTAACAAGTAAGTATATTACAAAAGTAGGACATAAAATACATCACAGAACATTCAGAAATTTAGACCTTCTACTGGTCTGGTGGTCCCCACTCCTCAGACTATATAAATGGATTTTGACTTGGACTTAGTGGTGGCTTCCATTCTCAACCCCACCCATTCTAAAATCAGCCATGTTCAGAGGTGTGTACAGAAGGCTGCTGCAGGTTGTATGCTGGGCCGGGATGGTGTGGTCATTACTTTTTAAAATTTTTATCACAATCCAACTTTAGAGGTGTACATATGAGGTCATTATAGCTTTTGTTGGGGCTGGAGAGAGTGTGGCCACTGTTTTTTTTTTCTCACACATCTTGGTGGTATACAAAGAAGGTCACTATAGCTTCTCTATGAGGCAGTATACTGTCTAGGAGCAACAAAGTGGAATGCACTACTGTAATCATATTTTTTTAATTTCCACACATTCACACATCAGCCATGCAAAGAGGTGACTGCCTTAGGGGTAGGGCTGAAGAGTGAGGAGGCATTATGAAAAGTTTGCATAAAAAGAAAAACAAAAGAAAAAAAAAAACAAATTAAAACAAATGCACATTAGAGCATATGGAAAGGCAAAGCATCTTGAAAGTGCTGAAGATTAGGCAAAATGTGAGAAAAAGAAGACAAAATAATGTGCATGGTGTGGGGAGCCTGGGTAGGGGAATATGGACAGGAACACTGGAGGAAGTATGTGTGTGTGTTAGTGTGTGTGTGTGTGTGTGTGTGTGTGTGGGGTCTTGTATGTATGTATTATTGTTGCAACTAAATGCCAGTCACTGTGAATTCTATGAGATGGGCCAACATGGTGTGGTACATAGTCGTGTAATAATCTAAAAATCCAAAATGACCAGGTGGCAAAGAAATGTAAAAACTTTATTCCCATATGGTTGAGCACTTTCATTTTAGTTAGACATCATCAGAACCATATGTGAATACAAAACATAGTCAGTAAAAAAGAACCATTGTAACACACCCCTGTGAATCCAACCAATCTAGTAGTCAGTTAAAAAGAACCATGGTAACACACCCCTGTGAATCCAACCAGTCTAGTAGTCAGTTAAAAAGAACCATTGTAACACACCCCTGTGAATCCAACCAATCTAGTGTAAAAGTGTTCCACCAATCGTGTGAATTAAAAACAAGATCAATTAAAATCAATCATTATCACACACCCGGTATTATCAACAGATGCAAGATAAAAATGTTTCGCCCTTCAATGCACCACATTGGAGCAAGCCTGATAAAAATTAAAAAAACAAATGTACACGTAAAATGTATATGAATGTATCAGTGTAGAATGTTGCAGTTTGATGTGAGGGAAATTGCAGAACAATGACATAAGTTTGTGGTCAATGAATTTAGCTAGGTGCTCAGTAATAGAGCCACCAGCAGCCACAATGGGATGTAATGGTGGGACATTGATGCAAGACTGAATCTTAGGGATCCCAAAGATCTTTGGAATAATAGGAAATTGTACTTTTAAAAAGTCATGCCCCCGGATTCATGAAGCTCGGCGCAAGGCCGGTGTAAGGCCTGCGCTGGCCGTGCGGAGTATAAATGGTGTAGTAGCGCCATATGCATATTAATGAAGGTGCGCCGCTACCACATCCACGTGCATAGGACTCGTGCGCGAGTGCATGGGGTGTTACTAAGCTGCGCCCGGAGGCGTGTCAATGTCGGCTGGCGATGAGCAACCTAAACTGCTGAATATTATAGCCTGCCTGCAATAGTAATCGCACCTATCAGTGTTCGTGGATAATGAAACATATGCAAAGCATGCAAGATATTTCCCGGCCAAAAAAATGGAGAACAAAACAGAAATGCACGCAACATAATATGAGTTTCCGTCCATGGAACAAATGACATTTAAAATCGTGTGTCCGTAATGTACTGCACTGTCAGAAGTTATACCCAGTGGAAGTGAAGCGCATCATGTCAGCGTGCCGCAAATACACACGTCTAGCCCCATGGGTATGGTCACCAGCAGTCCCACAGTGGTAGTGATAGTACACAGCAGGGCAGTTGTGGCTATATAACAACCGTAAAGAAACCTGACAATCCATATTGTATACCAAACACACACAAACATATGTATATTAAAATGTGCTATACACATGAACAGGAACGTAACCGTCACATACACATAAGATGCTATATGCGGAACCGGGATATCCAAAAGTAGAACCCATGCATGCAAATGCAATACGCAACAACCCCTGTATAGCACATAACCCGCACCCATGTCCGAATGTCCACTAAATCCAGCTACCAGCCTTGCGCATCCGTACACCTACACATAGCGGGTATTCCCCATATGTAGTAGGAAGTATCGTCCTAGGCAGTGTCCAGATTGCAAATATGTATCCCACGTTTGTAAACATCCCATCACAGGCGTAAATCCAAATGCCTGCGCGTTAATGTTACGGCAAAATGTGTGTACATCCCGCGTGGGATAAGTAACCTGTTGAAACCTCAGAGTTGTTTACACGCCACTGTGTCCATTACTGTACACATCTGGACAAAACATGTATGTGTAGTCATGGTACTGTTCAGTATCTACACAGACATGCAATTCATACTACGCAGGATGGAACAGATGTCCACCATGCAGGTCACCCCACTAGGGTTGCCACCTGTTCAGATGGCCAAGGTGGGACATCCCTTTTAGAAATGTGAGGATTTGCAGGATAAAACATACCCCCGCCCTGTGCAAAGTACAGAATTACACGTGTATGCCAAGATAAAAGCTAATGCCATAGCATTTGAATAGCTTATGCTATCCCAAATAATAGTTATGTGTACCAGATACAAAATACCTGTATCATGCAGCTAGTACAGAAATGAAGAAATATATTATTGTCTTAAAATCACAGGACATTTGCCATGTCTTAGGTGTCATCGCAGGACACAACTGTCCAAAGTGGGACCTCCCCTCGCAAAGAGGAACAAGTGGTAACCCAACTCCCCACTGAATTATCGACAGTATATATTCAACTCAATCACATACCAACACCACCTCTCAACCTATTACAGCAACAAAACCTGGACAAAGCCTAAAAGGATGGGTGGACAAATAGGGACAGATGTAATTAC
Organism: Protopterus annectens; assembly: GCF_019279795.1. Classification (NCBI taxonomy): domain Eukaryota; kingdom Metazoa; phylum Chordata; order Ceratodontiformes; family Protopteridae; genus Protopterus; species Protopterus annectens. The sequence goes on along the minus strand of NC_056727.1, from coordinate 59,539,782 downwards.
TGCTCTCACAAGCTTCGAAAGTTCAAGGAATAATAGTATGTACATAAGCAGGAAATGTTGTGAAGGATGTGGGGTAGTCCCCAGTATTACAGAGGTCCGTACATATATACTGTAACAAGCCGTCACATATGTTGACTGTACTACTGCATACCCGTAGTTAATTCATAGTTAAGTCATGTGCAAAATAATAACCCTCGTAAGAATGAATACAGGAAATAGTCAAATGTGAATGGGAACACCACTCACCGTGGATTATGTATCGTAACCGCCCCCACCCATATTATGTATTGCCAACATCATAAGCTGCTGATAGGTGCCCAAACACCTGTACCTGTAAACACAGATTAAATGTTTAAAATGGACAAACCCTGTCCATGTGCTTTGTCTGACATTTGAACATGGTCAGGGCAGTTATGTTCACCAGGCGGACAAGCCTAAACCCAGATCACCACATGAACACCCTGACAATTAAAGACCTGTATGTGTCAGGACTATAAGCCTTTGGGTTCTGAATATCCCTGCAGTGATGAAATATGCAGCATGGGTCTAGACCAGTAGGGAATAGGGAATGTGTAACATGCAGTACTGCATTTTTCCCAGCAGGAGAATGGATGCCTGTGACGTAAGTGAAGCGGTGAGGCATATGTTAATGTAGCTATGTACTATGGGTATGCATATAAATGAGTCAGAACACCAAACGTATAGTGGTTACAGCATCCGGCCAGCGTGAATGCAGTCCCGGATGAACAACGACTACAGCACATATAATGTGAAAGTGTAATGAATGCGTCTGTGCTGTACAGACAGTTAAATATGTAAAGGTGAACGTGTTTCGCAAACGTCCGTTAACCGTATTACAGATAATTACTGGTACTGTCACAAGTAATAAAGCCCACATAAGCACAAAGACTTAGTAAACATATGTAACCCACAATAAGGATATGCATGCGCGCCTGCGCGTAACCCACAATAAGGAAATGCAAGTGTGCCTGTGCGTGTGTGATCCGCTCACAGCATAGTAAATGAATGCTGTTTCCCCCATGTTAGTTATACATGGCTCAAACCTGTTAACCTCGTAAAGTATGAAACCGGACAAAGCCATGCAAACTACCGGTACAAATAGGGATAAACACCAGATATGTGCCAGAGCAAACATAGAAAGTGGATAGAATAACGGGTGTGTCAGTAGCATGGATTCTCTGAAGGGTATGCACTTGTAACCTGAACTGCTTGCCAGAAATCCCCACTGTAAGTCTCAAATGAAATGCCACGACATTGCCAGATAGACACAGGTTTATTTAAAACACAGCGAAGATAAAGGGGCAAGCAGCTGTACACTCTGCGACAATCTGTATAGTGGAAAGGTATGGTATGGATATAGATATATGTGTATACACATAATCCACAGACGTAAACCAAAGCAAGTTATGAAATGAGGATTGTACATGCATATATGTATACACAACAGACATATGTCCCGTAGATATGACATATGTACATAAATAGGCGACGTTATATCTAATATGACTAGACAAACAGACATGCAGGAAAGGTGAATAAACCTCAGCATTCCAAACCATTGGCCAGAAAGTGACAGTCCAGCAAGTTCTACACTTTAAACATGCAGATAGGTGTCCATTGCAGGACTCCAAAAATTGAATCTTACGTAGTGTCAACCGACATTGACGCAAAAGAAGTGACCGCAGCAAATACGAAATAGCTGTACATGCAACAGTATCAGGTGCAAGGGTGATGACACATGTGTCGATAGAATGTATGACATATGAACTGATATCCAGAGAGTGGGGAGTGCATATAAGTGTCTCCACAATTCAGTACCGCACACATTAAACATGTGTAATGGGTACTGTAGAGGGTTGTCAGGTATGGGAATCATGGGTATGCAGAAATGGGCCTAGGTGTTGTTTGGCAGGGATTTTGTAGGCCCGCCCTGTGGGAGTGATGTGGGTATAGCACACGCCTATATTCTCAATAATGGGGCAAACCATCCACTGGATATTGCGGAAACCATTCTGGCAATATGTAGGGCCCTATATCAGTGTCATGTAGGTGATTATCATGGATGGACATGCGTACGACCAAGATGGTACTCATAACTGGCAAACTGTCAGAATAACACAGCTGCACTAAGGCATAGTATATGAAATACAAATAGGGACTATATTAGATATACCTCAGACAAAGTCAGAACGTCGTGAGAATACTGGTGTACCCATGAATACGGATGTTATGAGTGTTACTAATCATGTAATGGAAATGTCAGTCACTATTATCTACTGCACAGTCCGTAATGCCTTGCCAGCAATTTACCAGAAAGGCACATCACTATGACAAATGTAACAAGGTCAAACGTCAGGGCGTTTACCCATAATGTGTACAGGTTAGGGGTATGAAGGTAACCTGTCCAAAATACATGTACAGAACTAGTGATACTAGGTGGACAGGTGAGAAGAAAGACAGCAGGACAAATGAGAAAACATGTACTAGACACACGCATGTACTCCGACAAATGTGAATGACAACGTATGCCCTGTGAATGTCAATGTGGAAGGTTAATAGACACAAAAGTAATGTGTCCCTCAGGGTGTCATGCAGTGTCACCGTAACAATGTCCAGTCCCCCAGACATGTACGTGAGCTCTGCCACTGACAGAAAGCGCAAATACTGGTGCACACATACGGTACATGATAGACCAATTAGTGTGGATAAGCAGCTGTTGGCCTGTGTGAGGAATACAACTGTCTGGGTGGGTGTGTCTTGCAATATAAATGTAATGGCATGTGGCCTGTGATGCAGCCATACAGTGTGTGTATTGGTGTCAGAAAGTTGATATTTTGTTACAGACACATACTCCGCAACTGTACAGATTTACGCAGAATGTGCAGAGTTCTGCCTCATATGTTTGGTGTGTTCCACGTAACAACAGTAACATTCTGGCACTTTCATGATAACTGAAGACATGAAATACTGACAAACATGTGAGTAAGACACCAAATCCGACAGAAAAGCCATACGAATGCAAAACCTATTATTGTGTCAACTATCTACATTTGTAAGAGCAACATGTCAATACTGCCCCTATGTGTCCCACTATCAGATAAGGCCTTGTCCAGCAACTTGCTCTAGGAGGTGGAGTGGTATAAACAGAAACAGATCCATGTGTGAGGAAACAGCAATATCGACTGCAAGATAACGCAGAAGGTGTGACATGCGCTGCAGTAGGACATGCAGTACTTTCCGCAGGTATGTGCTGACATGTCAAATGACACAGCAGTCTACATGAAGAACCTATAGGGCTGTCACCTTTACAAATGATGATAGTGGGACATACCCAGAGCCATGCACACAGCACAAATAGACATACACACATCAAAACTAGGCCATGATACTTGAAGCCTCCGGCGTGTACGAGTACAGTGAGAGTACAGCAAGGATAGATGTCTGCCAAGATATACAGCAAACGCCTGTAAGGGCGTGTAACACCGCCCGTAACACGGATGTTGCATGGACAATGTTGGGAGTTGCAACATACCCCATTGGTATGTGAAAGCTATGCAAATATGCGATACATGAAACAGTCAGCTGTCCATGCAAGAGCACAGTTATGGGCAGAAAATAGATTTTATATATATATATAGAGAGAGAGAGAGAGAGATACAGACATACACACACACACATGTGGCAGGGCTGGTAATCAAACCTACACATGACTACCCTATCACACTACAGCATGATGCATTTACAGAACACGCTACCGAGATTACTAAACACAGCAGACACACAGGCATTCTACTAGGTGCGTGTCAACATCCGCAAAGACAAAGACGTCAGCAGGATACATCTGTGTTGCGAAGCGTCTAAAAGCATAACCTGAGTCCCCAGGCGGACGGGAGCATGCACACACACACACACACACACACACACACACACACACACACACACACACACACACCTGGCAGGCCTGGGAATTGAACATACACCTAACTACCCTATCACACTACAGCATGATGCATTTACAGAATGCGCTACCGAGAGTACTGAACACAGCACTCCCAGAGGCATACTTCTAGGTGGGTGACATCATCCACAAAGGCAAAGATGCTGATAGGGAATGTATATGTTGTGAGGCATCTAAAAGCATTACTGTGTCCCCACGCAGCTGGAAACACACACACACACACACACACACACACACACACACACACACACACACACACACTTGGAAGGGCCGGGAGTTGAACACACACCTACCTACTCTAACACACTACAGCATTACGCATTTACAGAACGCGCTACCGAGATTACTGAACACAGCACTCCCAGAGGCATACTTCTAGGTGGGTGACATCATCCGCAAAGGCAAAGACACCAATAGGGAATGTATGTGTTGTGAGGCATCTAAAAGCTTTACTGTGTCCCCAGGCAGCTGGAAACACACACACACTTGGAAGGGCCGGGAGTTGAACACACACTTACCTACTCTAACACACTACAGCATTACGCATGTACAGAACGCGCTACCGAGATTACTGAACACAGCACTCCCAGAGGCATACTTCTAGGTGGGTGACATCATCCGCAAAGGCAAAGACGCCGATAGGGAATGTATGTGTTGTGAGGCATCTAAAAGCTTTACTGTGTCCCCAGGCAGCTGGAAACACACACACACTTGGAAGGGCCGGGAGTTGAACACACACCTACCTACTCTAACACACTACAGCATTACGCATTTACAGAACGCCACCGAGATTACTGAACACAGCACTCCCAGAGGCATACTTCTAGGTGGGTGACATCATTCGCAAAGGCAAAGACGCCGATAGGGAATGTATGTGTTGTGAGGCATCTAAAAGCATTACTGTGTCCCCAGGCAGTTGGAAACACACACACACACACACACACACACACACACTTGGAAGGGCTGGGAGTTGAACACACACCTACCTACTCTAACACACTACAGCATTACGCATTTACAGAATGCGCTACCGAGATTACTGAACACAGCACTCCCAGAGGCATACTTCTAGGTGGGTGACATCATCCGCAAAGGCAAAGATGCCGATAGGGAATGTATGTGTTGTGAGGCATCTAAAAGCATTACTGTGTCCCCAGGCAGCTGGAAACACACACATACACACTTGGAAGGGCCGGGAGTTGAATACACACCTACCTACTCTAACACACTACAGCATTATGCATTTACAAAATGCTCTACCGAGATTACTGAACACATCACTCCCAGAGGCATACTTCTAGGTGGGTGACATCATCCGCAAAGGCAAAGACGCCGATAGGGAATGTATGTGTTGTGAGGCATCTAAAAGCATTACTGTGTCCTCAGGCAGCTGGGGAAACACACACACACACACACACACTTGGAAGGGCCGGGAGTTGAACACACCTACCTACTCTAACACACTACAGCATTACGCATTTACAGAATGCGCTACCGAGATTACTGAACACAGCACTCCCAGAGGCATACTTCTAGGTGGGTGACATCATCCGCAAAGGCAAAGACGCCGATAGGGAATGTATGTGTTGTGAGGCATCTAAAAGCATTACTGTGTCCCCAGGCAGCTGGAAACACACACACACACACACACACACACACACACACACACACTTGGAAGGGCCGGGAGTTGAACACACACCTACCTACTCTAACACACTACAGCATTACGCATTTACAGAACGCTACCGAGATTACTGAACACAGCACTCCCAGAGGCATACTTCTAGGTGGGTGACATCATCCACAAAGGCAAAGATGCTGATAGGGAATGTATATGTTGTGAGGCATCTAAAAGCATTACTGTGTCCCCACGCAGCTGGAAACACACACACACACACACACACACACACACACACACACACACACACTTGGAAGGGCCGGGAGTTGAACACACACCTACCTACTCTAACACACTACAGCATTACGCATTTACAGAACGCGCTACCGAGATTACTGAACACAGCACTCCCAGAGGCATACTTCTAGGTGGGTGACATCATCCGCAAAGGCAAAGACACCAATAGGGAATGTATGTGTGAGGCATCTAAAGCTTTACTGTGTCCCCAGGCAGCTGGAAACACACACACACACACTTGGAAGGGGAGTTGAACACACACTTACCTACTCTAACACACTACAGCATTACATGTACAGAACAGCTACCGAGATTACTGAACACAGCACTCCCAGAGGCATACTTCTAGGTGGGTGACATCATCCGCAAAGGCAAAGACGCCGATAGGGAATGTATGTGTTGTGAGGCATCTAAAAGCTTTACTGTGTCCCCAGGCAGCTGGAAACACACACACACTTGGAAGGGCCGGGAGTTGAACACACACCTACCTACTCTAACACACTACAGCATTACGCATTTACAGAACGCGCTACCGAGATTACTGAACACAGCACTCCCAGAGGCATACTTCTAGGTGGGTGACATCATTCGCAAAGGCAAAGACGCCGATAGGGAATGTATGTGTTGTGAGGCATCTAAAAGCATTACTGTGTCCCCAGGCAGTTGGAAACACACACACACACACACACACACACACACACTTGGAAGGGCTGGGAGTTGAACACACACCTACCTACTCTAACACACTACAGCATTACGCATTTACAGAATGCGCTACCGAGATTACTGAACACAGCACTCCCAGAGGCATACTTCTAGGTGGGTGACATCATCCATAAAGGCAAAGATGCCGATAGGGAATGTATGTGTTGTGAGGCATCTAAAAAGCATTACTGTGTCCCCAGGCAGCTGGAAACACACACATACACACTTGGAAGGGCCGGGAGTTGAATACACACCTACCTACTCTAACACACTACAGCATTATGCATTTACAAAATGCTCTACCGAGATTACTGAACACATCACTCCCAGAGGCATACTTCTAGGTGGGTGACATCATCCGCAAAGGCAAAGACGCCGATAGGGAATGTATGTGTTGTGAGGCATCTAAAAGCATTACTGTGTCCTCAGGCAGCTGGAAACACACACACACACACACACACTTGGAAGGGCCGGGAGTTGAACACACCTACCTACTCTAACACACTACAGCATTACGCATTTACAGAATGCGCTACCGAGATTACTGAACACAGCACTCCCAGAGGCATACTTCTAGGTGGGTGACATCATCCGCAAAGGCAAAGACGCCGATAGGGAATGTATGTGTTGTGAGGCATCTAAAAGCATTACTGTGTCCCCAGGCAGCTGGAAACACACACACACACACACACACACACACACACACACACACTTGGAAGGGCCGGGAGTTGAACACACACCTACCTACTCTAACACACTACAGCATTACTCATTTACAAAATGCGCTACCGAGATTACTGTACACAGTACTCCCAGAGGCATACTTCTAGGTGGGTGACATCATCTGCAAAGGCAAAGACGCCGATAGGGAATGTATGTGTTGTGAGGCATCTAAAAGCTTTAATGTGTCCCCAGGCAGCTGGAAACACACACACACACACACACACACACACACACACACACACTTGGAAGGGCCGGGAGTTGAACACACACCTACCTACTCTAACACACTACAGCATTACGCATTTACAGAACGCGCTACCGAGATTACTGAGCACAGCACTCCCAGAGGCATACTTCTAGGTGGGTGACATCATCCGCAAAGGCAAAGACACCAATAGGGAATGTATGTGTTGTGAGGCATCTAAAAGCTTTACTGTGTCCCCAGGCAGCTGGAAACACACACACACTTGGAAGGGCCGGGAGTTGAACACACACTTACCTACTCTAACACACTACAGCATTACGCATGTACAGAACGCGCTACCGAGATTACTGAACACAGCACTCCCAGAGGCATACTTCTAGGTGGGTGACATCATCCGCAAAGGCAAAGATGCCGATAGGGAGTGTTTAGAGAGTGAGCGGTCTGAAAGCATATTACCGTCCCAAGGTAGATGTACACAAACACGCCAGTGCTGTCAACGGGCCAACTAAATATCTACGGAGCACAACAACACTGAATAGATACGATATGCCACAGACAGTACACCCTTCGAGAGCAACAAGTGTGTTCAATGTAGGCATCCATCGTGACATTGAAATTGGACATCTGGTGCCTGGATGACCACCATGGCTATACAGGATGTCAATGGCCATGCCCACACGCTTAGTATCACACATCTGTTTGGAATGTTCTGTGTGTCCATCTACACAATGGTGTACTGGGCATGCTCACACACTTAGCTGTTGCAAAGGGCCAACTTGCAAGCACACGGAGTCTAATCACGGAAGGGCGCAGTGTGGAATGTACTCTGTGTCCATCTACACAACGGCGTACTGGGCATGCTCACACACGTAGCAGTTGCAAAGGGCCATCTTGCATGCACACGGAGTCTAATCACGAGGGGTGCAGTGTGGAATGTACTGTGCGTCCATCTACACCATGGCGTACTGGGCATGCTCACACACTTAGCTGTTGCAAAGGGCCATCTTGCATGCACACAGAGTCTAATCACGGAGGGGCGCAGTGTGGAATGTACTGTGTGTCCATCTACACAACGGCGTACTGGGCATGCTCACACACTTAGCTGTTGCAAAGGGCAATCATGCATGCAGATGGAGTGTACACACAGAAGGGCACAGTAAGGTATAACTGCCCTCATGCACAGGGCGGTCACACATGCAGTGACCTGTACACACACAGCTGCCATCACAGCTGTCACAGGTGCAGGTCCCACATGTACACACTGCAGTGTACACTGTAGCAGTCAAGTCAGCACCATGTCGTTGGTGCAGCACTACACAGCCTTACGGTCCAACAACACCATGTGACACATGACCACTGGGCTGTACAGCGGTGTACACCAGCTGTGCAGAGTGCACACGTACCAACAGGGATCCAACAGGTGTTATGCATTGCAATGATACCAGTATACATGAACAGGTCAGCTCAAGACATACCATGGCCCTTACACAGCTGTGACACCTGACTGTTGCTGTACACCAATGAACACACGTCTGGGTATGTCATACATGTGATTGTGTGGATGTGTGCATGGACTGCACACACACAACACATACATACATGGCCTTTGATGTACCTCGTGCATAACACTGGCCTAATCAATGCTACACACGCGAATTTAATGTGGGCTCATGTCTGTTGAATGCTCACACTACAGGGGGTAGCAGTGTTGACCGGGACACATACCCTTGTACTGGTTGCCTGTGACACCCGTGATATCATACCACAGTCCATGTGTTATGTATGTCAACACACATGTCCAACAATAGCAATGCATACAAACATGGCAACAGGAGACACATGTGACATCTGTACTGTGCATGCAGCAAACATGCATGTGCAGTGGCCAATGTCCGTAACATAGTTGCACCTACCTACGACATGCAGACGCAATGCAGACCCATCATTGACATCTGTATACAAACAGTACGTATGGAGGGATGTGTGTACATAACGTGGTGAACCACCTGTCTAGATGTATGTGTGCAAGGGGTGGCTCACAGTTGTGTCACACACCATCCTATCATGCCATGTGCTAACTGTACGCTATGTCGCTGTTACGTGATGGTGCTGACATAATGCATACACAGCGGTCAGGTGTTAACAACTATATGTCATATGGCACCTGTAACACCTACAACCTCTTGTGTGTATATAGCAGCACATTTGCCAGATATAGCGTTGGTACACATAATGCAATCAATACCGCTGAATGTCCATCAAACGTGTCATCATATGGCTGGTGTATCATTCCCAGCACTGCCACGTGTGTCCGAATGTGTGACCAGGGATGCCACATATCGTGGGAATATGTCCCAGTTGCTACACATCCCTGTACACCATTGTAGAGGACTGTACATACGTCAGTGTGGGAAGCATGATGTTCACCGGTGAGGTGCATCACACACATCGGCTGTCCGTATACACATGTGTGGTCACCACAGTGTATGTGTGTGTGTGTGTCTGCATGTATGTCTGGTGCTTGGTGTGAGTGTGTATGCTAATATACGGTTGGAAATTATCACTGGCCCCACGTGTTGACCAACCCGTAATGGTGATGCATTGCACAACCCTGTTGATGCCATAGGTCCCAGCCATACTGGCTACTTGTGCATGTCCCTTCTCTGTGACACATCGTGTGGGTGCATAGTACTGTGAGGGTGATGACCACAAAGGCAAGGGTCCCCAGCTGCACACTATGGGGTGTGCGTTATAGTGGTGTACACCCCATGACTGCGGCCATGTTCATGTACTGTTACAGGGTCCTACTGCTGCACAGTGTAGCCTCCAGCTACCAAGTGACACCTCACATCATCATTGGCCAGGCTGCTGTGTACAACCCCTGCACCATGTCACCATACCCGTAATGTGTCCTGCTATGTATGTCACGTCTCTGTCCATTGTAGCCTGTGGCACTGACCACATGCATCAGGTGCAGTATATGTGTGGACATCTGTGTCATGTTTGTGTGTCCAACAGTCAGGATGAAGGTACATGTAGCATGCTGATATTGCCAGACGTGCCTGTGTGTACTCCACAGTTACACGTGGGGGACTGCAAACACTGCTACCTGTAGGCACTTGCAAGTACACCATAGGAGGGAACCAGGGTATCACAACCAACATGGTGCTACAGATGTAACCAAGACACATACCGTGAACACATCACAATGCATGCTGCACCTGCACTACATGGTGTGACTGGTGCATGTCGACAGTACACAACCTATGTCACATGCACAACTCAGTATTCACACACATCCACTGCAACATACACATCCCTCACTATGCATACACAGGTATTACATACACCTCTCACTATGCTGTTCACCCTGTGCATCAGAATATTTGTGCATAACCCTGCACCGATTGTGTGGATGACAGGGATGTGGCACAGGCTTCATCATATGCACAGGGTGATATGTTTGCCAGGGGCATAGGCTGCACAAATGGATAACATCATGTGTGTGTGTAAGGGCCATTGAATTGACTGGACATGTCTGTGCAGAATGCATGTGGATGTTGTGGAGCCCTACAGTTGTGTTTGCTGTGTGCGTGTATGTGTGTACACAGTTCTGCCATTTGTGATGCCTACACGGGGTATAATTGACAGCCCCAGATTGTACAGTGCAGGTTGTACAGTTCACTGTGTCCGTCCATGGCCACGTGACCTGTGCCTGCCTGGGGTTGCACGGGCACTACCAGGTCGAGGTACAGAGTGGCTACTGTCCGATGACACATGTTCGCTGCAAACGTGTCCCCGCTGAGACCATCCAGGGCCATGTCCACGTGGCCTGCTGTGTCCTGGTGTTGACAGCGCAGCAGCAGCTGCACTGCTACTGCTACCGGCACTATGGGAGCAGGCATGTGAGGTGGCACGCTCACGTCGACCTACACTAGGTGGTGTTGCTGGCCTATGTCCACGTGGCCTACGCCTCACTCCTACCAGGTGTTCCAGCACAGACAGCTCCCGCTCGCGGATTGCCATGCCTCGGTCAAGGATTCCAACCATTTCACCTAGTCGCCTATCCAGAACATTAGCAATCTGCTGTTGAGCATTTGACAATGCCTGGATGTTGTCATTTAGGGTATGGATAGCAGCCCTCTGCAGCCTCTGCCCTTCTCTGTTCTGCCGTTCAGCACGTGCCTGTGCCGCCATTACAGTCTGGAACATGCGTCTGGTGATACCAGCTGCTGCGCTCTGTCCTGCAGGTGCATGTCTGCCAGAGGTCCTCTACGAGCAGCACCAGCCACATGCCTGTGTGGCACATCTGCAGTCATTACACTGACACTATGGTGTGTAGACACACCTTCTGTAGCCACCACACGTTCCTGTTCCACGCCAACAGACGCTGACTGTCCTTCCTCTATGGCCACCGGTGATGCGGTATGTGTTGACAGCAGAACTATGTGCGGGGAAGAGGGGGACATAGCTGGGATGGTAACCATTGGCACAGATTCAGCCCCTGACAACCCTGCCTGTACCTCATGCATATGTTCATCACCGCTAGTATCTGTGCGGACACTAACATCAGATGGACTGCAGGAGGGTAACGCACCTACATCACCTGTGAATGCAAAGAAATACTGTAAAGTACAATAGACACAGACACACACACACACACACACACACACACACACACACACACACACACACAGACACACAGACACACCATGCATGTGATTTGTCAGATGGCATGCAGCATGCCTGCGATAGAGCAGAGGGCATGCAGCTCAGACATTAATAGTGTTAGTAAGCATACCTCCCTGGGGTGCACACTACAGCAGGCAGGTGTCATATCAGTAGCCATGCAGTTCACACAATCATGGTAGTATGCATGCATCCCGTGATACACCATGTGGCCCAGAACAGGATAACAGTACACATGGCTGACGTGACCTTGACATGTAATTTGCTGACATGTGCATTAACATGCATACATGTTTGACACAATGGTGTCCTGACACATGTACAGCATCATAATGGGCTTCACATTGCAGTGTTGTGTGTATGCCCTACAGATAGAATGCATGTTTAGCAAATGTGCATGAGCACGGGAGGTAGTGTGAGCCGTCTACATTGCTATACAGTGTGAAGTACAGACACTGTGCCATTGCATGGCAACATGAGGCATGTATGTTGCTGTAGAATGCATAATATGTACACATTACATAGCCATAACTGCAACACAGTCATGATGTTCGACAGATCGTATATGGTAGACTTCAGTGACACCTCCAGTAGCTGTGCACAGGCTTTTAGGTTGTCCACTGTACCACATCAACTGTATAATCAGTCAGCTAAGGCTATAATTGGACCATGTGTGGACAATGTGCAACAGGGTGTATACACATCCCATGTACTGTGTGCCTACATGTCTCTGGCCATCCCCCATGGCCATGTGTGCACATGTGGTGGCCAATTGTGTGTGATGGGCATCTTATCCACATGTCTGTGCAGTCCCATATGACATGCACCCATACATGTCAGATATGTCACATTCCACAGGTCTATGCAGACAACGGGTTGTATGTTTGGTATGTGGGGTATAGGTCATGTGATAGTGTGACAATATTGCAGACAGAACACTACATGTCTGGGACATGTCAGGTGGCACATCACAATGTGTGCACCTGATGCAGGGGCATATGACACAATGGTGACACTTGTGGGCTGCCCATATCACAGCTCACTGTGTGGTACTGTGTGTGTACTACACATGTTGTTCCAATGCATACTACATATGCCTCCATTGTAGAACACCTCCACCGTTTGTGCACAGCTGACCACACATGTTGCAATGACAAGTACTGTGGTTTCATGTCTGTGTATCATTACATGTGAATATATTGCACATGGGTGGCGTGTGTGAATGCATGGTGGTGCGACCTGCATATCGTGACTGGAACAAACATCAGGTGTGCAAGTGTTAACTGGCCACATGGCAAATAGGTCTACACTGTAACATGCCTGATACTAATGACAGTCTCACCTGCAATGGACCCATGTCTGTGCGGCACACCAGAGGTACCTGTATAGGGGTGACACACCAGTATGAACATTATCCATGATTGTATGACAGCCACAGGTTGCACTGTGCATGTGCACACATTCACCTGTGTAATAGCATATAGTATGCACATGTGTGCATACACAACGTAGCATACTGTAGTATGCAGCATGTGTGTCCCCATACCTGGCATATGTTGTTACTTTACATTATGTACAGTGGCACATGCAACTACATGAGATATAATAGCCATATGTGCATTACTGACTTACCAGGCAACTCCAGGCTCATTGGTTGGGAGACACCCACCTCCATGATGGCAGCTAGTGTTTCTGGATGCTGTTACCTGGGTGTCCCCAGACTGGCCAGTAGCTCCTCGGTGTGTGTGAGTGGGGGCTGGGTTGGTGGCCCACCACCTGTTTCACCTTGTTCCCTGGCGATTGCAGTGGCACGCTGTTTTGCATGTCGTATCAGGTCCATGCAGTGTCTGCTCACCTGCTGGTAGGTGCAGTTATGGCCACCCACATCGTTCACCCTCTTGCGTAGATCCTGCCACAGGTCATCCTGCTGCTGGGCATGCTGTGGCACATGGCTGAACAACAAGTCATAGTTGTCATGGAGCTGTGGGATGAGGACATCATCCTCCTGGCGGGTGTATGCTGGGAGGCGTGTACGGGGCATTATCTGTAAAACATAATGATGGTAACAGATCACAGTTTCAGAGAAGTACAGAGATACTGCTGCACATACATTTCTATGACATCTACTGCATCTGCACAGTTATCTTTGCAAAGCACCATGACACTGACATGACTGACGTGTTTGTGTCACACATGTCACACCCATTATGCATTGGATATCATCACCATATATGTGTGTCACCTCATTACAGTGTTCATACTCCATGTACATGCTGTCTTGCTGTGGGCATGTCTATTTGCCTGCACTTGTGTACTTACCTATCTGCACATGCCTCGATGTGTCCACGGTACTACTGTTGACCTGGATGCTGTGTATATGTCACATATCAACACAGACACAGCCGGAATGGACTTGAGCAGTGACAATGCACACATACGCATGGACATCTGTACATGAATGTGTTTTGCCATATACATCTACACAGCACTGTACAACTGTTCAACATCCTGACACGGATCGCCTGTATTACACATGTGATAGACATGGGACAATGGATAGTCAGACGACATTCGCAGGGATGGTCATCAACCATAGCATGTGTGGGCACGGTTTCCACGCTGTTACAGACGGCCATTGTGCCACCGCAAGCTGCATCAGTGCCACATTACTGATCCAGTCAGTTGATAGTACATCTACCATGCGGCCATCACACCATGTATGACTGGGATGACATCTGCAGCTTTGATGGACAGGGTTGCATGGTATGGTGGGAGTATGTCACATATATGGCACAGGGATCTGTCCAGCCTGTGGCGATCCTAGTATTAGGATGGTGGCTGTCCATGAAATCTGTCATATAGATCAGGATATGGACATGTTGCATGTCCATCATCATGGTGTAGCAAATGTCCTTCTGCAAGGTAGACGGCATGCTGCATAGTGGAGGTGTGGATTGTGAAGGCTGTTATCGCACATCCATGCATAGCCATTACCCCTTACAGGTGGTATGTGATCCAATATTGGTCACCACAGTGCTGTATATGCCTGGCCACTGATCTCCGTGCTCATGGATGGCACCCTGACATGACATGGGTACCTCAGATGACTACCTAAGGGGCCTGGAGATGTCACCATGTCGGGGGTGCACTGCACAGCACCATCCCTTACACAGTGTCCATAATGTTGACCACAGCCTAGGTAGCAGTTTATGGGTACAGGGATGTTCACCTAGTGGTGACACTGCTGGTATCATCCATCAGACTGTGCACATATGTCACACACCTCACACACACAGCCCATTCTGTATGTTGTTTACAACACTGACACAGCTAAACTGATAGGTCATGGCCATTCACAGCCTTACATACACAGATGCCTAACATTTGTGTGTGTGTGGTATGGGCTACAATGAGGGTGGGGTACAACACATTAACCCTGTTCTACTGTATCTGGCACAGATGTACTGTGCACATGTCACTCTTGCACCTTTTGTAGTTGTGGGTATGTCAACAGGCCACTGGTGGAACACACCTGTGACATGCAAAGGTATTTGTAATCAAATATCCGTGCTATCTTGTACATCTGTACTGCTAACATCTACAGTGCTAATGGTTCATGGACATGCACACCATACTCAGCAGGGTTATAGTGCGGTGCCACCCTAAATGACTGTCGTCACCACTTGTGGGGTGATATTATCCAACACCCTATCTGTATTGTATGGTCATGCTAGGCACTTGTTCAGAACATGTGAGCATGTCATGAGCTAATGATTACTATAGCACCCATTCCACACCATTTCCCACAGGTACACTGGCTGTCCTACACTTCCCAGCTTGCTTAAGGTATGACAGCTGTTGTACACACGTAACACACATATCCTGTGGGACATGGTTGTAAATGCAGGCATGTCCAACTGTCACGTACCAGTGCTACTGCCTGTCTATATGAGGGATATGTCGTACATGTGGCAATAGAGCAATTGTCTCGTGTACACATTCAATGCTCACTTCCCAACATACGGCACTACAGCCTGTGGGGGATGCACGTCTGCAGCCGTGCTGGGCCCATAGCTCTCAGGTGTACCTCATTATGGGGAACGTACCTCATTTGGGGTTCTAAAAGGTGCATGTTCCTCAAGGTACCACATTGGAAGGGTCTGTCACACATTCATTGTTGTACATAGTTTACCTGCTAGCCATGGCTAGATAGATGAGAATCATAGTAATTCATTGGAATATCTGTTTTATACGTAACACCAGCCTATTTTAGCCATCATATGCCCTTCCTAGTTGACGCTGTTAGTAAGACAGCTGTAAGTGTTCCACGTTTCGCCCATTTATCACACTGTATGAGGGCTAATGTTCCTCATTTTGGGGACAGGAGGCTGACAGCTATGGCTGGGGGTAATGCTGTCGCCAACCTTGACTGCACCTGACAGTCATTTGGGGATGTGTAACATTCGCAACACACCCCACCCATCACATAGTCTCACATAATCTACACCACTGGCCACACCTACGAGGACAACCTGTGCAGTACGTCTCCATACTCACTGTAGGCACCAGAGGTAGCCCCATCATGGAAGACAACATCACCAGCTTATAGCCCACAGACTCATGTGTGCCCACCACATACAGCCAATAGTGTGTTATAACATTCACAACACACCAGTCATAGCTGACTCTGTAGGGTGTCACACTGCAGTTCCACACAGCAGGCTACACAAGGCGTTAGTCGCTTACATCTTGCTGTCGGGTAACTGCTTCTGCAACATAACCTATGCACCCATGCCACACCTCACCAGGTATGATATGTCTGTCATTCGCCATGTTAGTGTGACTGCCCTGTGATGCCACTTCACAGACTACGTGTGCAGGGACATGCAATAGCTCACCAGTCTTATAGCCCTGAGGGTGTGGGCCTAGCCCTGGGGAGCATTTTGCATTTGTCCAGACACGATACCACTGTACAATGACCGACTGTGTCACTTCAACAGTTGCCTATGCTCCTATTGTCATTCCACAGGCATGTGGTATCTGTCCGCTATGACTGTCCTGGTCAAACACAATGCTGTGGCACAGATGACTTGCACCTGTCGGCCCTGGGAGTACAGCTCACATGCTAGGCTCTTGCTGCTGCTATACTGCCTGTCCTGCACAGTTTCCTATAACTGTCACCGGCAGGGCAGTAACTGGCATGCATGACATGGGGTCATGTGACACATTGCTTGCATCTTCCCCTGTGATGCACGCAGGCAAGGTACACCTTATAGTGCACCACTCCAACATCTCTGCAGTGACTGGGACCTGCCTGTAGGCTCTGCAGAGCACACCTGCAATGACAGGTTATAGACGGACCATACCTTCCAGGCACATACCTGGACCGGCTCACCCACAGCTGAGGGGTTCCCATATCCCACTATGTTTTGCACACATCCTGGCAAGTTGCTTAGCACAATGCATCAGAGGTGCTCCACGTGCAACTAACTGTGTCCGGGACCACTATACACATTGTAACAAGCGACAGAGTCAACATCATACCCCACGGGTAACATACCTTCTATGGTGGTTCATAGGTTCATAGGTTCATACTAGGCTATCTGCCCTAGGGCATTTATAAGCCTAGCCAGAATGTGTTTGGCTTTCGCCACCCATTTTAAATAAATTTTGCTATGCCCTTTTCGAGGTTAGTATACTGTGCCTCTGTCTAACAGTGACACAGAAGTCATACCCGGGGTAAACCTACGATCTCCCATCCACTCATCAAGATTCCTCTTGAAGAGAGTCAATGAGGGACTCTGCCTAACCTGGACTGGGATTTTATTCCAGAGTGAAGGGAGCCTCTGGGTTATGAATCTGTCCCTCCAGCATGTCCTATTTATTTCAGTGCTGAGGTTCAAGTCTCTCGAGCGTGTAGCTTGATAGGATTTGGATTTTCTGAGGTGCAGCATGTCCATTAATTCCGGGTTGGACATGGCTTTGGTATAGTGAACAGTGGGCCTCAGCTACTACTGATGTGTGACTGACACTACCCGACACTTCACTGGGATAGCCACTCATGTACCGGCACATCCATGAGTCATACCCTCCACTCTGCTGGATCAACACATACACACCACCTCCAAGACCTACATTACCCTTGGCATGAACACTACCACCATGTGACTGGTGTTACACACCTGGGGTTATCCCCTCATTGGTGGATTCTGAACATATGCTAATCTACCTTGTTAGCCACATCCCGGAAACACACCCATCACAGCATACACAGTACATGTGTACTACTACACCTACTACAGACGTCTGCTGACAGTGGTTGTTAACATCATGACACCCATGCAGATTGACAATGCACATACAAATGCTGACACATACCCCAGTGCACTTAATTAGCATGTACACAACTGCATGGATCATGCTATTCCACACAGAGCCATGATGGTACACACCAGATAACAGACGCCACTCTGGTGGTCATGTTCCATGGACATATGATGTACAACAACAGATGTAGGCTGTTGCACAGTGGTGTACATTCCCATGTGTGGGGTGGCTCACTGGTCAGCTGTGGTGGGGCCACAGGGTCCCTCATCACATACTCCAAGACTAGCTACGTAAACATGACTGCCACACATTCCGGGGTGTACCACCAGGCATTATGGCAGTATGTCAGTATTCTATGGCAACACCCACATCTGCTGTCACATACAACAATCACTCAGGAACATTGCAGACCCAGGTATTGTTGGCAACATGCTGGAGGATGGATTCAATGCTGACAGTACACCCTCTCACTCACTACAGAGCCGCAATCCATACATGTACATTGTGGTGCCCCTGTGGTCACACCTACACAGTACTGACCTACACTCTATGTGTCCTGGGACACTGGCCCCATGTCACCTTCCAACGTCCCAGGCTGTGATGTCCACCAACCTCTGAATTACTTGTCTCCCCACTAGGCTACCATATTCAGTAATAGCCTTGTTTCAGACATTGTAGACCCTGAATGGCACACAGCAGCATTTATCACACTACACACAGGTGGCACCGCATTGCACAAGTGGGACTATAGTCCTACACACCTGACTGGACTGTTCTGCGTGGCTATGGGGCACATCGTCAATGATGTCATTCTCAGAGAGATTATTGGTCTCCCGTCCTTTGCTGCCACCCGGGTTGGGCTTGTTAAGGCCAGAGCATGGCCCCTACACATGGTGGACTCCTTTCATACAGTTACCAGGGCAGTTGCTGATGGTACGGGAGTCCACACATCCTACATTGTCCTCTCATTGCCTTTCAGCACCATTCCCCATTCTGGTATTGACAACATACACATCCACCTGCACATCATACCCTGTGTCTCAGGATGTTATGCTATGTGGCTCATGGACAGGACACACAGTGAGTCCAGCATACCATAGTACCTACTACATGTCAGGTACTTTGGCATACCACAGTCCTCAGTCATAGGGCCCCTCATGTTAAGTATATGCTTCCTCATGAACAGGCTGGCACAGGGGACTTTCCCTGCCTAGCTTTAGAACCCCTACATACCGGGTGCCATGATTGCTCCACCAGCTGATACTGACTCCAACCATACGGGTGTCGCTGTACAGATACATAATATGACTATCATGGCATCAAGCTGCATGACACAAGGTGCATGCACATCACCTTTGCATTACACCATTCACCCACTGACTATCACATGGATGGTAGTCCCCTACACACATATCACATTGTACATGTTTGCAGTACACACATATGTCGCACCCACTCCTGTGGTTACCGTATTGCCACTGTGACGTGGATATCCTCCTATGTGGCCACACCTATCTGTACTGGGTGTGTAACTGGTACATAGGCACCCATTGTACCTCTGAACTCAAGACATCTACACACATTCAAGGGTACACCACCCCATTTAGGGTGTACCTTACACAACAGCTACAGCTTTACATGCCACAACATTAACACGCCATGACGTTTACTGAGCTCCGACGGTTTAAATATGCGGCTGCACTATGGACACCACATCTGTACACATTTGCATACTACATACTCAGGGGTGACCTCTGCTGATCAGACAGGGCCCATGTCCACAACATTATTGATGGATATACTCCTCATACACAACATAAGCAGAGGCCACTGTGAGCAACATGCTCATGGATATGTGCACACACGCCACAATGAGTGGGATGTGCTTCTGGGTTACATTCCCAAACAGGACACACACCATGGTGTGGAACATAAGTCCTCTGTACATCACGCAGGGACACTCAGTAGCACTGTTCATGTGATACCTCCCTTGGTGGTTGGGAGACACATGTAGGCCTTGGATCACTGCAGTGGCTGTACTGTGCAGTGGTGCAGGTGACACCTGGCTCTGCTCTTCACAGGACACTACCCTGGAGAGGTGCCACTAGTGTGAACACTGTAGTTGTGCTTACACATGGACTTGACAGACTGCATAGTACCCCACTATGCACCTGTGCAGCTATTACATGTCCTTTGTGCATGGTTACTTGGTAGCCCTTCCATTTAGTTTAGCTATCATGCTATTACTATGTCCCATACCTACAGGCCATATGTATCCTGTTATTGTACATACCAATAGACGATACCTGTGGTATGCATGATATGCCTGTTATGCTGTGTAGAATAACTGTCATATCTACCTATAATACTATACATTACACATATTTCACATAGTATCCCATGATGCAAAGCATACTTGCTCAGCGGGACCACCTTACATATGTCATTAACGTTATTTACCCATACACATGCTGTGACAGTATATCAACATATACTATCCCCTGCTATGGCACGTCCTTGTTGGACATACCCTACCACTGACGGCGGGTTGTATGGCACTGTTCTGTTTAATGGCCTCATGTAGCATCCCTTCTGGTGTCTGTACTGTGTACCTTGTGTTCCACTGCTGGACGCACAGATTCTACAAGAGTTAGTATGCTCAGCAAGACATCACTACATCAATACCTTTCCCCACTTTATGCATTGCGGACACGTTTAATTAATGCAAACCAGGCTATACATACAGTAAAACTAATTAATACAGATCATGCTATACATAACCTTACATATCGGGCGTTCTACATACCTTGTTGTCGTTACGGCATTTCGTTTCTATCTCTCTCACAGTGTTTCAACTGTTTTTCGGTATGAGCATACAGTTTGAATGTCTGGCAAGTCATCCTTATATACGTCGATACCTGAAACATGTGGATTCATCCTGCCAATTGGTGTTCCTGAGTGACTAATTACTTGCATATCAGCTGTGCAGCTACTCCATTCGCACATTACGCGACAGTGGGGTATAATTGGATTCTCCACTTGGGCGTTGCCTATTTGCCCTACCTTCGGGGAGACGGTCTGTATTGTGTTTTGTTATGAGTAACTGCAACTGCTATCCAATGAGACAAGTATAGTTTGGATTCATGTCCCCCATGGATTGTGTGTGACAGGTACAGTATTTGGTTCAACATGTGGGTGTACCTGTCATCCCGACGTCTGTTAACGGAGTATTGCAATCAATACCTGTAACATGGCTGTTTGTTCCATTATACAACGCCTGCAATTTTGCATGTCGCCTTTAATTGTGTCTCTCACACGGTATGTTGAGGGTTCTGCAGATGTAATTGACTGACTGGATGTTTGTGCTGCTATTACAGTTTGTATTGCTTTAGTTTCTAGTGTGGGGGATGTCGGTGGTTGTACGTAACATATACGGTTTGTGGGCCTTGCATTTCTACATAATCCGTATATATGTGTGTGGGCTCCGTCCCTGATTAGAGAGCTAACAGTTAGTAGACTTATGTTACGGGATTGTACGTTGGGCCGTTGTTAATTGCTTTCTATATCATCTGTAGGTGAGCTTGCTACTTGTATACCTCCGTAATTGCAGCGATATATCAGGGGATATGTGTAGGTGACAGGTATCCCTTGTATTTCTGTCCCAGATATTTGCAGTCATTGTGGTTGTGTTGTTAAAAGAGCCTGTTTGCCATGGGTTGCCACCTTATCATATGGTCATTGTTGGACACTTGCAGGACACAAAGCAGTGTTTACAGGCCAACATGTAGCCACGGTCAGTACACAGGTAGCACATACTTTTATCCTCACTACATACCTATTGTTGTGACTTTGGATACTTATCATATTGCATGTAACATTTAAGTTTCTTACATACAGGCATAACTATTAAATACGACTGTTACATTATATATGGGACATATTTATGTCCTACCATCTCGGACATTTGCCCTTTGTACTGTTTTATGTCAGGACACACCTGCCCAGGGTGGGGATGTCCCTCCTACTGTGGTACAGGTAGTAACCGTATGCCTACGGCTAGCTATACCCACACCTACCATACTGGTCTGCCTCTGACTTGGCACCAACATACACATGTTGTGAACACACACACACATTACAGTCACACAGAAACGCACACGGCACCCTCAACGCACACTTACACAGACTACGGCACTCACAGACATGGTTGAACACAGTACCTACGTGGACCACGACACCGTCAGCGGTGACTAACCGTCCCTTCATATCATCATACTATTACTCACAGATGTACTGTTCCGGTACTGTGTTCTATCGGTCTTTCAGCCTTGTGGTTACGCATGTCGGTATGTTACACATTCCATGGTTGGCGGTATCCTATTTATTTGTACCTCCAAGATGTTATGAATGTCGTTGAACTATCTATCATATTTGCAGATATCGCTGAATCCATCTATATCACCATATATCCCTCTATTGCCCTTTCTATCTGTATTATATATATGCATATGTGTACATATATATATCTATATATATATATATATATATATATATATATATATATATATATATCTATCTATATATATATATATATATATATATATATATATATATATATATATATATATATATATATATATATATCTATATATATATATATATATATATATATATATATATCTGGCATGGGAACATGACAGGCACACAGAACCACCATATGCTGTAAGACTCATGTACTGTTCAGGTGTTGGCATTCCGTGTTGCACTGGCTGTTGTGTTTACAATGTTTGAGGGCTGCCTATGTAGGAGTCACACATTGGGCCACCTATACATTACACTTTACAGGTGGTCATGTTTGTGTGCCATCCATTTTACTGTGTGTGCAGGTGGAGAGGTGTCAGTCTGTAGGGGCCTACACGGTCAGTGTATGTGCTATACGTTCCCTCTTTGCCAAGGTGTAGGCATATTGGGCACGCCTCCGTCTGCCTACTGGGGCTGGCACAGTGTGTTCATGGTCTGAATCCCTCTGTGCCTGTACTGGCCTTGGCAATTGCGGTGGGCTATAAGGGCCTTCACCATTTTGTCCCTGCTGCAGCTGCTTCCGCAGGATCATATTATGTAGCATGGCACATACTATGACGATGTGGGCACACATGCCTGGAGAGTACTGCAAGGCTCCACCAGATGTATCCAAGCACCGGAACCGTGATTTCAGCATCCCGAACACACGCTCTATGATGATTCTGGTTTGTGCGTGTGCCTCATTATGGCATTCTTGCATGGGTGTGTGTGCATTTCTGATGGGAGTCATCATCCACGGCTCCAGTGCATAGCCAGCATCCCCCACAAGATGGCCATGTGGGATGTCCCCCCTGACAAATACCTGATACAGCTGTGAGGCATGCCAGATATGGGAGTCATGGTAGCTTCCAGGGCTGCCAGCACACATATCCATGATAATGCCCTGGGAATTGCACACGACCTGGCAGTTGATGGAGTGGAATCCCTTGCGGTTTATGTAGCACATACCCTGCTCACCGGGTGGTGACTTGATTTGTATGTGCGTGCAGTCTGTCGCACCCAGTACCTCCGGGTATTGTGCCACACGGTGGAAGTGACGCATATTGCTGGCCAACTCCTCCTGAGTTCTGGGGAAGTATATCTGCTCATTGGCATGTGGTAACATGGCATCCAGGAACTGGTGTAGTACCCTGGATGCTGATGCCTGTGAGATACCCATTATATCTCCAGTTGGCCTTTGAAAGGTACCTGTGGCCAGTATTCGCAGGCTTACACATACCTTCATGTCCACTGTGATGGGATCCCCTCTGTTGTTTCTGGTTCTCAGGCGTGGCCGGCATAGCTCCACTATTTGCTGTAAGATGTCACTGCCCACCCTGTAACACTCTACTATCTCCAGGTCATGTAGCCCCTGGTAGGTTACCCTTGGTCTGAACACTCTCCTTCTCCTGCTGTGGTTGTCGGCATCATCCTCCACAACACCGTCAGTCTCTAACACATGCTGATGAATCACAGCTATGGCAGCTCCCAACATGTACATTTTAAAAGTTCCCCGTGTGTTTACAGCTATGGTGCGGTGTTTGGGAATACACAGGTGTGTGTTGGGTGCTTACACATGTTATATTATTGTGCTGTGAACACCGATGATGTCATAGGGTGTGTATGTACGTTCGTAGCTACAGGTTATGTCATGTGTTTTACTGCTGGAACTACTATTGTGATGCCTTTGGTGTTGAATTACATTTGCCTGCCGTGGATTACCTCTTGACTTTCCCTTTACATTTCTGCGCGTTGCACCTACCATTTTCTGGCGTGCATCCTGCAGCCTACTTTCATTTGTGCTTTCCTGGACCTGGCGTATCTTGCGCTATGTGTGCTACTGCCGGTCTGCTGTCAGTTTGCTTTGCTCTGCTGTGTCAGGTCTCCTATCTTTGCAATCCAATACCTCCCCTCCTTTCTTTGCATTCACATGCCTCCCCTATCCTGTTTTGCAGGTTTCTGCAAGCGGACTTGTCAGCTGCCGTCGATTGGCCTTCGTGGGTTGATTGGTGTTGATTGCTCATTAGTACTCCAATTATCCTACTTCCGCATTTCCTTTCCTTCCCCTGACCTTCCTGTTTCTGCTATTGTTTGCGGCGCGTGTGTCCGATTACTGGGTTTCAGGCATGTTTTCATCCTCGTACGCATGCGCTTTTGGCCACCATGTGTGCTCTCAGCTAAACGATTCCTCCCCACCCCTATCCTGCAGCTTTGCTTAGCAACGGACAGGCCAGATTTGCAATGCTCCAATGTGCTTAGTGCTACAGTGGCACACCCCTCTGCTGATGTCATGTATCTCCTCTGAGCCACTCCTCGGTGTTATACCACTGCACCGTATGGTACAACCTTCCTCCGGTGGGACATTTGCGATTCAGTATTATCTGCCTCATTTGCATGGCATTGACTACTAATTCATAGTTACCGCGCCGAACACTATCGCAAGTCCTTAGCAACCCTTGCACCTTGGTTGTGGTGTTCCATGCCTACCATTGTGTGTTATGCTGTAAACCTGATTTCTATTACGTTGCGATTTTATGATATTTTTATATTATTTCTTAATGTTACAGCTTCCGCACACATGCCCTGCGGTTCTGCTGTACGTTACTGTGGACATGACATTAAATGTTGTTATTTACGTGTTGTGCATCTTTTCTTATGCCATTGGCTGTGTATTTCGCCATTGGCATATGTTCACGTTGTGATACCTGGGTCTGGCCCTCTTCCATAGCTCCGATGTTATGTTTGGGAAAATGTAAACTGTGTTTTTTGGTTTACATTTCCGTGGGCTTACGCTACACCTGCACCACTTCATGAATCGCTATATGCCTTCATTTGCATGGTGCAACACTGCACATGGGGTGATTTGCATACCTACGCCGGGGGCTGCGCAGATCTTGTGTACGCCGGTAGTGCACGTGGAATTAGATCGTACCTGAATTGCTCGACAGCCATATTTGGCATTATAACGCCTACGCTATGCGTGCGCCTGGCGCAAGCTTCATGAATCCCGGGGATGTAGTTTAAGTGGGATGTTATCAAATAATAATTCATTCAGTACGATGTTAATGGCTCTGTAGGCTATATTTACTTAATTTATAGATACAGCCTGATAAATCATCATCACTGAGTAAAAAAGTCATCCTGCCAGTATAATTGATGAAATCCATGATCACCAAACCCCCACCTTTGTCAGAGTTCATGCATCTGATGTTTTTATTATAAGTAATGTTATCAAAGATCTTTCTCTTCTGTTTAAAGTTATAGAACCTGTGTCTCTTCTTATTGTTCAACAATTCTCGAATTTCATGCTCACGTCTTTTCAAAAATGTTAGCGATTGGATGCAAAGGGGTTTGCTACACTATTGCACTTAAAGTTACTAGCAGGATTCTCAGTGTTCATCTCACTACCATAAAGGACACGAAAGTTAAGCCTCCTGGTATAAAGCTTAAGATCCAAAATGGTATGCTCAATGTTAGCCCGTTCCAAATTAAGTAGTGGGGTAGAGCATGCAGCCATCTCTTTTCTTTATTTATAAATGTTGTTTACTGAGGTGGTGTAATGATCACAGCTGACCATTCTAAGACACAGTCTGTGTGAAGTAAATCACAGACAACATCTTGAATAACATATAAAAAAAATGAACAGATGATTTATCAAATAACCAGACACAGTACTTTATGTACACAGATTAGGAAACACACAAAAAAGTGATTCAACAAATATACGGGAATGTGTGGATGCAGCACACATAATTATCAATGTGAGAAAGACAACTCAAATGACAATTTCTGTCTTCACTGTGTTTATATGTATATAGATAAGAGGAAATTTCCCTTAGGTATAAGGGAATGGATTGTCAATTGGGGGGGGGGTGTTAAAGGGGATAATGAGTGTTCAGAAAAATGTAATTTGGTACTGGGAGCAATGAGTGTGGAAATTAGAGTAAGTACATAGAGTTGGAGGTGGAAGGAAAAGAGGTGGGAATATATATGTAAAGAGACAATGGGCAGGCAGAACTATTTAATTAAAGTGTGTTGGTCACTTTCAGGAGCACCTTTATTTTTTTGTTAATTTTCTAACTACACACATCATATTGAAGTTGCAAGTGATTTTTGAAATAAATGAGGATTATAGTGTGTTGTTTTACTTTTAGTTTCATTGTTTACAAAATTATGTCATGTAGGCATGGGGTACTGCTTCACATACAGCTGCAAAGCATTGTGGGTAAATGAAACAACTTACTTCTGTAGAAAACCACCTTTTTACTTAGATTGCAGTTTCATTACTACATTATCATGTGTTGATTTTCACTATAAGGTAGTCCATCTGCAAGATCTAGTTGATAACTTGTCTTGTTAGGAAGTAAGAAACTACAATTGTTGCATTTAAGATGGGAATGCTGTGGCTTATATATTTGTTTAGGTAATGAGGTATTGTGGTTTCAGTTTTTCATGATGTCATTGTAGTGATTTTCAGGTATGAGGAAAAAATCAGGGGTCCATCATTGTCAGCAAAATAAAATGCAGAAACAAGAGGCTTTTTAAATTAAAAACTATATAAGTTGGTATTGTGTATAACATATATTAAGGTTATATCCAGCTCCAGAGGTTTGTTGCTTATAATTGCTCCAGAAGATGACTGACAACTTTAAGATGGGTTGTATGGAGAATGTAGTGCATAAGGTAGAAAGAGATAGATGTTGAAGTGATGTGCCCACGAAGGAAGGAAGTATACATGGTTTTAATGAGGATGTGTTTTTTAATTGTTATTGGAAGTTTGGATAAGAGGATTGTCAAAGAGTAGGGGTGTTTTGAATGAAGTCACTTGGTAGTGGGGATGATGAGTGTGGGAGATAACTGAGAGCAGATTATACGGTAGAAGGATTTTTTTCTACAAGTTTAGATGTAGAGGAGAGTGTTTCAACTTAAAAAATTTAAAGAGCAAAGCTCCAAGCAAAAGTCAGCACTCTGTGTAGCTCTGAGCCACATAGCTTTGGCAAGAGTGAGGTAGTGGTGTTCTTTGGGTGGGGAGTCTACAGATGGAAAATTTTATTGGTGATGGCTTGGTGGGTGACAGAGTTCTTTGTAGAGTCTGTGTCAATAATAGGTAGCTCATATTCAAACTCAGGTAGAAGAAACCCTTTCTCAATGGCTGATCTTGCTGGAGAAATGAGGTATGGAGACATTTTATTGGCATAGAATAAAAGGAAAATTGTGGTCTAGTTTTTCTCTATGTATTGTTGAAATATAAGTTTTTTTTCAAGTCATATCCCTAAGCATTTGAAGAAGAAGGTTGTTTCTCTAGTGTTATCGTGTAGCTCAAAGATTTGTAAAATGTGTGTGGAATGTGAGAATTTTTTTGAGGTCCCAAATTATGTAGTTTTAGTTTTATAGCAAAAAATGCTTTTAATGGAAAACGTCAAGTTTTGAGATTTGCTGTTGTCGTTCAGAGTGGTTATTAATTTTTTTTTTATAATTTCAAGAGCCAAAGCTGTGTCTGAGAATCATGACAGAGAGCTAGGCATTAGACATACAAGACAAGTGACAATTTTTGGAGGAGGAAAGGAGGCCATAGTAGTCTTAAGTAGTGATTACCTGTGAAATAATATAACAACGATCAGTAATAGTCAAAATTGAACATTTTATGGATTGAGTAAAATGACTCTTATGGTAAAAGGAAGCCAAGCAGCATCCTTGAATGCTTGATTTAGCTGTGATACTGTCTCTTGTCTTCAGCTGTTACAGATTTACAGATTTTGTTTTGTACAATATGCAGCTTTGTAAACTGTGACTTAAGATAGATTAGATCTTAAAGACTAGTTAATGATACAGATGATTAGGGCTACTCGATAATTTATTCTATTTTATTTTCTTTGGTTAAGATGGCTAGATGTTTGATTTAAATTGTGATTTCCATGCTAGAACAAGCGAAGATAATAAAATAACCATGATAAGAATTATCAAGTCTACATACATAGTAAATTCTGCAAGATACCTTCAAACTTACACTGAACACAAACAATGAATATCTATAAAGTTATGCATAGTAATTTTTTGTTGCATTGTTGACAACAAACTATTCTAGAGCAATACAAATGTTATGTGCAAGCGCATGAGGAAATTTGAGGAGAACTACTAATATTAATGGAGCAGGTATAACAAAGAATTAGTATGATTGATTAGTTGGGAGGAGTATAAGTGAAGGGGATGATGGGACATAAACAGATACATGAAGTGATTAGCTAACATGAAGCGTTGTTGAAATATATGCAACCTGTAGTATTAAACTGCACAACAGTGACTTCAATTTAGCCAGCTATGCAAAACTAAATTATCACATAAACCAGTTATTCCAAGCCACTCATTGGAACTATTTAAATACAGACATAGGATTAGGTTCAGCTACACATATTGGGACTATTTAAGTACATATATGGATAAAGCCAGTATATTAGGTTCAGCTACAAGGACATTATTTTGAGAACATTATAATTTTGGGAAAAATTTACGTGGGAATTCATACATAGCCATTTCCTTAATTCAAATAAAACAGTGGAAAAAAAAAAAAAAAATATATATATATATATATATATATATATATATATAGATATATATGAGTCTACTTCAGTAGACCAATGTTTCACTTACGCAACCCAAACTTGGCCAAGACGAAAGGACCGACAACTTCAGAAGACCGACATCCGGAACACCGACTTTTCACACGAGGTAAGTAACTGCTTGGCCAACCTTAATAAAAAAAAACTAAACAAAACAAAACTAAACCCACCAATGTGGGGGCCTTCTCCTCCATACCCCCCCTAACTAAATATACCAACTACAAGATTGCACTACTGTGGGGGGGTGGTAAGGGGCAAAGTTCAAAAGGATGGCTAAGTGGTTACTTAGCTTGTGTGAAAAGTCAATGTTCCAGATATTGGTTTTCTGAAGTTGTTGGTCCTTTATCTTGGCCAAGTGGGAGTCGGGTAAGTATGAGGTCGGTCTACTGAAGTAGACCCATATATATATATATATATATATATATATATATATATATATATATATATATATATATATATATATATATATATATATATATATATATATATATATATATGATAAAATCCACCATTGGAAATGTGACATGGAAATTTTTGGACAATTTTTAATCATTGTCAGGCATTGTGGTCAGATGAATTCCAATTAACTGAACATTTTGTTTTAGTTAATGCTCCAATCCCTATGTGTGTTAGTAAAGAACCGTTTCCATTACTTTACTACCCTTCAGCAACGGGTAAAAATGCAATAATAGGAAAAAAGAAGAAGCCATTGTAACTCTATACATATGCCTATACTTTTAATATGTTTAAACTATATGAATCTCAATTTTGGAAATCATTACCCGGGATTAGAAATGTCATGTCTTTTTTAACAAATTGTGTATTATTTCTGTATGTTTCACTGTTCTACTGCTTTATTACTTTGCATAACTATTATATAATTGTCTATAAACTGTGGAGCTTTTTTCCCCAGGCCTCCACTGAAAACAAACTCTTCCAGGCCCAGTGGACTATCCTGGTCATCAAAATGTAATAAATAAATAAATAAATACATTTTCCGTGTTTATAAATATAACCACTATTGTTTTTGAAAATGTAATTAATAATGTTATGATAATAGAATTAATAAAACACAAAAACAAAACCCAAATCACAAGACAAACATACATAGAACTGCAAAACAAAGAAAAAAATAATAAATTTAGACAAAATCAACTACTACCACAATATCCAGAATAAACACACAAACCACCATCGAAAGTACTGGGCTGCAGTTAATAACATACTTCATCCAGGGAAATCAGCTACTCTCACCCCAACAACAATTAACAATTCTGACACTATAGCAACCCATTTCAATAAATACTTCACAGAGACTATTGAAGCCCTAGACAAATCTCAAGGCATTGTCAGCATCTCTACTCCTTTCTCACCCCAGCAGAGCACCAACTCCCAAAATAACACCTCCCACTTTACCTTTCACCCAGTGTCTGTTAAATCCATAAAAAAAATACTTCAAAAACTTAAACCAACCACCCCAGCCACAGATAACCTTTCAGCCGACTTTCCAAATATAGCAGCTGAAGCAATAGCTTATCCAATAGCCATACTCATCAACCACTCAATATCTGAGAACCAAGTACCTGTTATTTAGAAAACCTTACATATTCTACCTCTGCATAAGGGAGGTAATTCCACTGAACCTACAAATTATTGGCCAATTGCCATCCTGTCTCCCTTATTCAAAATACTAGAAAGAGTAGTGTACACCCAACTAATGGACTACCTCCTCACACACAAATTATTATCACACACCCAACATGGTTTTCATCCCATTCATGGCACCACCACCACACGTATGTCCTTTACCAGTACATGAACCACCACAGAAACAATGGACAATCTGTATCTACTATATTTTTGGACCTATCCAAAGCCTTTGATATGGTAGATCACAATAAACTCATCAACATTCTCTCCACCCTAAACCTTAGGAGCTCCTCTATTGCATGGTTCCAAAACTACCTAGCAGGACATCTGCAAGCCATCCAATGGCAACACCCCATTTCCCTCTGCTCCCAGTTGCTTTAGGGGTTCCACAAGGCTCCATCCTTGGACTTCTGCTATTCTCTCTTTTTACCAACCAGCTCAGCACCTCCACACCACACGCCTCTGTACTATAATATGCAGATGACTCCACCTTAATATGTGCAGTCCCCACACTACAAGACCTTCATCCCATAACCCTAGATTCCTTTCTATCTGTTAAAACATGGCTCACTAACTCCCAACTTATTCTGAATCCCAGCAAAACTAAGCTCTTTCTTTTTAGCCCAAATTGATCCTTCTCATCTTCCCAGACTTTTACTGTCTTGTCTAAAAATAAAACTATAATTTCCCAATAGCTCACACTAAACTGCTTGGTGTTGAAATTGACAATAACTTTAAATTTGATATTCACATAGCGCAAACTATCAATAGGGTCCTCAGGAAACTAGGTCTCCTGCATAGAAACAAACAATTTCTTACAAGAAACAGAAAAGCTACTATAGCCTGTACATACCTCTTATCTACCCTACTGTACACCTCCCCAATACTAACCAACCTCTGTAAAACTGACGTAATCAAACTGGATCCTGCTATAATAAAATAGCAAGGTTTGCTACTGGTGCCTCCTATAGGTCACATTGCTGTACTTCTCTTAAACAACTAAAGTGGCTCAAACTTCCTCAGCTTCTACACTTTAATCAACTAACCTTTGCAGACAAAATTGCCCACCAACTTGATAAAACCCCTGCTCTCCAAAATATTATACACCTATATACCACTTCTCGATCTCTTTGTTCCAGTAACCAGCGCCTTCTAGATACCACCAAAGCCAACATCTTAGCTGAGAAGTCTCTCTTTTCTAACTATATTCCTAAAATATGGAAAAAGCTGCCATCCTGAGTAACTTCAAATAGCTCCATCTTACAATTTAAAAAGATCCTTAGGTCACACTTAACAGACATCTGGCTATGTTCTTGCAACTCTCTGGGCTAGGCCTCCCTTAGTCTCCTTGCAAATTATTGTCCTTGAAAATAGCCTTCAGTATCATTTAAACTGTATTCTACACATTGTGAAGTATAATGTGAATCCTTCTAGCTAAAGAATTGTCTTTTCCACCATTATGTATCTGCTACTTGCTATCAATGCAGTAATGCCTAAATGTTTGTTAACTTCTGTTATGAATTAAGTTGATACTTCTCTTTTTTACATTTGTCAAACTCTAATTTGCTAAAAAAAAACAGTGTGTTTATGAGTGACCACAAAAGTACTTCACAACCCAAAAAACGTCCTCGAGGTGCTGACAACTGTATGAATATTCCCAAAGGAGCAACCACGAAAAATAAAACATTTATTGAACAAACAAATCAACGGTCAAGCACTTCCGTGCTGAAACACCAGGACTTGGTCAGAACCATTAATAACTAAATTAATACTTCTATAAATAGGATTTTAAAACTAATCACACCAATCACAAGCCATGAACAGTATTGTAGAAGCTGGTCCCATTAAAATATGTTACAGTAACACACACTTCAATCCTATAAAATATTTCTATCATAAAACCAAAGTCCTATTTTTAAGAATAAGCATAAGTGAACAATAATCATTTATACCAGGGACAACCGTAGCATTAGTTATAAGCTGTCAATAGTATTCTATCCTTTCTAATTTATTTTCCCAACCCCCCTCCCAGATATCCCTCTCTACTACTTCCAAAATCCCAAAATGAAAATTTTACAAGATGGATTATTTTTTAGGTGTCTAAAAAGGGCATTATTCACATTCTCCTGTCTAACACCATACCGATGCTCATAAATTCATTTTCTAAAAGTTCTTTCTGTTTTACCTGCATAGAAATGTTGGCATTCTTGGCAAATTGCTACATAAACCAATCCCCTTGACCCACAATTAGCCAGATGACAAATTGTCAGGATGTGTTCAGATTTTGATAGTTGTAAAATAAAAATGGGTATCCTGGCACAGATGTTTATGGATAGAGGATACCCTTCCTCATTAGTATTAAATATTTGTGACCAGGTGATAGATGGATGGGGGGTGAGATATAGCCAGGCCCTTATTGGGAGTTCCAATGGAAATAAATAAGACTGACAACAATAATGTTTCCTTCACCAATTTTATGGTTTTGATGTATGGAAAGTTAAGTGGTAAAGCAGAGGATATTTTGAATAAGAATTGGGTTTTATTTAAATGTAATGGTGAATTAAGTGACATGTTGGGGAATAAAGCTAATTTTGTATATAAAACTACTTTTAATTTAATATATTTTTTGGAATACCCGATTACCCCCCTTAGAGTGACTACTAAAGGGACAGTGAGATGTGGGGCTTGTAGGTATTGTAGTTACATTTTACAAGCACAAAGTGTAGTAGTGGGTCAATCACCTGTTCAAGTGAAATTGGCTTCTAGCAATTGTGGGTCAAGGGGATTGGTTTATGTAGTGATTTATCAAGAATACCTACATGTCTATGTAGGTAAAACAGAAAGAACTTTTAGAAAACAAATTTATAAGCATTTGTATACTGTTAGACAGGAGATTGAGAATAATGCCCTTTTTCGACACCTAAATCAAGAAATAAATACGACTGACAACACCTATCAAGCACAAATAAATTGGATTTTAGACATATCTAAAGATGTTTGCATTGGCCATTGACCTGCACTGGGATCACATGGTAAATAAGACAGTGTAGTGATTTGAGCTGATCACTGAGGGAAGTGTGATAAGACATTTTTCAGATCTGCAGTTGAAGTGATGTCTGAAGTGACAAAACATATCAAAATATATAGAGGGCATAGCAGGCGCAACAGAGAATATGTAACAGAAATGTCCCCCCGAGAGAGATCAAAATATGAAATAAGGTATTTGCATCAGTGAATTATTAAAAACGATGACTGGAAAAAGGAAAGCAGAACAGCTGTATCACATAAATATCTTGAAACTATGGAGATAAACTTCTGCTTATGTCTTTGATGTAAATATTTTTGCAGGAGATATTAAGGTTCTTGCAATATGTCCTAAAGTCAAAATACAGGAGATAGTGAAAAGAACTTGTACTCAAAAATAAGGACATATTATCTGAATTGCTGAGTGAGTGATCAAAAGAAAGAAGGAGTGCAGGAAAAAAACAGGAGATAGAAAAGACTGACCAGGCTAGGAAGGAATACTGGTTGGCTAACAAAGAAGCAAAAAAGGACTTGCAATAGCAAAGTATAGAACACTGGAGGCCCTCTACCACCTTCTGGAAAGTGACTCAGTAGGTGGTACAAAGAAACTATATCAGGTTGCAAGTCATAGACAGAAAGATAAAGAAGATAGTCAGATACCCTTCACAGGAGCCAGCAACAACCTGCTCAACAATCTATAGGACATCAAAGGCACATAGAAGGAGTACTTCCAGCAGTTTCTGAATGAAGAAAACCCAAAAAAAGCTGTACTGCCCAGAAACAGCCTACAATGAGAGAAGAAGAAGAGCCCACCCTAGAAGACATAAGAATAACACTAAGGAAAATGAAGTCAGGGAAAGAGGCAGGCTCAGATGAGGTCATAGCAGATATGATAAAGAAGTTGGGTGAGATATGGGAGATATGGAAGAAATGGGTCCTGAGGGTACTCATAGCAGTGTGGAGAGAAAGGCATATCCCAGATGACTGGAGAATAAGCATACTTGTGCCAGTGTACAAGAATAAGGGGGACATCCACAACTGTTGGCAGCACAGAGGCATCAAACTCCTATCACATTGAATGAACGTTCTGGAGAGGGTGACTGATAAATGGATACTTAAAGTAGTAGAATGTAAGATGGGACAGGAGCAGTTCAGATTCAGATCAGGATGCAGCACAATTGACCCGATGTTTGCAGTGAGACAGATAGTTGAGAAAATGCTAGAGATGAGCAAAGAGTCCAAATCAGCGTTGCTAGGCTTGGAGAAAGCATGAACCCCTCTTGGTATGTACCTCACAAGACATCTACAACAACTGGAGAGGCCACAGAAATACCTCACAAAGAGGATTACTGGCCTCAAACAGATGCCCTATGCAGACCGTCTCAAAAACTCCAGCTTTACTCTGTTGCATATCACCTACTCAGAGGCGATCTCTGCCTAACATACAAAGCTATGTCAAACCCAGAGCTGTTGGACATGCTCCACTTAAAGAAATCCCAATCCCTCCAAGCTACATGTTTTAGGGACCTAAACCTTGTCACCACAATAAACAGAACATGCTGGAGGGATAGATTCCTGTCCCAGAGACTTCCCATACTCTGGAACAAACTACATATCTATATCAAACAAAGCTCCTCATTAGCATTCTTCAAGAAAAATCTTGATGATTGGAAGGGAAATAAGAAATTTACCCCATGGATCATTTCTGTGGCTCTGCTCGACAGGGGCACAGGAAAATAATTTTCTTGTGTGGCGAAAGTCAGGGTACTTTTTTGGCTAGGCTTATATAGGCCCTAGGGCCAATAGCCTAGTACCTACCTATGAACCTAAAAAATAATCCATCTTGTAAAAATGTCATTTTGGGATTTTGGAAGTAGTACACAGGGATATCCATGGGAGGAGGGTTGGGAAAATAAATTAGAAAGGATAGAATACTATTAGCAGCTTAGAACTCCTACATATGGGGAGTTCTCAACAAAAACATACCTAAATAAAAGAGACCACTGAAGCAAAAACACACACGCATGTCACAACCCACAACACCAAGCATCACACATAGTACACATGTCTGTGTCTCACGGGCTCTAAGGCCCAACCACAAACTCAACACACTATTCATAGGAGACTCTATCGTGAGACACACAGATGTGCCCCTCACAGGCTAGACAAGGAGAAAGTCACAGTAAGTTGTTTGCCAGGTACTAGAATCTGCCATATTACACACGCACTCAAGTCTCTTAACAACAGGTACTGTTATGACTCTGTCATAGTCCATATTGGTGTGAATGACTTGAGACGTACCTTTCTGGACTATATTAAGAGACATGATTGAGCTCACTGAATGCGTGTCCCAGGAAGGTATATCCCTAGCCTTAAGCAGCATCCTACCATCACCCAGAATGATGCCTCAATACAAACAGAAAATGACTGACTTTAACAATTGGCTTAGTTTCTGGTGTCATTCCAAGGGGATCCAATACCTGACAGCCTGGAAGGACAAGATTGATAGACTATGATGCTTTGCCAGAGATGACCTTCATCTGTCTTCCCTGGGCTTTAGGCTTCTGGCAAAGGCTCTTGCCTCCCCCATAATGCATTTTTAGGCAAAGTCATGAGCACAAAATTACCAACATGAAAAATTCTTATAAATGAAATTTAAAGGTCATGCTGCTAAATGCTAGGAGTCTTAGCATGAAACTGCACTCATTGCAAGCATTCCTTGTCCTGGAGGATGCTGACATTTGTGCAGTCACTGAAACCTGGTTCATATCTGTTGAGGGCACCCCAACCTTACCAGGTTACTCATCCTACCATCCCTTCAGACCACAAATGGAGGGCTGCAAAGCCAAAGGAGGTGGAGTTACAAAATGTATCATACACATACACACCTCCAGGCAGGTCAAACAGTATGATGGACGGGAGACCCTCCAAGTGCAGATAACTGTTCACAAAACACCTATTCAAAGCATAGCTAGCTACAGACCCCCAGCCATGACTCAGGACACCCACTCCACCTATCTGGACTTACTTGAATCCATCAAGATTCAACCCTCTACCCTGATCCTGGGTGACATTAACTACCCAACCATAGAGTAGAAGACCTATTCCAGCCCAAACATGAATGCCCAGAGATTTCAAGACTTCGTCAATGCCAAGGCATTGAATCAGCTGGTCAACACCCCTATGACAGGTAAAAATATCCTGGTCCTGGCCCTAACCAATGAGTAGCCACTGTAGCACTCCTACACTGTCATCCTCCTTGGTAAGATCTGACCATAAAACAATCACTTTTGAGGTCACCATCTCCTCTGCCCCCCCCCCCCCCGCTTGTCAGGGTCAAACGAAAAAACTTTTCCAAAGCTGACTACAATCGCTTCAGAGCAGGTATAAGCAGCTTCACAGCCATCATCCCTTCAGTTGGAGCTAGCACTAATGTCCAAGCCTACACCAAAAAACTATATGAGCACCTACATAGCTGTATGGACTCAGCAATACCTGACAGGACCAAATCATCTTCCTCAAGGAAGAGTAAACCTGTCTGGGGGACAGCAGCAATAAACAAACTCTATAACAGAAGGAATAAAATTGCTGTCCAGGGCCAAGAAGGAGCAGATGCCAAGGTGGAAGCAATCTCTCCTTTGTATGATCAAGCAAATGTCACTGGTGAAATCCTCTAAGGATAACTTCCAGTCCAAATTGGCCACATCCACCAAGGACAATCACAAGGCCTTCTTCACATATGTCTGCAATCTCAAAGGCAACACCCAAATCTGCTCTGAACTGGTGGTCAATAACACCACATACACAAACACCATAGATATAGCCAACCTGTTGGCAGACAGGTTCAGTGAAAACTTCACCCACTGTCCCCCCATCAGTAAACCAGGACATCCCCAGTACCTGCACCCCCTCCCCTCATCACCAGGGAGTAGGTCTTTAATGCTCTCTCAAAGGCAAAAAATACAGTCTCCATGGGACCTGATAACATCCCTGGCTGCATCCTACATAAACTCAGGCATGAGTTCTAAGATCCATTAGACACCCTATTCAACCAAAGCCTGAGCACCAGCTTCATCCCAGCTGAATGGAGGACAGCCACTGTCATTCCTCTATACAAAAGTGGAGCATCGACTGACCCAGGCAATTATAGGCCCATCAGCCTAACTAACCTAATCTGCAAGGCTATGGAATGCATTATCATGAACCTTATAAACAAGGACATTAGCAACCTCCAAATGCTTGACCCCAAAAAATCTGGTTTTGTCAAAAGAAGATCATGCCTGTTAAACTTGGTCAACTTCTTTGAGACAGTCACCAAAACCATGGATGTGGGGAAGGCGGTGCACACCACCTACCTTGACCTAGCCAAAGCCTATGACAATGTTCCCCACTAGGGCATGATAGATAAACTCTCCCAGCTAGTCATTAACCCATATGTTACCAGATTGGTAGGTAACTGGCTCACTGATAGAACCCACTCAGTCAAAGTAGGGGAAGCCACCTCTAGTAGCAGACCTGTAACAAGCAGTATACCCCAAGGATCCATCTTGGGGCCTCTACTGTTTGGGATATACTTTTCTGAGGTGCAAGCCAAAACCAGTGGTCTGTGGCTGACCAAGTCTGCAGATGACTGCAAGCTGGGTGCTGTCTTAAATTCCACTAGTGATGTGAACATCCTCCAAGAGGTCCTTACCCAAACTAATGACTGGTGCCAAAAGCATGGCCTTAACTGAATGCCAAGAAATGCATTATTATCACCTTTGGGGAAAATGTCATCCCCACTAATTATCACATTAATAATAATATACTAAGCATGCAATCAGTTGTGAGGGACTTGGGCACACAGGTTGATAGCAACCTGACTTTTGACTGCCACGCTGCCTCCGTTGTACAGAAGGCTTTCTACATGGCCCACCACATAAATCAGAGTATTTCATCCAGGAACAAGGAGGTCATAACATCCCTGTAATCCTCCCTTATCAGACCCATTAGTGAGTACTATGCCCCCTTCGGTATGTACCTTGCCACGCACATACAGCAGTTGAAGAGACCACAGAGGTTCCTAACCAGGAAAATCCAGGGTCTCAAAACACCTATCCTACACAGATAGACTAAAAGCCATGTCCCTCTACTCATTCTCATACAGACTGCTTAGAGGTGACCTGTATCTGGCATACAAGGCCATTTCAGCTGCAGACCTGATGGAACTGCTGCATATCTGTAAGACAACTCCACTCGCACAACCAGCATGCAAGGCCTTAACCTGGTCTGTCTGGCAGGATAAATTTATGTTCATAGGTTCATAGGTTCATAGATTAGTACTAAGCTAACTGCCCTTGCGAGCCATTTTAAGCCTAACCAACTATCCCAAAGACTCCCCCATCTGTGGAATAGACTCAATCTCCATGTCAAGCAGATTACCTCTCTAGCCATCTTTAAGAGGATCCTGGATGGCTGGATGGGAAACAGAAAATATACGCCTGGGATCCCACCTGTGTCCTTGCTGGACAAGGGAAACAGGTACTGACTTTGAGGGAACATGGGTGAAATTCTTGGCTAGGCTTAGAAGGGCCTCCAGGCCAATAACCTAGTATCATCCTATGAACCTATGAACTAATGCTACTGTTGTTCCTGGTATAAATGACTATTGTTCACTTATGCCTATTCTTAAAAATAGGACTTTGGTTTTATGACAAAATTATTTTATAGGATTGAAGTGTGTGTTACTTTAAAATATTTTAATGAGAACAGCTTTTACAGTACTGTTCATGGCTTATGATTGGTGTAATTAGTTTTAAAATCCTGTTTATAGAAGTGTTAATTGAGTTATTAACAGTTCTTAAGAAGTGGGTCTATATTACATTCTCGAAAGCCGACAATGTTGAATCTGACATTGTTGACACGAGAATAGCGAAACTGCAGAACATCGAACAAGTAAACAGAAATCTCCGTAAGGGGAGATTTCCGTTTACTTC
The DNA here is from genome assembly GCF_019279795.1 of Protopterus annectens. Taxonomy (NCBI): domain Eukaryota; kingdom Metazoa; phylum Chordata; order Ceratodontiformes; family Protopteridae; genus Protopterus; species Protopterus annectens. Next base: position 59,499,413 of record NC_056727.1, on the reverse strand, counting down.
AATGTAGTGTGATCTCGGAGTTGGTATATTTAAGTAGTGGGGGGTGTGGGGGACACAGGGGGGCTTGCCCCTTGCCTACACTCTTTCGTTTTTTTTTTGTTGTTTTTATTTTTTTTTCTGAACATTCGATGTTTAAACAGTTCGATCACTAAAGGTCGACCTTTAATGATTCGAACTGTTAAATATTCGATGTTCTAATATAGACCCAAAGAAGTCCTGGTGTTTCTGGATGAAAGCGCTTGACTATTGATTTGTTTGTTCAATAAAAGTTTTATTTTTCGTAGTTGCTCCTTTTGAAATAATCATACAGCTGTCAGCATCTTGAGGGTGTTTTTTGTGTTGTGAAACTCTAATTTGCTGTGACTGGAGCTTTTCTCCCCTAGCCTCCACTGAAAAAGGACCTCTGTCCAGTCGGATTTTCCTGTAAACAAATGTAAAATAAATAAAATAAATAAGCTACTAACTTTAAATCTGGTCTATATTGCCCATATTATTGGAGAAGCATAAACATAATACTACAGGAGGTTATCAACCTTTTTATATTTTTGAAGCAATACTACATTGTTATAAATAGTCTAAGTAGATTTTCAGTTGGAACTATATAAACACACCGTGTATATATTTAGGATTAAAGTAAATGTATGTGTTTATAAGTGAGTTAATAACATTTAATAAAAGTTCACCTGTTATTTAATGTCTAATGGCTAGATTTATAAATCTTTCCTACACTGTGTTAAATGAATTTGCTCGATGAGTAGCCACACATGCCACAAATCTAGCAGGCTGTGTAGCACGGCTGAGCACAGTATTTTCTAATGGCCATATAATGATATGGTAATACCATTATTTCAATGAGCATTGTATCCTATTGAGGTGAAACAGGACTGAAAAGTGATTCATAAGTGTATAAATTATGCACAATTAGAGTATACCTACTGCATATTTGAACTTGGATGACTGCTTGTGTTTAGACTAATGAAATCTTTAAAAAAAGGTTAGGGGTTTGCAATAGCATAAGAAAATGTATATCTGGAAGAGGCTCTTATTTCCACTGTTGTGCCCAACAATGTGCAACATCATTCCCAGATGTGCTAGGTCATCTAACTATATTTAATATTTCAAAGACTCCACAACAATGACATTATGGACCATACCTTATAGATAGGGACACCAATGAAAAAAATGTTGGACATGTGTCAGCCTCATTTGCAATCCCATGGGAGTCAAGGACTAGATATCCCATTGGATACTAAGGTATATGTGGCTTTACATATATATTAGTTACAGGGACCTTTCATTGACCTAATGAGGAAGCAGAGGGAGTATCTAAGGCACTTGCCTTGAGATTATGCCATTAGTTTCTCAATGCCAAACTGCAGCATGTGGTGGACCATATACAGTTCTTGGGTACCAGAGAAAACAGAACCAACACCATACAGGACTTCTGTGATATAGCCCATTTTCCTGAGATACTGGAGGCCAGAGATTGTACCCACTTTGAAATAAAGGGCCTACTTAGTGAACTAAGAAGGAGGTATGTGAATCACAAAGGGTATTACTTCAACAGCCAAGCGGTCTGTAATGCAGAGGGTTTAATCTAAAAGAAGTTTGCAGGCCACCCAGGTGGTTCTCATGACTCAACATACGGCACACTTGTGAACTGTACCAACATGTTGTGAGGGGTGACATCCCCTAGGGACATCTTGGTGAAGATGCCAGATATGCCCTGGAAGTCTGGCTCATGGCACCCATAAGAAATCTGCAAAATTATACGGGTGGGGGGGGGGAGGGATAACCATCTCCAGTTGAAAAACAAGGAATAATACTGACCATATGTTTGGATGGCTGAAGGCATGCTTTTGTTGTCTGGATTCATCTAGTGGTGTCCTGCAGTGTGAACCTTAGACATGTGCAAAAATGTGTCACTGTGTGCAGTGAGAATGTCGTACTTAGGAGGGAGTTACAAAGGGGTGGCCACTTGAAGGAGCAGTGGTCTCCAGTTCTCATGGCTATGGAGGTTGAGTCAGACAAGGAGTCAGTGAGGAACCAGCAGCAGAGGATAATCATGCTAGATGGATGTGGCTATAGTATGCAAAACCACTGCCCAAGAGACAACAGCTTGACCATAGCTTCAAAACAGAATAGGCAAGAGTAACACAGTAAAAGTGATGCATACAAAACCAACACCAGGCTGCACTTACCCAGTCTTAGGCTGGTCGGACTATGCATCAGACACAGACAATCCAAGTAAAAGTGGAGAGAGGGCTCAACACAGTTTTGATCATTTGCACAAATGGGGAAAGGAGCAAAGAAGTGCATGTTTTTCATGGTGGAAATGTGTGAATGCTGATTTTTATTAAATTAAAATGTGATGCTGTATCTGTTGTGTCTGTTGCCTTTCATTGTTTGTTTGAGTGAGGGATTTAATATTGCAAAAGGATTTGTAAAGGGCCAATGTCAGTCGAGGTTTACATGTGTGTGATATACCAGGGACTGTGGTGGCATGACTATGGGTCTGCTAGACACAGACTCAGAAGGAGGTACAGTACTGTGATCTGATGTGCTGCACAGGTCCCGGGAATGCATGGCAGAGGTTTGAGTATCTCATGCATATCTCTGCCCATGAAAGGTGGCTGTACCAGGAGTTACAATGGTGGCACCACTACCCTAGACAGATGCTAGATGACTGAAAGTGAAATCTGCTGTGAGACATGCCACAATTGTGACTGCTATGATACCTCAACACCAGATGTAACTGTGAAAGTACTTGCACTGTGGGAGCATGATCTAGGTTGTCCATGGCAACCACGGGTTCCATCTGTGGCGATTGCAGTTGAACATCTTTGTGGACATCTCTTCAACCATGACAGGTTACCTTGAGGAGACATAACATGTTCCAGTATGTAAGTGAGCCTATCAATGTAATCACACTTATGGGACATGTGCTCCATTAGGTAGTCTCACATACCTTGAATCACCTTCACTAACTTTACTATGGCTGCAGTGGTACTACCCTGTGGCTATAGAATGGCCTTGTACACAAACTCGTTTGTCGGCACTGACACACTAACCTGAGTGGGAGGGTGGTAACCATGTCTTCAATGAGCAATATTACTGAATTCATGTGTGTACCTCTCTGCCCACAGGTGCTAGGGGCAGATTCTGACAAGTGTCTATTAGGCAGTACCATGTAGTACCATGCTTCCCTGATTGATAGTGTCCCCACTGACCAGTCTGCCTTGTGCAATGTGCATCTCCAGAGTACAAACAGGCAAAGAGGCTGTGTCCATGGTCTGTGTAGGTGATGCAGTGATCACATTCCCTGTGTTCAATATGCACTCTGCACTACCTGACTATGTCAGCTCATCCCTGTCATCATCATCAAAGGTTGCAGGTCCTCCAACATCAGGCAGTGGTGATTCCAAAGTGATGGCACCAGATAAAGAATTGCCTGTGAATATGCCAAAGCACAATATCCTCTGTAAGTATGATTCAGCACCAGGAGGCTAAACGAAAATGTGGTGTACAAATATTAATATTAACAAAGTAAATGTTTTTATTTATTTATCTATGTATGTATGTATGTATGTATGTGACATTTGTTCACCACGAAAGTCTGACTGGGATAATATTACATTTTCATTGGATGCCCAGGGAGAAAAGCTCCACACGGACATAATATGGTTACAATTAAATAAAGTTATTACAAAACCTAATACAGAAGAACATCATATTAACTAAGTACAAAATTCTACTTCTGATCATACAGTGTGAACCTATACATACATGGTGCAAATATTTGGACAGATATAACAAGTTGAAAAAAGATCTTTGTCAATAGTGAAAGAATTCATGAGTTGCAATTCACAGAGATGACTTTACTAATCAAGTGAGCTACTTTCCATGTATAGTAAAGGCATCATCTCCAGAGCAAAATAAGTTATAACCCCCTATACTCAGTACCTATCCAGCCCATAATTGAGTGTAACACCCTATTTAGTATGTACTAAGCACCTACAGCAATTAGAGAGACCTCAGAGGTTTCTAACAAAGAAGATCAAGGGCCTCCAGCATTTGACTTATATGGACCGAATAAAGTCCCTGTCACTATACTCAGTATCATATAGACTTCTTAGGGAAGACTTATGCCTGGCCTACAGAGCAACCTAAGTCTCAGACCTAATGAACTTACTGCATATCCTTAAATCAAATGGGTCCAGGGCTACCCATTCCAGGGACTTAAATATGGCCTACAACTTAAATAGGACATGCTGGAGGGACAGATTTATCTCCCAGTGACTGTTACATCTTTGGAACAGGCTACTAATTAATGTGAAACAGAGGACCTTCATAGCTTCATAGGTTCATAGGTAGGTACTAGGCTATCGGCCTAAGGGCATAAGTAAGTCTAGCCAACAAGGTTCCATGGCTTACACCACCCAAGAAAGTTAATTTCCTGTGCTCCTGTCGAGCAGAGCCACAGAAGTAATCCCTGGGATGTATTTCCTATTTCCCATCCCCTCATCAAGTTTTTTCTTGAAGAGTGCTAATGAGGAGCTTTGCTTGACATAGATGAGTAGCTTGTCCCAGAGTATAGGAAGTCTCTGGAACAGGAATCTATCCCTCCAGCATGTCCTGTTTATTGTGGTGACAAGGTTTAGGTCCCTAGAGTATGTAGCTTGGTGGGATTGGGATATCTTAAGGTGTAGCATGTCCAACAGCTCTGGGTTTAACATAGCTTTATATGTTAGGCAGAGATCTCCTTGGAGTAGGCAATATGCTACAGAGTAAAGCTGGAATTGTTTGAGACGGTCAGTGTAGGGCATCTGTTTGAGGCCAGTAATCCTATTTGTGAGGTACTTCTGTGGCCTTTCCAGCTTCTGCAGATGTCTTGTGAGGTACATTCCAAAAGGGGCGTAGTACTCTATAATGGGTCTAATGAGTGCAGGGTAGAGGGGAACAATGACCTCTTTTTTTCTGGATGAGAACCCTTTTGTGATGAGGTGTGCCACATAGAAGGATTTCCTGACTACTGTGGCTATGTGATAATCAAATGAGAGACTACTATCTATCTGGGTGCCAAGGTCTCTTATCACACATTTGGCATTAAGTAGACTGTCGTTTATGTGGCAGTTCATGGGTACAGAATTTTTACCAAAGGGGATGACAATGCACTTTTTGGCACTGAGCTTGAGGCCATGCCTCTAGCACCAGGCATCTGTCTCAATGAGGCCCTTCTGTACGATGTCCACATCATTTGGGGACTCAACTATGGCTCCTAGTTTGCAGTCATCTGCGAGCTTCATTAGCTTGAGGCCTGTGTTAGCCTGTACTTCAGAGAAGTAGATATCAAACAGGAGAGGTCCCAGGACTGAACCCTGTGGTACTCCACCTGTCACTAGTTTGAAGTAAGATTTGGAGTCTGCAACTTTTACAGTGTGGGATCTGTCAGTTAGTCAGTTGGCAGCCCATCTTGTGCCGTAGGGGTTTATACCTAGTTTAGTGAGTTTAGCTATAATTCCAGAATGGGGGGATGGTGTTGAAAGTCTTGGCGAGGTCAAGATAGTCTGTGTGAACCACCTTACCCTCATCTATGGCTTTGGTGACTGACTCAAAGAAGTCAATCAGGTTCAGAAAGCACGATCTGCCATTCACAAACCCGAGCTGGGTGGGGTCCAGAGTTTGGAGGTTACCAATGTCTTTGTTTATGAGTTCCATGATGATACGTTCCATGGCCTTGCAGACCAGGCTCATCAGGCTAATAGGGTGATAGTTCCCAGGGGTTTACTATCATCTTGTCGATTGCAACTTGTGCAATTTGCAAAATGTCGAGAGAGCCGTATGTCAACTCAAAACATCAACACAAAAAATGTCGGAACTTACATCAGCTAATGCAATACAGCATTCGCTGTTGTGAATTCTGACATTCCAAGCCAGATCGCACTATAGTGAGGATCGGGAAATGTACCCTTACCCTCACTGTAGTGTGATCTCGGAGTTTGTATATATAAGTAGGAGGGGTGTGGGGGGTGCAGGGGGGCTTGCCCCCCTGCAAACATGTAATGTACTGTGGCAACTTTGACAGGCAGACAGTCTGGGAGTCTGCGTCTTGTTCAAAAATGTCGATATCAACATTTTTGGACATCTGGTTCGACATTTACATTAGTCGATGTTGTGCAAACCGACATTTCGGTTCGACAACATGACTATTCGACTGTGTTACAGTTGACAAATTGATAGTAAACCTTCCCAGGATCAGTGGTGGATCCCCCTATGTGGCGTGGGATAACTGTTGCTGTGCACCATTCAGTGGAGACAAAGCCTGACATGAGACTATGACTGAACATAGCACTGTTCAAGAGGAATCTGGATGAGTAGGCAGGGCTTCATAAATTCTTACTGGGGATATAGACCACAAGCCTCCTGAGCAGGGGCAGTCATCACTAAATGCAATCTTGGGTATTGACTAGTACTCCTACAGTATTGCATTGGGTTGAAACGGCTAGGAATAAAATGACCTCTGGGTTGAAAGCTTAGCAACCTCCTATGATCTTATGATCCTACTGAGTACAGTCTCTGAAGGATGGTACATGAGGACTCCTTTTGGCACCAATTATCTTTCAATTTTTCCAGTGACTCTTCAAGATGAGCTATCATGACTGAAGAATCAGATAATAGTGCTCATTTTAGAGCACAAAGGTGTTGTGTGGAGGAGACAAAAATAATTTTATCCACCTCTTCTGTCAGGGTTACAGTCAGTGGTTCAAACAGGAGGGCTAGCTTAGGCTGTCACTCATGTCAATGGCATCCCACAAAAATGTGGGAACAGTGCCATCAGCATTACAGTGACATGAGACATAACAATCCAAATCTCCTAGGCCAATGGAAAGACGTTACTGCAAGTAGAATTTATGTAAGTTACATTTGCAAGTCATCATTGTGTGCTATCCATAGATCTTACACGCAGCTGTTTCTTTCTCTATAGCCCCGGAAGGCATTGCAGTGAATAGGCAGCTGCTCAGGAGGAGACTAGACTGCCTAAGAAAACACCAAGGTTAGTGTACTTGCTTCAGAATGTACAGTTTTTAGTATTAGAAGCTCTATAGCTTCAGTTTTATCCTGTATTCCTTTCATTAATCACTGCCACTTCTATGATAACTTCCACAGTTCAAAGGTGACAGTGTAAATAGCAAATGTTAATATTATGTATGTGTGTGTTTGTTTATACACATACATCCTGTTACATGCTTCAACAAGACAGTCAAGATGTTAAAGTTGTGATACCACATTATGATGATACTTGTGCATTCAACTTTTCCCTTCCAATGTGTATTCTTTTTTTTCTTTTGGCAGCGGATCATCTGTTTACATTTTTTCCTGTCCTCTGCATCTTGCTCTGTCACACTAACCACATGCATGTCCTTTATCACCACATCCATAAACCTTATCTTAGGCCTTCCTCTTTTCCTCTTACCTCCAACCTTAGCATCCTTCTCCCAATATACCCAGCATCCCTCTTCAGCACATGTCCAAACCAATGCAATCTTGCCTCTCTGGCTTTGTCTCCAAAGCATCCAACCTGTGCTGATCCTATAAAATACTTGTTTCTAATCCTGTCCACCCTCATCACATCCAGTGCAAATCTTAACAGCTTTAACTCTGCTACCTCCAGCTCTGACTCCTGTATTTATGTCAGTGCCACCGTCTCCAACCCATACAACATAGCTGGTCTCACTACCATCTTGTAGACCTTCCCTTTCACTCTTAGTGGTACCCATCTGTCACAAATTAATTCTGACTCTCTTCTCCACCCATTCCACCCTGCCTGCACTCTCTTCTTCATCTCTCTTCCACACTCACCATTACTCTGAACTGTTGATCCCAAGTATTTAAACTCATCTACATTCACCAGCTCTACTCCCTGCATCCTTACCATTTCCCTGTCCTCCCTCTCATTCACACACATATATTCTGTCTTAGTCCTGCTGACCTTCATTCCTCTCCTCTCTAGAGCATATGTTCACCTGTCCAGGGTCTCCCCTACCTGTTCCCTACTCTCACTACAAATTACAATGTTATCCGCAAACATCATTGCCCACGGGAACTCCTGTCTGATAGCTTCTGTCAATGTGTCCATCACCACTGCAAATAAGAAAGGGCTCAGAGCTGATCCTTGATACAATCCCACTTCCACCTTGAACACATTCATCACTACTACTGCAGACCTCACCACTGTCACACTGCCCTCGTACATATCCTGTACCACTCTTACATACTTCTGTGCCATTCCTGACTTCCTCATACAATACCACAACTCCTCTCTAGGCACCCTGTCATATGCTTTCTCTAAGTCCACAAAGACACAATGCAATTCCTTCTGACCTTCCCTATACTTCTTCATCAACATCCTCAGAGCAATCATCACATCTATAATGCTCTTTCTTGGCATGAAACCATACTGCTGCTCATTAATCACCTCATTTCTTAACCTAGGTTCCATTACTCTTCCCCATAACTTCATGCTGTGGCTGATCAATTTTATTCCTCTGTAGTTACTACACATCACCCTTATTCTTAAAAATCGATACCAATACACTTGTTCTCCACTCCATAGGCATCCTCTAACTTTCCAAGATTCCATTATACAATCTGGTTAAAAACCCCACTACCATCTCTCCTAAACACCTCCATGTTTCCACAGGTATGTCGTCTGAACCAACAGCCTTTCCATTCTTCATCTTCTTCATAGCTGTCCTTACTTCCTCCTTGCTAATCTATTGCACTTCCTGATTCACTATCCCCACATCATCCAACCTTCTCTCTCTCTCTCTCTCTCTCTCTCTCTCTCTCATTCTCTTCATTAATCAGCCCCTCAAAGTACTCCTTCCATCTGCTCAACACACTCTCCTTGCTTGTGAGTACGTTTCCCTCATTAAACTTTATCACCCTTATCTGCTGCATATCCTTCCTAGCTCGGTCCCTCTGTCATTCCAATTGGTCCAATTCTCTACATCCTTAGTGTCCAACCTTTCATAAAACCCTTCATATGCCTCATCCTTAGCCTTTGCCACCTCTCTCTTTGCCATGCACCTCATCTCCTTATACTCCTGCCTACTCTCTTCATCTCTCTGACAATCCCACTTCTTCGCCAAACTCTTTCTCTGTATACTGTCCTGTACTTCCTCATTCCACCACCAGGTCTTCTTGTCCTTCTTCCTCAGTTCAGATGTCACACCATGCACCTTTCTAGCTGTCTCCCTTACCACCTCCTTTGTGGCTGTCCAGTTATCTGGTAGCTCTTCACTGCATGTCAACTCTTCCATGGATTTCACCTTACAGTTTCAACTTCCACCATTTGATCCTTGGCACTGCCCACACACTCCTCCTCGTCTTCTTTATTGCCAACGTCATCCAACAGACCACCATCCTATGCTGCCTAACTACAGTTTCTCTTGTCACCACTTTGCAGTCTCCTTCAGACTGGCCCTCCTGCATAGCATATAATCCACCTGTGTACATCCCCCTCCACCCTTGTATGTCATCCTATGCTCCTCCCTGTTCTTAAAATACATATTCACCACAGCCATGTCCATCCTTTTTGCAAAATACACTGCCATCTGACCTTCTGCATTCCTCTCCTTAACACCATACCTATCTATCACCTCCTCATCCCCTCTGTTCCCTTCACCGATATGTCAATTAAAATCCGCTCCAATCACCACTCTCTCTCACCCTTGGGTACACTCTCCACTACTCATCTAACTCACTCCAAATTTTTCTTTGTTATCCATCATACGCCCAACTTGTGGAGCATATGCACTAACAGCATTCATCATCACACCATCAGTCTCCAGCTTCTTAAACATCACTCTGTCTTCACTCTTTTCACCTCCATAACACTCTTGACATACTGTTCCTTCAGGATAACCCCTAGCCCATTTCTATTCCCATCCATACCATGGGAGAACAATTTGAACTCACCTCCAATACACCTGGCCTTACTCCCCTTCCATCTGGTCTCTTGCACGCACAATATAGCAACCTTCCTTCTCTCCATCATATCAGCTAGCTCTTTTCCTTTACCAGTCATACTGCCAACATTCAAAGTTCCTACCGTCACTTCCACACTCCTAACTTTCCTCCTCTCCTTCTGCCCCCAGGCTTGCCTTCGCCCTTTCTTCTCCTTCAGCCAACAGTAGCCCAATTTCCACCAGCACCCTGTTGGCTAGTAGTACTAGAGGCAGTCATTGTTTACCCAGGCCTCGACCAATCTGGTATGGAAATATATGTTGTTGTCCACATATTTGATCTGGCAAAAATTTTACACACTGGATGCCCTTCCTGAGGTAATCCTACCAATTTATCTGGGCTTGGGACCAGCACAATGAAATACACTGTCTTGTGCATAACTCATGTGCATTCTTATGACTATTAAATTGAGGTAGGTATCAAATTATAGTAACTATAAGATTAAACATGGGGAAATATGAATGAGCACATTACTTTTGGTGGGAAGACATTTCTGTTATAGATACTCTTTGTCAATATATTTTCCTTTGGTTATAATACCTGTTCTTGACTTTGCTGATTCATGTTGTCCATTAATTTTTTCTTAAAACTACTGAGGATTAAAGTCAGTCAATAATGATGGACATTAGGAGTTTCATAATTTCTATTATCTGCCCCCCCACACACACACACACACATAGTGTCAAGTGCCAGCAGCATCCTTTCAACTACTTCTGATAATATTCTTCTTAAAAGTGCTATTTTTCACAGATATGAGCTATTGCATGCAGTCAACAAATAAAAACAAGTTTCTGTTCACAAGCTGTAGTTTATTTAGTCACATGGCCAGTTATGGGGTGTCTAAAACACATTAGAAATGATAAACATACTACTATATATATTAGTCCTATTAGCACACACACACACACACACACACACACACACACACACACACACACACACACACACACACACACACCATAAATCAACTCTTCGACTCCACCCCATGACCATCTGTCTGTTGTTTAGCTGCTTTGTGGTATCCACATTTTTTTCTTTTATGTAATGCCAGACATTAAGAGTTTTACAGTTAGTGTGGTTTGATCACAAGGGTGAAACTCAAGTGATTAAACAAAGCCAACTGTGGATAAATCCTGACATACCCAACCCAGGAATGTAGTATTGCTATTATTTATTTAAATTTGTTGGCCGGGAAAGTCCAACTAGGAGGGAGCCTATTTTCAGTGGAGACCCAGGGAGAAACACTCCAGATGCATGTTTTTGGAATGTGGGAGGAAACCAGAGTACCCAAATGAAACCCATGCAAACATGGGGGGACATGCAGATTCCGTACAGAATTACCGCAGTCGAGAATCAAACCAGAGAACTTCTTGCTGTGAGGTGACAACATTAACTGCTGTACCATTGTACTGCCCAATTATATTATACATTTTATATATATATATATATATATATATATATATATATATATATATATATATATATATATATATATATATATATATATATATATATATATATATCTATATATATATATATATATATATATACACACATATATGTTATACAATGACATTATTTAACTCATTAACATCTGTGTGGTGTGGAATGCCATATCTGTAGCACCATACACACATCTTGAAATCCAGAGCATTTTCCGAAAAATAAACTGATAAAAAGTAAGATAAACAAATGTAAATATTTTTGTGAACAATAAAAGCTAGCAAAACTGTATGAATAGCAGTGTTATCAGCAAGACATATCCTTTACAGTGATAATAATTAGTGTATTCATAATCTTTTGATAAAAAATACTATATTAATAATTCACACAAACTCAAAATTATAATTTTTGCTAAACTTTCACAAATGAATAGCTTGGAAACTGTACAACCTATACATGTATTGTTAGAACATTTTTTTGAACCAGACATAAGCTTTCTCATGACAACAAAAAATTCCTCTATGAATGCATGCTTATTGCGATAATTACAGAAATATGAAAACGTGCTTAATTGTATAATGAGCAATATAAATAACACTGAATATCTCAGGAAGTATAACTTACAGTGCAAATATCAAAGAGTATTTTCTTCAATAGCAAGTAAGGTTTCACCTCATGTTATGTAGCAATTTGTAATTCACTTGATTTTTGAAGTCTTAAGTACATATGGGAATAGTATGTTTCATAATTGCTAACAAACAACTAGCAATATCTAAAGAATAGTATAATATAAATGGACACTGACAATGAATGTCCTTGTCTCCAACCATGCCATTTGTCACCATATCCCTCAGTAGGGCTCTCAGCTATGAAAATAGAAACATAAGTACGAAAATATTAATAATAAGTGACAAAGTCATTAATTTCGCTACTACGGGATATCCTAGATTAATAATCTAGGATGTCATTTTGTTAATAAATCCTTTCACTAAGTCATTTAGTTACAGAAGCCAGACTCAAAGAAGGTCTAGACACCATAAGAAACTATGGATGTGAACTGGAAGTATACAAAGAGATGCTATAGCCTTCAATGAGTTAAGAAGGAAATTGCTACCTTTCTTAAGTAATGTCTTTGTATATGGGAGCTGAAGTATACCTCCACGTCCTTTCTTCTTTACTGACTTGTGTCCCCATGCTTGCACAGTTCATCTGTGTAGTGCAGGAGAAGCAAGGGAGAAAACAGAAAAGAGAATCTCCATTGCTACTCTTTTTTTCTGTTGAGATTTTACAAGGGACAATGAAGAAATAGAAGGAAAATCAAGTATGTTTCTGTGTCTTTATTTTTGAGAACATACCTGACGTTTCTTCTGATTTGCTCTGTCCCTCAGCATATTCCAATAGAACATCTGGCTGCTGAGTGATACTTCAGTGGCCAGATTTTATTCTATTGGTGTATGTTCGATTTACAATGGACACATCGATTGGGCAGACCAATCAGCAAGCTCATTTTTGTATACAAATGAGCCGTCATTGTTAAATATAAAATAGCAATGCATATTGATATCATTCCAAATAGAACAAATCAGTCTGTTGCTCTGAAACCCCTTTCTTGCCATAGTGTATCCATTGTTCTAAGAAAGTGTTTTTTCATTACACAGCTCATTATTCAGGGTATGGTGAAGTCAAGGGATGTGATCATGCCATTGTATAATTATTATGAGTACAATGTCCCCTTTGGTATGTACCTCTCCAAACATTTCATAAATCTTAAGTGCCTACAGCATTCTTATTAAGAAAATCTAGGGCTTAAATCATACAATAATTAAGCCTTCTCCTTATTCTCAGTGTCATACAAGTTACTGAGGAGTAATCTCTGCCTTGCGTACAGAGCCTCAGCAGACCATATTGTGTCAGACCTACTGCACATTTACAAGTCCAATGAGAGCATAAACACTCACTCAAAAGATCTAAATCTCTTTTGCAACATAAATAGAACATAATGGAAGGATATATATGTATAACAGATAGTACCATTTCTTTGGAATCATCTTCGCCCCCATATAAAGCAAAATACTCCATTGACAAAAGTAATTTAGACAAGAGGATGGCTAAACCCAAATTCACACCTGTTATAGCATTCTTGCCCCTCATGGATTGCAGCAACTTGTAAATGCTCTACTCATCTCTTAGTTATTCGTATGTTTTTTTTTAGCAATTGGAAATTAATATTGTACTTCCGTTTCCAGGCAAAAGTGCCCATTTAATCACTGTATTTACATTAGTTCAAAGTTCAAATACTGCAAAGCTTCTATTGGTCCAATAAAAGATATTAGATTATACCTGTGTTCCATTGTCTTTCTGTTTTCAATTTCACTATCTTTACAGTAGCCTTAGCTAGCCAAACTGAAACAATCTTATAACAAAACTGAAATATTTACAAATAACCAGATTCAATGGACACATTACTGTCTTGCGGCCCCTTATTGCAAAGCTGAAACTTGTAAATATGAGCCCCAGAATTATGAAAAAAGTCCAAAAATGCCTAAGAGTGTATGTTGAACTTCACTCTGCTTTTTTTAAAGCTGTGTTTTGTAAGGGAGTAAGCCACCCTGTATACTCTAATGTGACACAGAAGTCCTCTACACTTCCAAACCTTGAGATCAAACAACAATGAATCATGGCCTTAGTATATGTAAGTCTCCATTTTCTGTCATTCAGTCACTATATTCTGCGAATCACACTAAAGAGTCTCAGAATCTCAGACAGTGAGCCTGTAGGGTACTTCAGTTCCTTAACTGTTTGGAGCTACGTAATCTGCTAGCCTTAAAACTCCCCACGACATTCTGTATTGCCTGTTCAGATGTCCTACCACAAACTAATTTCATAACTGGTACACATCTCACAGGGGACTGTGTTCCTTATATTAACACCTAATGTTCACTAAGAAATCTAAAAATCATAATGGTGACTAGCTACACTCTGAAAATGTTGATAAACTGTGGAATTTGATCACAAAAGATATCAACAATATCTCATCCCTTCTACAATTTAAAATTGCATTGAAAACATATGAATCAATAAAATAACCATACACTTTTAACAACTTCAAGTTCCCTTCTTATTCAAAATCTCATCCTACCTACAATTTACAGTCTCAGTGAAGATAATCCTATTAACTACATAATCCCACCTTTGCACTAACCCCCATTATTAAGTCCATTGCTTATGCAGTCAGACCAAAGTAATAAAGAAATACTTTCACACTTCTTTCTTCTGGTTACAATTTTAATGGAATTTTAATTGTTTAGATAAACTATGCGTATTCCTCATTTGTTGTCTGTGTGTACTATAAAGTGAATATACATATACAGTGTAGAAAATTCTATAGATACAAGTGAGTTTATATGTATATGTACAACACTGAACATATAGCATGGTGATCACCTGTTAAATTATATTTATTTGGGTGTTATATCATATATATTTTTACTGTTAATACATGCTAGCTTCCTGTGCAAGTGTATGCGATGTGGAGGCTTTCCATTTGAGTACATATTTTAAATACATCCTGTGTCTTTATAAGTGTGGCCATACAAGTTGAAACTAGTAGTCCCTATAGCGCCATGCTGTCAGGTATCTCATTGCACTTCATTCACTTTTCAGTAGTATAACAGCTAAAGCCTGGCTTGATTATTCTTCTAGACAATTCATCACATTCCTTACACATAATATAATTAGTAGCATGCTTTTGACTGGTTATAATTTTCACAGGTATAACAGTTTTACCATTTCTAGTATAAAAAGCTAGCTGCATGACCCATTTTCCCATATTTAAAACATGATATGTCTTCACATAATATTTCCTCTTTGTTACCAGAAGCCAAAACATGATTTGTCATAGCTTTAGACTAGTCAGTATTAAACACAGTTTATTTACATAATAATTATCTCTACGACAAGAAACTTTTCAGCACCCTGTTAACATATTTTTGCTCCATCTATATTTTGAAACACCAACTTTCTTAAAGTAGCAGGCAAAAATCTATTAAAAGTACCAATCACTAAAATTTCATTCATTTGACTTTTAGTATGTAGTCACATAAAATATTACCTTATCCTAAGAACATGTTTTAAATCAATAAATGGAGACCTTACCATTTTGCTATGAGAAAATATCCAGCTCTGAAACATTTGAGTTTGTTTTTGAAATAATATCAGACTGAGCCAACGGTGCATTTTTTGACATAAAGTCCTGATATTCTATCCCTTCCATGTCCTTGATGAATTTTATAGATTCCCCAACTCACTGACCAAAGTGTATTCTGTCCATGTCACTCTGGTCCCTTCAGTCTTGCTGGGCATACTGCTGAAGGCCTACTAGGCACACCCTGAGGACTTCCTCCCTGGACAGATGTTTCACTGGTGGAACCATCCTTGGCACTGCTACGACTTTGACAACTGACAAGTTTCCCACAGCTGCAGCAGTACTAGTCCATACAGTGGGATTGGTTGCCATCTTGACAAAATAACAAATACAGATGCATTCCCCAGGCACATGCTAAAGGACTGCTTTCATTTCACGTAGGATAAATTGGATCAGACAGTTTTGCTCACAGCATACGGTACATGAAGCTGTCTCTCCAAGTGGGAGAAATATCCTCAAACAAACAGACTTCATGTAGGCAAGAAAAGATGCAGGCTCTCTACTTTTTGTCATGAAAAGCTGTGCCTGCATATACCCACTACATCCATTAATGTGGTAAATAGAAATGCAAATAAATGTAATTTTATTGTGGTACAAATGAAATAGTGGTGTAGACTCTTCTAAAATGACTGGGTGATGCAAAAGAAATAACAGACAGTTCTTTTCTGTTATAGTTACATACAAAAGGGATACAGTATTTTATACTAAGTATAAGTTTTAAGCAGCTCTCCTCTTTCCACATTACACTGGCAGGAAAAATATTCAGGTTCTTTACATGTATTCCACAAGGTCTCTTCTTTCTGCAGCACTGTTTCATGCACAGGATCGCATTTCAAGAGACACCAGCTCCTGGAGACCGGGAAGGTTACAGTCCTCCTTTTTATGTACCATTGACTTTATTAACAAAATCCTGTAGGAACCATCCCTGCATAGTGCACCATGTATTTGAATGCTTTAAAGTAGCAGCTATGTTTGCAATACGTTTTTGAAGAAACATTCTGGCATCACACTATGCTACTATATATATATATATATATATATATATATATATATATATATATATATATATATATATATATATATATATATATATATGTGTGTGTGTGTATGTATGTATATGTGTATATATATATATATATATATATATATATATCTACTTTTGGAAGTTCTAACTTTCAAAACTTCAGACTTCATATGTTCGAGACCATATCACTGAAGTTTTGAAAGTTCAAAATTTCAATTAAGAAAAAAATAAAAGCAAAAATGTTTTCCTACATTTATGCAGGGAGGCAATACCCTCTATCCACCCCCCCACAACCCCTGCAAATTAAATATACCAACTCCGAGATTGCACTATAGTGAAGTGAATGGTAAATTTTCTGTTCTGCACTGTAATGCAATCTCCAGTTAAACTGTTCAAAGTTTCAAAAGTTCGATCATATGGTCTTGGCCATATAAAGTTCAAAGTTTTGAAACTGAAGCCTTTATTATCTGGGTTTGAGAATTAGCTACTCAGAAAATGTGCATCTTGCACAAGCAGATTCATCTACTTTAATAATATCAGCAGGATTCAAGTGCTATGGTGTACTTAAGCTGGAACTATAATTAGATTATATAAACAAATAACGCATTCATACTTTGATATCCAGCAGAGCCTCTTTGAATAGTCTGCAGCCGTGACACCTAGAAGGTTGCATTTTATGCTATTCTCTCATCATATTGTCTGTGATTTTTTTTTTATTTATAATATTTGTGTTGTTTTTCCATTCTCTGTTATGCTTTGTTTCTGCTCTTTCTGCCCAGCTTTGACTCTGTGACTCTGCCATAATTTTACCATATTTATTACAGGTGAATCAAATGGATCTCAGGTGTCTGCAAAATATCTAGTTTGTGTCAGTTAAAATAGGAGGTAGTCCGTTTAATAGGTAAATAAATTGGTTCTGACTGAAAGGCATTATGTATTTTCATTCAAAACTCTATGACACTCCAAAGTTAAGGCATTTCCTTAAATTATACTCTAAAAACAAAAAAATGTAAGGCAGCTAATGTTTATAGAATTGCAGATTTCATTTTGCTTTTATTGGTTTCTAGTTAAATAAAATATGTTATTTAAAAACAGCACAAGAGCTCTACTTTTACAACTGCTATTTTACTGCAATAAGTTTTGGATTTTCTACATTTAAGGTTTGGATATTTCCATCACTTTTTGATTTTGGTTTTATTATATTACAGTTTATTGTATTTTAAATTTTATTTTACTGCAATTTTTGTTTTCTTGGTGTCTTAAGAGTTGCTGGCAAAGGTCAGTTAAGAAACCTTTTTTATGCATTCATTGACTGAATACGTATCAGATCTAGCTAATTTAGTGAGAGAAGCTGAGAAACATTTTTTATTCTATCCATACAATATTAATACATTAAATTCATTAAGGTATTTACCTAAATTCCTGTCCAGCTGCAAGAGCTCTGAGTTTACAACTGCTATTTGAATGCATTCATTTTTGGATTTTTTGACATCCACCCATGTACCTGTTTCTTGTCATGTTTTTAAACTTGGTGTTTTTTAGCTGCTCACCCCTACTGTAAATTAGACTTTGGAAGTCCCTCCCAATGATAATTTTATTGGCCATGAAATTCAAACTGATAAGGCACTCCCATTAGACTCTTAAAGCTTGAGTTAGCCTGTTTCATATCATCCCATTTCAACTAGTACACACTGCAATATTCAGACTGCTGTTTTGAATTGTGTATAGTTCTTTTCTGCATTGTTTTCTTGTTTCAACCAAAAATCAACTCATTTTTAGCTTGTTCTGGGACCTTAATCTTGTAGTATCCTCACAATAGTGTGAGAATTGTGAGTTGCTGCAGGATCTGAGTCTCATTTATATCATTTCTACTACATTTTTACTGTTTGCATTTAACTAGACTTGTAATATAACTCACAATACCAAGAGAATTGTGAATTGCTCCAGGATCTGGACCTCATTTATTAAATTTCTGCAGCATTTTTTTCTGCTTGCAACTTACTTGGTCTGGGGACCTTAATCTTGTAGTATCATTCATGATATTGAAATAATTGTGAATTGCTGAAGGATCTGAGCCTCATTTATTACATTTTGCTGTATTTTTACTGTTTGCATTTTACTATGTCTGGGGCATTAGTCTTGAAGTGTCACTCACAATAGTGAAAAAATTGTGATTTACTCTAGGATTTGAGCTTTATATATGCAGTTATGCCGCATTTTTATTGTTTACTGACTGGATTCCTGTCTAGTTCATCTCCTATAACCTGTGCTGAGATGTGAACTGGTGTATGGCACATAGAGTTGTAATTTTTCATATAAATCTTCCTCTGCTATTTTCTCAGGTGTCTGCTAGTTTGCCTATAGAGAAGCTTTACCCCAAGAATGTTGTTTTAGATCATTCGTAGACCTCTAACTCCACCCGCCCCCAATTTAATTAGTCAAAAGCCCCTCTTGCACTGCCCCACACAGATCAAAAAAGATGATCCACAGCAATGGAAGAACACTTTACTACTGTCTCTGTAGCCAGCCTTGTAGCAATGTCTCGTGTTTACTGAGAACCACCTTTTTCTTAATCACACTGACACACTATGTGAGAGATGTAATTATATAACATCTTTGGAGGCAAAGTTCTTGCAAACAGACACTGATATCTCTAAACAAGTTGCTAGTAACATGCACACACTACACATCCGATGGATCAGACAAATAAACCTACATATGCTAAGGATCTTGAGTGCGAGCTATCCAAATGTCAAAGGCCTCCCAGATGCTGTCCTCAGCAACCTCCCAAACACTCTACAAAGACAACACTGCCCAGGACACAAACAGCCACTTCTCACAATACCTCATCCTGTAAGTCATTAAGACAAACTACTACACAACCCAATGTATTGGTCATTGGAGACTCTGTTGTGAGACAAACTGATGCCCACTCACCAGGCTGAGCAAAGGAGCAGACATGGTCAATTGCCTCTCTCGAGCAAGAATCTGCCAGATCACACTCATGGTCAGGACATCAAACCATAAGTACTAGTATGATTCTGTCATAGTCCATGTGGGTGTTAATGATCTGAGATGGAACTCCCTGAACTATATGAAGAAAAACATGATAGAGCTTTCAGAATATGTGTCCCAGGCAGGTATGAGCCTAGCCCTGAGCAAAGTTCTACCTTCTGCAAGGATGATACATCAATATAAACAGAAGATGATTGAATTTAAGAATTGGCTTAGTTACTGATGTCTTTCTAAAGGGGTCTAATATTTGTTGGTTTGAGAGGACATGATCAACAGAGCACGCTGCTTTACCAGATATGGTCTACACCTGTCCCCACAAAGCTTTTGGATGATGGCCAAAACATGATCCACCCCATAGTGCCTGTTTTAGGCAATGCAATCCTGATAAACATTCTGATGTAATAAATTATTCTGAAGATAAAGTAAATGTATTACTTCTCAGTGCTAGGAGTCTCATCAACAAGTCTCACACCCTAGGAGCACTTCTCACCCCTTGAGATTGTTGGCGTTTGTGCAGTTACTGAGACATGGTTTAAAGCTGTGCAAGGCACCTCAGAAGTGAAACACATTTAGACCAGTTACTGCACATTAAGAATAAGAGGTAGAGGTGTATTAATCTACTTAAAAAGTAAGCACATCTTAAGATTGGTCAAATAATATGACACACTTGAGCCACTCCGTGTCTAGCAAACTTTGGGTAAAGTCCCATACCATATTCTTGCTAGCTATAGGTCTCCATCTATGACTTAGGATAACAAAACCATGTACTTGAACTTACTGCAATCACTCAACATTGAGCTAAACACTATATACATGGGTGATTTCAACTATCCCACTGTACCCTGATATACATATACAACCACTAACATGCAGGCTCAAAGATTCCTGGATTATATCAATGCAAACACCCTAGAACAGGTAGTCTGCACACCTACCGGGTACAAATATCCTGTTTCTGGCACTCAGAAATATGAGGGAATGTTGCACCCACTTAGTGTCATGTGCTCACTGGTCAGATCAGCTCGTAAAGTGGTCACCCTTGAAATAAATATAAAGCCTGAATGCCCATTAAATCCCAGAATTTTTAACAACTTTTCCAACACTAACTACCTCCTTTTAAATGATGGCATAGTTAAATTCCAAGCCCCTCAAACTCAGAGAACACACAGGCTTATGTGGAAGTATTTACAGAAACCATTTACAAGAATATAAATAACTGTATATAAATAGGCGAAAACTAAAATAGACATAGAACAAACTCCTAAAACAAGCCCTCTTGGTGGTCCCCCATTATAAATAGGTTGCACAACAAAATACAGAAAATCATGTTAAAAATAGACAGGGTTATACCCAACATGCAAATGGCTATCTCATCAGTCTCAACAAATAACTCAGAGGACTAACTGAGTCCAACAAAACCAATTCCAAGGCAAAAATATCTTCTCAGGTTAAGAATAATAATAAGGCATTTTTCAGTTATGTACACAACCTTAAGGGGAACACACAACAGTATGCTGAACTAATAGTAAACGGAACTACCTAAACTGAACTGAAGGATATAACAAGTTTGCTGCCTGATAAATTTAGCTCCAATTTCAACCCTATATCATCCCAGTTACCTCATCACCCAAGAAATACCTTCTCCCATTTCTCCCCCAAATATCCCTAAAGAACCAGTCCTCACTGCACTCTTCAAATCTAAAGACACTCCATCGATGGGTCCTGATAATATCCCAGGATGCCTTCTAAATAGATTGAAACATGACCTGTCAGGCTGACTAGAATTTCTATTCAGTCACATCCTCCAGGCAGACTTCATTCCTAGGTGAAAAATCACAGTGTTCATCCCTCTATACAAAGGTGGGGGGGCATCAACAGACCTAAGGAACTACAGGCCCACACATTTGACTAGTCGTATATGCAAGGACATGGAAAGAATTATCATGCACCAGATAAATAAAGACATAGGAAGTCCACAAGCACTAGACTGATCTCAGTTCAATTTTGCCATGGTCAGATCATGCCTAATAACTTGGTAGACTTCTTCAAGAAGGTCACTAGAACCATGGGCAAGGGCAAAATGCATGCTGTCTACTTAGACCTGGCAAAGGCATTTGACACAATACCTAAATTGGGTATTATAGACAACTTATAAATTTAGGCAAAAATCCCTATGTCACCTGATGGATAGCCAAATGGGTCACAGAAAGGACACATGAAGTTAGAGTGGGGAATCCACCTCTACCAAGAAGCCTGTTACTGGTGGTGCACCACAGGGCTCAGTACTGGAATCTCTCCTGCTTAGAATACACTCTGAAGTCAAGGCGAATGTAGAGGGCCTAAGGCTGATGAAATCTGCTGACAACTGCAAGCTGGATGCAATCATTAAATCCCCCAGAGATGTAGACATCCTCCAGAAGGGTCTGACACAGACAAATAACTGGCGCTAAAGTCATGGCCTAAATCACAGTGCCAAAAAATGCATAACTATACCCTATGGGAAGACCATCACCCATCAAATTATAATGTTCACAACACTTTCCTATGAGGAGACCAATTGGTAAGGGGCTTGCACATCGTGGGGCACACAAATCATCTCCATGGTGGCTTGTGCCTGCCTCATAGGATGATATATGGCATAATCTATGTCTGCCTCATTGACTAGAATGTCTTCTGGTTGAGACCATGCAATGCACATGTATTCAAGAGAACAAGAGAGTAATGGAGTCATGTGGTGTCAGTCTTTCCTCCATCCCTCACCTGTGGTGGGCATGTTCATGTCAAAGGTTGTTCACAGATGAGATGTTGCATTGGTGAGAGCATAGAACCAGACCTTGAGGGAATGTCATTTATGGCTAGAACATCAGAATCTTGTGAGGCCATGTGTTCAGCTGTTGCCTATGCAGAGCCCTCTGTATATGCAGATGTGGGAGTTCCCTTCTCCTGCAGTGCTATCTGACTGCACCACCTGCAATTTGCCATCGACACCAAACATATCAGTCATACTATTATGGCCAATACTAACCTGGTGCTTCCCCTACTGACATGTAATAGTAGTAGTTACCAGGCCTGCATACACATTCATGCCTCTAACTTATATGAGGTTGCTTCAGTACTGGTGTGTCTTCCTCCATGGTGGTTTAGTCCCCAATGATATTCCAAGCCTTCTTCTTTGTATGGATGGTCATATCTGTAACCCACCTTCACTTATACCCATGTTCTCTGATGTTCAGTTTAAGTATCCTCTTATGTCTATCTTTTTCAGTTGCTTCCTTTCAGATGCATCGATTTTAGTAACCCACCTAAAACTTTGATTTGATTTTATGACAGTTTTGTTCCTTCTGGAAACTGTCAGAATTCAGATAGTTATAAAAAGTGGTCATCAGTAGCAGCCATTTCCATTTGTTTCCATCTCAAACTCACCAATGACTGGATCTGTGGGCAGCAGCACAGACTCTACATGTTGCCCTATAGGGGGAAGAGTTGCACAGACCAACTGCGTTGGACATTTGTTGTGGTGCACAGTATCCTCGTTATAGGAGAGCATGAATCACAGACTGTCCTCTGTGGCAGGAAAACAACAGCCAAAATCCACAGGGAAAAAGGGATTATTTTTTACATAATTTAGGAATTTTTTTGCATAATTTTTTATTACCATATGTTATTAAGTTACCATCCTATGTTACAGATGTTTTTGATTTTTTAGAAAAAATAAAATGTGTTAGCTGGAATCAGAATATGTTGTGGGTCACCATAGATGTAAAGAGTCTTTATACCAACATTAGACATCAGTTTGGTATAGAAGCTATTAAATTCTTTTTGGGTGACTCCCCAGCTACTGAAAATATAGCAGAACTTCTTTATTTTTCGTTAGTTCATAATTATTTTGAGTTTAATAATACTATATACCATCAATTACAGGGAACTGCCATGGGGGCTGCCTTTGCCCCCATGTATGCTAACCTTGTTATGGGGTTGTTTGAACTGGAAGTGATTTACAGACATAGTTTTTTCCACACACATGTCATCAAATATTTTAGATATGTGGATGATTTAATATTCCTAGTGGATGGTAGTCTTTCTGCTGTACATCAATTTATTGTGGATTTAAATGACAATAGGTTTATGTTACAATTTGATGGTTTGAAAATTGGTACAATTGTCCCTTTCTTGGATGTGGTACTGGACATTTCAGATGGTTCAAATCTGGTGACTTCTTTAAATAGGAAGTTCGAAGGGGGGTTTCAGTATGTACATGGAACCAGTGGTCATCCCCCACATACACTAAAGGCCCTCCCATATGGGGAAATGCTGAGAATTTATAGATTATGTAATGAACCTCAAATATTTAATAAAGAATTAGGTTCAATGTTAGAATCTTTCTTTTGTAGGGGATACAGTCAGAAAATACTAGAGAACAGTTATGAGCGTTTAAAATATGGAAAAAAACATAGTATTCAGTCTTACTTCATGCCTAATTATCATGCTAATATGCATGATAGTCTACAGGAAGGAAGGGAGACTATATATTTTCTAACAACTTTTGGTAGTTTTACTATGGAATTTATTGGCATTGTTATACAATTTTGGAATTATTTATGTTCATTAGGTAGTACTCGGACATGGTTAAATTTAGATCTTAAATTTTCTTATCGCAGAGGTAAAAATATAAAAGATTTCTTAGTTAAAAGTAAGTTTAGTTTACCATTGAATGTTATTCATCGAAATGTTGTCAAGCTCGGTACCCACCCTTGTGGGAAATGTAAGGCATGTAATTTTATTGTACCGTGTTTTCCATATATCAATAATATTAGATTTAATATCAAACATTCTTTCCATTGTAATTCAGTGGGTGTTATATATGCATTACAGTGCCCATGTAAAAAAGTTTATATTGGTGAATCTAAGAGAGCATTCAAAGTGAGGCTTTTGGAACACATCAGGGATATTGACAATGGAAGGGAAGAAAGCCCTGTAGCTATGCATTTTTTACAATTTCATGATGGGAATAGTAGGTCCCTACAGGGTACTGTTTTAGAACAAGTTTGTGTTCCTGAATATCAGAATGTTAAGTCATTTTTATTATATAAAGAAGCTGTATATATTATAAAGTTTAAAACAATGTCTCCTTTTGGTTTAAATGAAGATTTTAAAAGTGCTGCTTAATTGATTGCCAATTATCATGAGTTAATTGTATGATTGGTATCTGTGCTTGAGTATATATTTGCTTGTGTTTTTTCATGATTTATTCTCCTTGAAGGCTTTGGCCGAGACGTCAGAGAGTTTTGCAATAAACTTTTTCCCTGTGGATTTTGGCTGTTGTTTTCCTGGCTTGTTTTCCTGGTTGTTACATTGTGCTCTGTGGCAGGTCTAGCCACATGACAGTGTAAAATATGGCTCTAGGTGATTCAGTCAGTTATAAAAAAAGTACTGTGTTATTTACATAGTTTCTATTAGCTGAATATGAAAGCTTGCTACATGTACAATTTGAAATGGTTGTGGTTCGCAAATATGTTTTTTTTTTTTTAGTATTAAGACATATTGTTTTGGACATATTCGTTTAAGGCCATGAAATATCCCTGTACGGGGGCACAAGCCTTTGTATACCTGTCAGCGAGATGCCCAACATTCTGTTCTGTTGCAATAGTTTGTCTATCTGGTTCCACAATTTCGATTACTGTACCATTAACATGGATACAGTAACTCACCTGAACTGAATTCTCAATGATCAGTTATGGGCTGGTAAATTCTGGCTTCCACCCTCCTATGCACATAAATTGGTGACATTCAGTACTGATGTGTTTCTTTTCTAAGTAAAGGAAACTGGGGTGTAAGCAGCTCAGCAGTACCTTGCTGAAGCTGTAAGTGCTTTTAACCATTAGTTAAACAATATCCTCTCTCTGCCATCCCACAAAGGCTGATGGACCAGATAGAAATTTATATCTACAAATAATATGATGCCACATCAATATTCTTGTGTCAGTCATGGCTGACTGGGATACTGCTGTTGTCTCATCTGACAATATCAGATACATAAAAAAGATCCATTACATTTTCATTGTGCAGTTTTTTTTCTACATTGGTGATTCATACTGCAATTGCAAAAGCAACCTTCATTTGAAATTAGATAATTATAGTGATTCTTGTTAAAACAGACCCAAAAGATGAGCATACAGCATATTTTCGACACATACATCTGCAAATGAAAAAATGTGAGTCCATATTTGGGGAATACCACAGAAATATTATGGTGCCATTTTGTTTCACACATACACCAGAGCATGTCCATTTTACAGATAAAAGGAGATCTTGCACGTGATGTGAGTCATCTAAAAATATTATTATCTTTAGAGCTCTGATATATGGTATGCTTATAAAAGCAACATGTTAAAAATGTTGGGCAGACATATGTAGTTTGATATATTTTATGACTGTGGTTATCAATATCACCGTGACTACAGTTTCCACTAGTGATCAGTATCTCAGTGAATGGATCAAGTTTACAGTGGTGATCAGTAACAGTGAGTGCATCCAGTTTCCTTTGGTGATCACTATCTCAGTGAATACACCTAGCTTCCACTGGTGATCATATTCATAGTGAATAATTCCTGCTCCCACTAATGATTAGTATCATAGCAAATATACCCAGTTTCAGCTAGTGATCAGTACCACGGATAATACATCCAGTTTCCTTTGATGATCGCTATCGCAATTTGAATATTTCCGGTGCTCACCAGTAATCGCTGTCAGAATGAATATGCCTGGTTTCCCCTGGCAATTCTATTTATAATAATTCCTCTTTCCAGTTTTGAACAATATCACAGTGACTATCCATTTTCGACTGTCGATGAGCATCGTGTGAAAACATTCACTTTCTACTTGTAATTAATATCACAGTAGACATATGTAGTCTCTGCTAGTGATCAGTGTCACAGTGTTTTATACTTGTCATTCATAACACAGTGAACAGGTTTTTAACCACAAGTACATGGGACAAACCAAGGTCAAGACCTCTTCCTTAAGTCTCTAGTCTAGGATTATGTTACCATTGTTACAGAAGTGAAAGAAAAAAAAATTTGCATTACATTAACACATGCATGCTACTCTACTGCTGCCTTTAATTCACATTACCTAGCTCGTGTGCGCCTTGTTACATAGAACTTTAAGAATTCACGTTACCTAGCTCGTGTGCGCCTTGTTACATAGAACTTTAAGAATTCATGTTACCTAGCTCGTGTGTGCCTTGTTACATAGAACTTTAAGAAATGAGCCGTCGGCTTTAAAACTACATTGCAAAAAATAAAGAAACTCATAATCTGTATAAGCACCAACATCCTTTATCATCTTGGTATTAACTACAAGTGTTACTAAATTCTGCAGCATTCTTAGACAAAATGAAAACAATTAACATTGACCAGTATAGCAGTAATTAAAGATTTTACAACATTCTTTTCCCATAAGTTCTAGATAAGTTGCTATGAAATGCTGTTTGAGACGACTGCTTTTAGGATAACCCATTTTTGCTTTCTTTACTTTACCCACAATGTAATAGCAATGAAGACAAAGCCAGTTTCAAAAATAGATGCTGACTGCTTTAGGTGACAAAATATTGTAGACAGGAATACAAAAAGCAATATGAAGTCTTTTATAAAATTAATGATTTCATCTTCAGTTTGCATACCTCATTTATATTATTTAAATCAATCTATTCCTTAATTTGTCTGACAGAAATAAGTACCATGTCAACAGGACTCATTACAATTAAGGAATCACAAAAAACGTACAATTCAATGTACGTATATGTATGTGTGTGTGTGTGTGTGTGTGTGTGTGTGTGTGTGTGTGTGTGTGTATGCATGTGTCTGCATGTGTGTACATGCATGCGTCCATGCATGTGTGTGTGTGTGTGTGTGTGTGTGTGTGTGTGTGTATGTGTCTGCATGTGTGTACATGCATGGGTCCATGCATGTGTCTGTGTGTGTGTGTGTGTGTGTGTGTGTGTGTGTGTGTGTGTGTATGCATGCATTTGTGTGTATGTGTTTGTGTGTATTTGTGCATGCGTGTGTGTGTGTTTGTATGTTTGGTAATATGCCAAGAACTTAGTTTTATATCTAAAAAGGCCTTTTTTCTGTAAAATGAAGGTAGTTACTTGTCTGTTAATGATAATGCTGCCCTCAAGATAGTTTCCATTTAAAATTTTACTTTTATTAATTATAATGGAAACTTAACCCTCCTTAAATCTTCTGGGGTACATGAAGCAATCAGAAATTTACAATGCCAGCTCTGACCTTATTAGAAAAGGTTGCCATATATTCACATAAATGCCATCCAACTGAAGAGTTTAAGATATCTATAGATACAAATGGACAGAGAATATCATATGATTAACCTCATAACCAAAAGAATCACAGAATAATTCAATTGATTCAATTTCATTGCAGTTTAAATCTACACGTGAGCTGTTATAACAAATTACAGTGGACATCAAACTACATTATGCTTTCCAATTTTCTGTGTCAGTAGATCAGATGGGCAAAACTCTGATGCAAAGGTGGACTGTGCGAAAATAATGAGTTACAGCCCTGTAATGGGAAAATGTAATAAAATGCTGCTTTTGAAAAGAAAAGGTGCTATGCTTACTTCCCAGTTCTTGTAAGTATAAAGAATTATATATATATATATATATATATATATATATATATATATATATATATAATGCTGAAATATCGAATTGCAGCATTTCGACAGTATAAAGCCGAAACAATCACAACACCGACACTTCACAATCATGAAACCACAACATCGAACACACAGCATACACACACAAACCATAACACACACAACACAAAATAATTAAACACAACAAAACACCACACAGACACACACCTACACTACATAAATGCAGGGGGGTAAGCCCCCCTGCACCCCTACTTATATATACGAACTCTGAGATCGCACAAACAGTAAAAAAAAAAAAAATCACACACAGCCCACACACACACACACTCATACCTCCACCTCTCTACCCTAATCCACTCGTATAAGTTACAAAAACACTCACGCACACTCACTCACCTTAAACTGCAGACACCATCCCAGCCAAACACTTCCATAATATAACGTAAATACATAAGCATGAATTCAACATATTTCTATTCGTGCTTATGCACTCTTATTATTTTTAAGTTTCGGCTTCATGGACATGAATTGCTGAAATTCGATATTTTAGCAATTCGTGATTATGAAGTGAAACCATCTATATATATATATATATATATATATATATATATATATATATATATATATATGTGTGTGTCTATATATATATATTATATATTATATCTCCTGAACCAACCACCAAACTATTAGGTGTCACCTTTGACAACAATCTGAACTTTGATATCCATATTAACAATACTATAAATTCTGTCAACAAAAAGCTAGGCTCTCTATACAGGATAAAATCTTTCCTCCTACCTTCAGCTAGAACCACAACAGCACACACTCATCTAATCTCTTCTCTACTTTATGCCTCACCTATTTTTACTAACCTGTCTAAAAATAATCTTAGCAAATTGGAAATGACCTACAATAACATTGCCAGATTTGCTACAGGCAACCCATTTAGAACCCTTCACTGCATTAATTTAAAGCAGCTGGGATGGCTTGAACTACAAAATCTGATTAAATTCCATCAACTAACTAAAGCCCGCAACACTCTTTACAAACCTTCCAAAACTCCTATTCTTTCCACACTCATCACTCCCTATAAAAACCTGGAATCCTTAAGGTCTTCTCAGAAACTTCTAGTACATACCACTAAACCAAACAACAAGGCTGGAAACTCCCTTCTTCCTAATATGGTTGGAAAAGCCTGGAATCTCCTCCCCAATGAACTCTCCACACTTACCTCATTATGCTGCTTCAAAAACAAATTGAAAGTGTTCCTCAAAACACACTGGTTATGCCCCTGTGCTAAGCCTGACTAGTTTGTGTCTCTTAATACTTTGCTCTTCCTACCCCATCTACTCATTAACTGCAAGTCCTTCCTTATTAACCATTATACTATCTATCTCTAGAATATCTTGATTGTACTAGCATGCTATGTTATGCCTGTATTCTGTACTGTTAATTTTACTGTGATAACCTGTAATAGGTACTGTAAATAGGATTTATTTTGTTTGTTTCATGTTTCCTTAGTTGTTATTGTGTCAATTTCATTGTCCTATCTAGGAGCTTATCTTCCCGGGCCTCTACTGAAAATGGACATGTATCCAGTTAGACTAGCCTGGTCAGCAAATGTAAAATAAAATAAAATAAAATAAATAAATATATATATATATATATATATATATATATATATATATATATATATATATATGTGTGTGTGTGTGTGTGTGTGTGTGTGTGTGTGTGTATATATATATATACACACACACACACACACACACACACACACACACCTTTCTGTGTGCGTATTTGTGTACTAGAAATATAAATGTGCTTTGAATGAATTTCTGACATACCTGAGCATGTTACCTGTGAAATAAAACATTACAATGAACTTCAGTCTGCACATTTACAATGCAATGCTGTTGGAAATATTTCTCTTGTTTCACTAACAGTTGCACTGAGCAGATTTTTAAAATATATTTGTGAAGTACTAGCTATATCGTTTATCTCCCTTGCCTTACTCAGATCATTTGTACATGTAGTTCTGCTAAAATCCTATGACATGACCCAAAACTTGTAAAACAGACATTATCACTGCAAAACCTAGCCTCACAAGAACATGATACAGACTGCTGTGTTCATGTACTGTGCTCTTTGCATTCAGTTTTGTTTAAATAGTGACTTGGATGCACTATTTCATGTTAAGCACATCTGCTGAGCTAGGCAGCCCATGCTCTACATTGGGAGTCTTCTTGCTCGGTTTATTTTGAAAACTGAGCCCCCATCTTTCTGAATTTTATCATTAATAAAACACTAATCTCTAACCAACAATTTTTTCTTCACTGCATTTTCAATCTCTCTATAATTTGTGCACTACCAAATTGTCACCAAGGTTCATTCAGCTTTGTGTACTGGAACTCCTCCTGTCTAGCTTGCTCCACTCAGTTGATGTTACATTTGCATTATCTCTGCAACAAGGACTTTGAGGTTAATGTATTTTAACATAATAACCTAGACAATCTATTTTCTACTGTTGTGGAATTTTACAAATAGAACAAGATAGTACATTGTTATGATAATGCTTTAACACAGTTTTCATTCAGCTGGGCAGAATAAACCCTTATCATTTAAACAATATTAGCAGAATGATAGGGTGCTTTTATGAAGACATAAATGAAATTATAACCTTCATTCTTTCAGTGTGAAAGACATGAAAAGATGCCACAATTCAAGTTATAGGAATGCAGCCATATACAGTCTATTGTAGGATTACATGATTTAATCCATGATGTATTTCAGTTCTCATTAAATAATGTTGAATTGCAAAAGTGGAAAGTTGGTTTTATTTCCTTTTGTACTAAACTTCATATACACTGTTCATCAGAGAGTAAAGCAGAATATTGCCTCACATTTTCAGAACTCCTGCAAAAAGTCTATAGACTATATAATTTCATAACTATTCTGCTTACTTAGAAATTCCTTTCAGCACTGTTTCTAAAATGGTTATGGCAGTGGTTTCAGTAGCTGTATTTGGATATAGCCCTGCTTTAATCTAGAGAGCTTCTTGTTAGATATGTAATTAGCATAATTAAGTTCCTGATGGTTTCACTTGTTTGCTCATTATCCAGTATAATTTCAGTAAGGTTCTAAGATGAATTGTCAACTTCCACAAAGCCAGTGATCCAAAATACCGAAAAAAATAGACAAAACACAGAAGTGCAAATATTCAATTTCAAGCATTTTTGCAGGGGTGAAAGCCCTGAACTTATTTACACCAGCTCCATGGTTACACCAACCTGAAGAAGGGAGGACTCTCCCAAAAGAAGTCTATCATTGCTGGTGCACCAACAAAGATTCCCTGTGGAGACCAGTATTTGATATTCTGCACCTCTGTGTTTTTTTCCTGAGGGCAAATGAAGCTTGATTATTTTCAGCTAGACCAAACTGTACATTAGCTTTTCAGGGCAATGCAGAGCCAGGTAGTGCTGATATAGCTACTTCAGTTAATGCTGGTAATGAATAAGATGGACTGAAAGTGTACTTAACTGTAGGCGCTATATCGCACAAAGCACACTAATTAGCTGTGTGTAACCTAGTAGGAGTTTAGAGCATGCATCAGTAAATGTAAGTTTTCGTATGGTATGGTATCATTTCTATTGCTCCTTTCTAGATGGCCTACACTTTTTTGTATCTTTTTCTTAGTCTTTCTAAGGTTCATTAAACAATATTGCAGCTCAAACAATGCAGTGATAGCATTACATCCTTTGCCATGCATTCATACAGCATGTTTTTTTTTGGCATCCATTTTTCATATGTTCTCTGTCCATTTAAGCTGATGTTTTCATATGAAATGGCTCTTTAGTCAGTATATTTAGCTTGTTTTCCTGCTGTTCACTGAATGACAAATCTTCTTGATGTTCCCTTGTACGCTCATCATATTGATCACTGCTGCAGAAGTCTTAGCTATATAGGTTATATCCTGCCAAGGATATAAAAGCCAGACAGCTTCTAAAGCTTCAGGGCACCTTCCACATGCCCAAACTGTCAGGAAGCTTGAGATGAGCTGGCTAAAAGACAAATTTGGGTGCAAAGCCCTTCAGAGCTTTATTGCCACTGAAGAGTATGTTCCTCTGAAGCTTTCAAAGATCTGTCTTCGGCTTGTGCTTTCCTTTGGCTGGCCGAAAAGTTCACATTGGGGGGGAAAAACTTCCCTTTTCTTAATTTTGTTGCTGTTTTATTAATTTCTTCTTCAGGAAAGTTATTTTAAAGCTAGGAGTGTTGTGCTTTACTAGACTGTCTTGAGACGATAGCATACTTTTAAATAGGGCACTCCTTTTTGTCAGTTTAAAAGTGGTATAAAGTAACTGAAAACATTTTTCTGTGGAGAGATTGTGTTTATTTTACTTTTGGGGCTGTCATAGTGTTTTAAAGTGTTTTTTACTGTGTTTTTATGTCAAAGAGTAACTTTTGTGGACTGGTACTGTTTACCTGAAACTGCTGCTTGTCTTCCCTGGAAAAGAGGCACCATTTTCAGATTGACCATGGAACAGACTACCATTCCCTAGGTCAGTCATTCTTTCAGCCACAAAAATAAAAAAAATAAGCAAATGGCCTTCAACACCACATTAGGCTAGCAATTTGCCTCAACTGCAGGTGGGTGACTCTGCTCTGGCCATTTGTTGTACCTCAGACCCTTCATCTTTTACGTCAGATCCCTCTGGTGTAGCACCTACAGCCACTGTGGATCAGGGGCTAGCCACATCTTCTGTGGTTGTTGGGGTCCACTCAGTGGGCAAGGGAGAGCCACTCTTATTGGTCCTAGGATAGGGAACAGGGATGTTTTTTCCTGTTCTGTCAGAATGCTGTGCCCATCCCTGGTGAAGCTACTGCTGCTGTCATTAATAAACAGCTGGCCCCATTTTCCTGTCAGAAAGAAACAGAAAACCAAACAGACATGTACTTCTCAATTTTCTTTGGATAGGAGTAGTTTACAGGGTCTGGCTCAGGATTTAATTTAGGCTATTGGGCCTTCATTTATAGCAGTTTCTGGCAAAAGAAAGAGGGATTCCTATTTTCTTGAAAAGACTCAAGATTCTTAATCTGAGCAGGAAGATGCAGGGATGGATACAATTTTCCCTCAGATTTCTGAATCACTCAGGAGAGAGCTCAGGTTCAGATTTTTCCTGTGGAAATTTCTCTTTCTCTGAGACTATTGCTAGAATGTGCTAGTGTTTTCAGTCCCTCAGAAAAATGCTATGATTTGTTAGAACGATTTTCCAGAGTCTACACCCATTCCTCCTGTTCTGTCTGCTTTGTTTGTGTGTGTGTGTGTGTGTGTGTGTGTGTGTGTGCATGTGTGTGTGTGTGTGTGTGTGTGTGTGTGAGTGTGTGTGTGTGTGTGTGTGTGTGTGTGTGTGTGTGTGTGTGTGTGTGTGTGTGTGTGTTACTGCCTGCAGTTTTCCTGATAGTCAACCAGCTGTCCCTAAAAAAGGCAGATAGGATATATGAAGTTCCTCATTCTTTTAAATTTGTGTACACTGTTCCCAAACCTGACCCAGCAGCTATAACTTTAGTTGATTTCACTGCTGCTATGCACACAGTTAATTCCAATCTTTCTCTTTCTGATAAAGATGGTAACATTATTGTTAGATAATGAAAAAAAAAAGATTACACTTCTGCAATTTTGATTTCATAGGTTCATAGGAGGCCCTAGAGCCCTTATAAGCGTAGCCATATTTATCCTGAGTTGCCCCAATTATCAGTGGTTAGGTGAGTGAAGTTCACAGAGGTAAGGGTCTGTGATAATTAATACCAGCTTCCTCTGTCTAAGAGAGACGTGGGTGCCACCTGAGGAGTTAATCTGTGGTCACCCATCCATTGATCTAGGTTGCTTTGCAGAGTGTCAGGGAGGGTTCAGTTTCATGTGAATTTGAATCTTGTTCCAGAGCAGTGGTAGTCTCTGGGAGATGTATCTATCTCTCCAACATGACCTGTTCATGCCAGAGTCTTGGTTAAGATCCCTGGAGAGAGTGACCCTCCTCCAGTTTGATTTATGAATGTGTAGCATTTCCATCAGGGATGGGTCAGAGACTGTCATATAAGCTAGGCACAGGTCACACCTTAGCAAACTGAAGGAGACAGAATACATTGACAGGGTGTTCAGTCTTTCTGCATAATACTTGCTTTATATAGCTCGTAATTTCTTGGTGAGAAACCTCTGTGGTGTCTCTCCAGTTGTTGCAGATATCTGGTAAGGTAAGCACTGTACTCAATTACTAGTCTGATGAGGGCCAGTGATAATGCAATTATAACATCCTTAGATATAGATGTGATGTCTTTACTTGTAAGATGTACCACATAGAAGGATTTCCTTACTACTGTGGATATGTGATGGTCAAAGTTCAGATTGCAATCGACCTCAATACCAAGATAACATACCACTGGGTGTTATCAAGATCACATACCACTGGGTGTACACTTAGCAGTGTAATGTCTATAATGTAATTAGCAGGGATATCAGCTTTCTCAAAGGGAATAATAATGCATTTTTTTGCAAATGGCTTTAATCTGTGGCTTGGGCATCAATCATTGTCTGCATTAACTCTGTCTGCAGTATAAATGCCTTAGCTAGGTCAGATAGGTGGCATGCATTGTCTTTCCCTCATCCAGAGCCTTGGAGACTTTCTCAAAGAAGTCAGCCATGTTTAACAGACATAATCTACCTTTAATGAATTCTAACTGGATTGGGTCCAGAGTTTGGAGATTACCTATGTCCTTGTTAATAACGTCCATAATGACTCTTTCCATGGCCTTGCAGATGAGGCTAGTCAAGCTTATGAGCCCTTAATTCTTAGGTTTGGCTGATGGTCTTCGTTTGTGCAGAGAGATTACTGTTGCTGTCCTCCATTCCATTGGAACATAGCCAGTTTGCAGGCTGTGTTTAAACAAAAATCTAAGTGGATCTGCTAAGTCATGTTTTACATTGTTTGAAAGGCAACCTGGGATCTTGTCTGGTCCCATTACTGCCATGTTTTTTGCCTTGGAGACACTGAGATGACCTGCTGTTGAGATAATAGAGTGAGGAATGGTGGCAGGTATACCTTAGGGATGACTGGTGGGGACAGAGGGGTGAAGTTTGCTCCAAATCTGGCAGCTTGCAGGTTGGCATTACTTCCAGATGAGTATGGGTGGTGCCATCACCTACCAGTTCAGCCCATAGTTGGGTATTCCCTTTTACATTTTGAATGTAGTTAAAGAAAACCTTGTGATTATCCTTTGCTAAGGAGGCAATTTTGCTTCATAATTAGCTTTGGAGGACTTACAATCTCTAATTTGTTTGTTTAAACTAGACAGGGATTTCTTCCTCGGCTGAGCCAGTTCCCTCTTGTTCGTGGACATTATCTTCTTTCTCTTGTCCCATAACCTGCTTATACTAGGGGTCCACCAAGGTGGCTTGTTTTTTTGGCAAGACCTGATTTTAATCTGGTCAGGTACAGCTGATTCTGTATAACTGCTTAAGTGGTGATAAGGGCATTGTTGTATACCTCTGCATAGAAGTCTGTGTCATCTGCTTTTGAGGGGGCTTTGAAACTTCCTATAGTGCCTTTTTTTGGGCAATGGCATGATCTCAAAACTGCCAACATGAAAATTTCATCAAAAAAGTTAAAGATCATGATGCTAAATGCTAGGAGTCTAAACATGAAACTGCACTCATTGCAAGCATTCTTAATCCTGGAAGATGCTGCCATTTGTGTAATCACAGAAACCAGGTTCAAAGCTGCGGAGAGCACCACAGCCATACCAGGTTACTCATCCTATCATACATCCAGACCCAAAACTATAGGCAGCAAAGCAAAAGGAGGTAAAGTTGAAATATATATTAAAGACATGCACACTTCCAGGCTGGTCAAACAATATGATGCACAGGAGACACTCTAAGTGCACTTAACCTTTGACAAGACCCCTATTCAAATCATAGCTAGCTAAAGGCCCCCAACTTTGAGTTAAGATGCCCACTCCACCTATCTGGACCTCTTCAAATCTATCAAGATTCAACCCTTTACCCTGATCCTGGGTGACTTTAATTATCCAACCATAGACTGGAAGAATGACTCATGCCAAAACACAAATACCTAGATTCCTTGTTTTGTCAATGCAAATGCCTTGAAACAGCTGTTTGACACACTAACAAGAGGTGATAATAAATTGGACTTGGTATTACCCAACATGAGTAACCACTGCAACATCCCTACAGTGTCATCCTCCCTGGTAAGATCTGACGATAAAGCGGTCACTTTCAAAGTCACCATCTCCCCTGACCCCGCCCCCCCAGCTAGGTCAAACAAAAAAAGTCTACAAAGCTGATTACAACCTCCTGACAGAAGGTATAAACAGACTCACAGCCCCCTTCCCCTCCATAGGAACTGGCACATATGTCCAAACCTACACCAAAGTACTATATGAGCATTTATATAGCTGCATGGAGTTGAGAATACCAGACAGGATGAAATCATCCTCTTTAAGGAAGAGTAAACCTGTCTGGTGGACATCTGCAAAAAATAAACTCTATAATAAAAGGAAAAAATTGCTGTCCAGGATCAAGAAGGAGCAGGTGCCTGAATGGAAGCAATTTCTCCTTAGCCCGAGCAAGCAAATAAGAGCACTAGTGAAATCCTCCAAAGTAAACTTTGAGTCCAAACTGGCCACATTTACTAAAGGTTCATAGATTAGTACTAGGCTAACTGCCCTTGTGGGACATTTTAAGCCTAGCCAATCACCCCATGTGAGAATCAAAGCCTGTACCTTGTGTCTTTAAGGTAAACACCTTAACCATTATGCCAACCTCCCACCCTATCGACAATCATAAGGCCTTCTTCACATATGTCTGCAGTCTCAAAGGAAACACTCAGATCTGCTCAGAACTGATGGTCAAGGACACCACATACACAAATGCCTTAGATATAGCCAACTTGCTGGCAGACAGATTCACTGAAGGCTTCACCCCTCTGTCCTCCCAATCAGTAAATCAGGACATCCCCATCACCTCTCCCCCACCCTTATCTCTAGGGACCAAGTCATTACTGCCCTCTCAAAGCCAAAAAATAGAGCCTTTATGGGACCTGATAACATCTCAGGCTACATCCTACATGAAATCAGGCAGAAACGTGCAGCGCCATTAAACACTCTATCCGACCAAAACCTGAGTACTGGCTTTGTCTCAGCTGAGTGGAGGACAGCCACTGTCATCCCTTTGCACAAAGATGGAGTGTCCACTGATCCAGAAAATTCTAGACCCATCAGCCTAACTAGATAAACTCAGAAGGCAACCTCCAAACACTTAATCCCACATAGTTTTGTTTCATCAGGAGGAAATAATGGCTGTTAAATTTGGTTGACTTCTTTCAGAAAGTCACCAAAGCCATGGTTGAAGGGAAGAAGGTGCACACCACCTACCTTGACCTGGCCAAAGCCTTTGATACTATTCCTCACTCAGGTATAATAGATAAACTCTCTCAACTAGGCATCAATCCATATGTTACTAGATGGGTAGCAAAGTGGCTCACTGATAGAATCTACCTAGTCAAAACAGGGGAAGCCATCTCAAGCAATAGACCCTTCATGAGCGGTGTAACCCAGGGATTGGTCTTGGGGACTCTGTTGTTTGGTATATACTTTTCTGAGATGCAGGCCAAAACCAGTGGGCTATGGTTGACCAAGTCTGTAGATGACTGCAAGCTGGGTGCTGTCATCAATTCCCTTAGTAATGGGGAAATCCTCCAAGAGGGTCTCACCCAAACAAATGACTAGTGCCAGAAACATGGCCTCAAACTGAATGTCAAAAAAGCCTCATCATCCCCTTTGGGGAGAGTGACATCCCCACTAATTACCACATTAATGACAAGGTCCTAGGCACACAATCAGTCATGAGGGACTTGGGCACTCAGGTTGATAGCAAACTGACTTTTGACCACCATATTACCTCCATTGTATCAGAGGCTTTCTACAGGGACCACCTTATTAGTAATGATATCTCATTCAGGGAGAAAGAGATCATAACATCCCTGTATTCTTCTCTTATAAGACCCATTATTGAGCACAATACCCCTTTCACCATGTACTTCACAAAGCACATGCAGCAACTGGAGAGACCACAGAGGTTCCTCACCAGGGTGCCAAATGTCTACTATACACAGATAGGCTAAAAGTCCTGTCTCTCTACTCAGTCTCATACAGACTCCTCAGAGGTGACCTCTGTCTGGCATACAAAGCAATCTCAGACCTCGCCTTGATGGGACTGCTGCATATCTGCAAGTCAAGCTCCACTCGAGTAAGCCACACGTGCGAACTCAACCTGGTCTGTGACATCAGTAGGTTGATGGGACAGATATGTGTCCCAGAGACTGCCACTTCTGTGGAATAGACTCCATCTCTATATCAAGCAAGTACCTCATTAACCTTTTTAAGCGCAACTTGGATAACTGGATGGGGATCAGAAAATACATCCCTGGGATTCCACCTGTGTCCCTGATGGACAGGGGCATTGGGTGCTGACTTGTTGAAACATGGATAAATTCTTGTCTAGAGTTGTAAGGGCCTCAGGGTGAGTAGCTTAGTAACTTCCTATGATCCTATGATACCATTACTTAGTAGGAGGTAATTTGTCTTTGAAAAATTCTTAAGCACTTTTGAGCTTGATGGGGTATCTGGTGTTTTAATTATACCAAACAAGACTGATATATGGTCTGATTTTACCAGGGAGGATATCACACGGGGGCAATGCTCTCCCATGTTAAGGATAAGTACACCTTGAGACTGGTCAAACAGTGAGTATAAGATGCTCACTTGTTAAATTGGATCATATATCAGTCACATTTGAAGCAGCTATAACACCTGAACCTTTCTTATGTGAAATCAGGCTAAAAATTTCAACAAAGATAATTATACCCTCTTAAGGGATGGCATAAATAATTTCCAAGCTCCTGCTCCCACAGATGGCATTGACAACTATACTAAGGTATACACAAATGCCTTCTACAAACACTTATACAAATGTATTGACAGAGCTGTACCTGATAGGATCAAAACAAGATCCTCAAGAAGAAACAAGCCTCTCTGGTGGACATCTAGCATTAATACGTTATACAACAAGAGGAAGAAGTTGCTGTCTAAGAATAAAAAATAGAGAGGTCCCAGCACTGGAAGAACACCCTCCTCTGCTTGAACAAATAAATAAGACAACTTGTAAAATCCTCTAAGGGCAACTTCAAATAAAATTTAGCAACCATAGCTAAGGATAACCATATGGCATTCTTCAGCTATATCTGTAACCTAAAAGGTAGGACCCAGATGTGTGCTGAACTAGCTATGAATGGCATCTCATGCACACTGATCCTGCAAAAATAGCTAAGCCATTAGCAGACAGGTTTGGTGAAAATTTCACCCCTGTCCCCTCCAAACATTATATAAAGCATTCCCTCTACATCTCCACCAGCTTCAACTCCAAAGAGCAAGTAATTAATGCTCTCTTCAAGGCCAAAAACAGATCCTCTGTGGGGGTGGATGGCATCGCTGGTTGAGTTTTAATTGGTCTAAAACATGAGTTAGCAACTCCATTAGGTACTCTCTTCAACCACAGCCCAAGTACTGTTTTTTTCCTGTTGAATGAAAAACAGCAACTGTCATTCCCCTTCATAAAGGAGGTACAGCAACAGACCCTGGGAACAACAGACCCATAAGCTTAGCCATCCTTATGTAAGGCCATGGAATGAATCATCATGGACTTTATAAATAAGGATATAGGTGTTCTACAAACCCTTGATCCAATGCAGTTTAGTTTTTGCCAAAGGCAGGTCATGCCTGTTAAACCTGGTGGACTTCTTCGACAACATCAGCAGAGCCATAGATGAAGGCAAATCCATGCATATAGCCTACCTTGACATAGCCAAGGCCTTCAACACAATCCCATATTTGGGCCTCATTGGTAGACTCTCTCAGTTGAATATCAATCTTTATGTCAATAGGTAGGTTGTTAACTG
The DNA here is from genome assembly GCF_019279795.1 of Protopterus annectens. Lineage (NCBI taxonomy): Eukaryota > Metazoa > Chordata > Ceratodontiformes > Protopteridae > Protopterus > Protopterus annectens. Next base: position 59,458,990 of record NC_056727.1, on the reverse strand, counting down.
GCTCGACGACAGATCACACTCAGTCAAAGTTGGGGACTTTAACTCAACCAACAGGTCTGTCACCAGTGGGGTTCCACAGGGGTCAGTGCTGGGACCCCTGTTGATTGGAATATACTTCTCAGAACTTCAGGCTAAAACAGTGGGGCTGTGGCTGACTAAGTTTGCTGATAACTGCAAATTAGGTGAATCACTGAATCCCCAAATGATGTCAACATACTTCAAGAGGGACTGACACAAACTAATGATTGGTACTGAAGCCATGGACTCAAATCCTGCAGACTATCATATAGATAATAATACCCTAAGTAACAACTCAGTTGTAAGAGGCTTGGTAACACAAGTTGACTGTGGCCTAAACTTTGACCACCATGTTTCTAGTGTGGTAAGGAAAACATTCTACATTACAATCCTCATTAACAAAGGCATTGCCTCAAGAGTGAAAGAGATCATAACTCCCCTGTACTCGACCCTCATCAGGCCAATAATTGAGTACAGTGGTCTCTTTGGTATGTACCTTACCAGGCACCTGCAGCAACCTGAGAGACCTCAGAGATTTCTAACCAAGAAAATTCACGGTCTCTAGCGCATGTCATACACTGACAGATTGAAGTCACTGTTACTGCACTCAGCAGCATACAGACTACTTATAGTAGACTTGTTGCTGGCCAACAGAACATTCTCAGATCCAAACCTAATGGAAATGTTGCATATCTGCAAGTCAAATGTGACAAGGGTCACTCACTCCAGGGACCTTAACCTGGCCTGAGACATAAATAGACCTGCCCGAGAGACAGATATGTCTCTCAGAGGTTGCCACTCTTCTGGAAAAGGCTACCAATTTGCATCAAACAGAACCCCTCTATGACCCTATTTAAGTGTACCTGGATGACCGGATGGGAAACTATAAATTCCTGTTGGAGATTTCACCTTTGATCCTCCTAGATATGAGAAGTCTTTGCTGACTAAGATCTTGAGTTTTGGCAAGATCCTTTATATTGGGTTTCTCTAATATTATATTGAGTACACATGGCTAGGCTTATAAAGACCTTCTGGTCAACAGCCCAGTAACAACCTATGAACCTATGAGTACTATGTCTAGGGCATTTGAGCATCTTGTGGGTGTGCTGACCAGCTGTTTCAGAGCATTTGCATTGACAAAGTCCAAGAACATCTGAGCCAGAATTGTTGTGGTCATGTATGTTTCCCAGTCGATGGTTGGATAATTAAAACCACCCATGAATAAGGTATTGGGCTGTATGGAAAGTGACTCCAGTAAGTGAAGGTATGTGGTATGCTTTCTTGTTTTGTGGTGGAGACCTATGGCTAGCTATGAATTGGTAGGGGGCTTTGCCTATAGTTATTTGGACATGCAGTAACTCAAGAGAGTCATAGTGTTTGACCAGTCTTGAGGTGTACTTATCCTTAATGAAGACGGATGCATCTCCTATGTTTTTTTTCAGGTCACTTTGTTGCCTGAATGTATGGAAGGCTTTGTAGCCCTGCAGTGCTGGGGTGCTTTCCATGTCTTTGAACCATGTCTTGGTGGCTACACAGACATCAACATCTTCCAAGGTGATGAGTGTTTCCAGGGAGTGCAATTTCTTGTTTAGATTGCATTAAGCAGCAGTACCTTGAGTTTATCTAGAGAGGATTTTGTTATGTTGGGAGGTTGGTTATTTTGACACTGCCTAAAAAAAGGCAACATAGGGGTGGCTAATGCCTTTGCCTGTATCCAAAAGCCCAGAGGAGACAGGTGCAGATCATCTCTGGCAAAGCAGCATGACCTGTCGACCATGTCTTCCTAGACTGACAGATATTGGATCCCCTTGGACTGACACAAGAAGCTAAGCAAATTGTTAAAGTCAATCATTTTTTGTTTGTATTGTGGCATCATGCTTGGATAAGGTAGAATGCTGCTTAAGGCTAGGCTTATACCTGCCTGTGACACATAATCTGAGAGCTCAGTCATGTCTCACTTCAAATAGTCCAGTGAGGTATATCTCAAGTCATTCAACCCCTCATGGACAATGACAGAGTCATAGTGGTACTTGTGGTTGAGTGACTTGAGTGCTTGAGTGACTTGACTCATCCTGGCACTTGATAGGCAGCCAAACGTAACCCATTCCTTATCCAGCCTGGTGAGGGAAACATCTCATAGTGTCTCACAATGGAGTCACCTATGACCAATACATTAGTTTTTGTGCTATTATGCCATATGAGCTTATTTGCTGAGACACCGGTGTGTGTCTGTTATTAGGTGTTGTGGTTGTTTTTTGCATTGCTATGTGTGTAAGTGTTTTTTGTTTGGGAGGCCTCTGATCTTTTGGTATGTTACTGGTGAGTTCCTCCGCATATGTGAGTTTATGCATCATGTCCTTATTTAGTGTGGGAAGTGTGTGTGTGCTGACAACCTGTTTGGGATTTGATTTGTCCTTATGTGAGAGTCTTGCCTCCAATTTCATAGTGTAGCTACATCTCTCACATAAAATATGTATTTGTTTCAGGAGTCAATGGTTGTCAGTATACACGAGACAATTGCTACATTGCCTCAGGATGCCCATGTCTATCAGTCTGACAAGAGAGATGATGGGAAAATGCCATTCCATGATAGCAGGCTCTTATTATATGTTTTATTAGGGAGGGGAATGTGTTAGTTTGACAGGACTGTGCTGGTAGTACCAAGACTACAAGAGGGAGCTACATATTCATGTAGGCTAAGGCTCATCAATAAGGCAACACTGTTCAGTGCCCAACTGAGTTGCTCCTAGAGCAGCAGAAAAGCTTGGAAGGGTTTCACTGACAGCTGTTTAATTGTCAGGCTCATATGTTAAAGTTTGTTCTGACAAAATGTGAAACAATAAGAAATGTTTTATCTAATATTTATTCTTGTGAGGAAAAATCTGCTTTAAATAACTTAGTTTCTTCTATTGCACTGGTCATTACGTATTGTTTACAGTATGTGTATGGCTCTATTGATACTTCTTTAAGGGCTATGGCCACTGGTACTTTTTTAGGTGGTTTGCATGGCTGCATTCTCAGAACCTTCTAGATGATATTCAAAATGAGATTTGAAATTCTCCCCTGGGTTCCAAAAAGAAGTTTCAAACCTCCCCAAACCAAGGTCAGCCCAACATGTCTGAATGACTATTCCAGAGACCTGTGATCCCCTCCCACTATGACCCCCTTTTTCCTTCCAAAAAGTCTGAATCTCTAGTTTTCTCTTTGGCAACAGACATTTCATACAGATGGGTTCTGAAAATGTAAACTATGTATGTAGCACTGTTCTAACCACTATCACTGAATGTGATCTGTTTTATGCTTTTGCATCATTGCCTTTATTGTAATTAGGCTTTTTTATATGGTAAATTTAAAAGTATATATTACTTGTTACTTATATGTATAACTTAGATCTGATGAAGCTCTGACAAGAGTAAAAGCGCTCATCTTTTATTTTTCCTTAATAAGCCGTGGATCATGGATTAAACAAGAAATACCAGCTTGAATCTTTTTTTCTTGTTTTTATAAGAATGCAAGGTGATTTTTAACATGAATCTTACCTTAGTATTTATGAAAACAGTCTATTTTAGCATATCATATACTGTTATCATTCCTGTACAACTATTTTCCCTTTTTTGGTTTGTTCTTCATTAAGGAAAGTGTTTACTATCCTTAAGGTTGGAAAAATACATTTCCTCAATACTGGTTTTCATGTCAACTTATAAGTAAAGGTATAGCATCCAGCTCCAAGAAAAGTATTGTCCTGCTGTACTCAGCCCTCATTAGACCAATACTTGAGTACAAAGTGCTATTTGGCATGTATTTGACTAGGCACTTACAGCAGTTGAAGCAACCTGAGAGGTTTCTCACAAAGAAAATACTAGGTGCAAACATGTCCAATGCAGATAGTCTAAAAGCCCTATCCTTTTGCTCTGTCTCCTACTGACTATTAAGTGGTGACCTATGCCTGACCTAAAAGGCACTCACAAATCTAGTCCTGCTGGAGCTGCTGCACATCCACAAGTCAAACAGCACAAAGTCCACCTGATCTAGGGATCTAAACTTAGTCAGCGACTCAAACAAGCCATGCTGGGCAGCCAGATATGTGTCTCAGAGATTGTCCATTCTTTAGAACAGACTTCCCATTCACATTAAGAAGAGCCTTTCCCTGGCCCTCTTCAAATGCAATTTGGATCAATGAGTGGGGAATCACAAATTCACACCTGGGGTATTGCCTATGTCCCTTATGGATAGGGGCAATCTGTAACATACTCGAGGCACAGGCACAAACCCATGTAATCCTCATGCCCCTAGGGGCCATATATTGGGTAACATTGTATAATATTTGCTAGGTTTGTAAGGGCTCTTAAGCTGTTAGCCTAGTAATCTCTTATCAACCTATGAACCTATGAAATGACCCACAAGAGCAAATTGCCTAGTACTTCTCTATGGAAATTAAATGACATGTATTTTTTAATAATGGCAAGAATAAAGAATGAAAAGTATAAGAAAGAATGACATATCAAGGTACTATGTAGCAAATTGTTTTATATAAAAAAAAAACAAAGATACAAAAATGCCCAGTTGTCATCTAAATAATAGCATTTAAATAAAAAAATATAACTCTGAAACGATTTGCATAAAATATAAGTAATATAGTATAAATTCAAACACATGTTTTCAGTCAGTTTCCGTACTGAGCCCATATGGATCAGGTGTCTTATATTTAATTATGCACCAGGCTACCAGTGTTTGGAAACATTGTCCTTATTCTTCAACACTTAGCTGGAGACTTTGTCCTTATTCTTCAACACTTAGCTGGAGACACTGTCCTTATTCTAGAACATTTAGCTGGAGACATTCTCCTTATTCTTCAAAGCTTAGCTGGATACTTTGTCATTATTCTTCAACACTTAGCTGGAGACATTGTCCTTATTCTTTAACACTTAGCTGGAGACTTTGTCCTTATTCTTAAACACTTAGCTGGAGACATCATCCTTATTCTTTAAACACATAGCTGGAGACTTTGTCCTTATTCTTCAGCACTTAGCTGGAGACATTGTCCTTTTTCTTCAACACTTAGCTTGAGACACTGTTCTTATTCTAGAACACTTAGCTGGATACATTGTCCTTATTCTTCAACACTTAGCTGGAGAATTTGTCCTTATTCTTCAACACTTAGCTGGAGACATTACGCTTATTCTTCAACACTTAGCTGGAGACACTGTTCTTATTCTAGAACACTTAGCTGGATACATTTTCCTTATTCTTCAACACTTAGCTGGATACATTGTCCTTATTCTTCAACACTTAGCTGGAGACTTTGTCCTTATTCCTCAACACTTAGCTGGAGACTTTGTCCTTATTCCTCAACACTTAGCTAGAGACACTGTACTTTTTCTAGAACACTTAGCTGGAGACATTGTCCTTATTCTTCAACACTTAGCTGGAGACGTCCTTATTCTTCAACATCTTAGCTGGAGACTTTGTCCTTATTCTTCAACACTTAGCTGGAGACTTTGTCCTTATTCTTCAACACTTAGCTGGAGACATTGTCCTTATTCAACACTTAGCTGGAGACTTTGTCCTTATTCTTCAACACTTAGCTGGAGACACTGTCCTTATTCTTCAACACTTAGCTGGAGACTTTGTCTTTATCCTAGAACACTTAGCTGGAGACATTGTCCTTATTCTAGAACACTTAGCTGGAGACATTGTCCTTATTCTTCAAAGCTTAGCTGGAGAATTTGTCCTTATTCTTCAACACTTAGCTGGAGACATTGTCCTTATTCTTCAACACTTAGTTAGAGACATTGTCCTTATTCTTCAACACATAGCTCAAGATACTGTCCTTTTTCTAGAACACTTAGCTGGAGACATTGTCCTTATTCTTCAACACTTAGCTGGAGACATTGTCCTTATTCTTCAACACTTAGCTGGAGACTTTGTCCTTATTCTTCAACACTTAGATGGAGACTTTGTCCTTATTCTTCAACACTTAGCTGGAGACATTGTCCTTATTCAACACTTAGCTGGAGACTTTGTCCTTATTCTTCAACACTTAGCTGGAAACACTGTCCTTATTCTTCAACACTTAGCTGGAGACGTTGTCTTTATCCTAGAACACTTAGCTGGAGACATTGTCCTTATTCTAGAACACTTAGCTGGGGACATTGACCTTATTCTTCAATGCTTAGCTGGAGACTTTGTCCTTATTCTTCAATGCTTAGCTGGAGACTTTGTCCTTATTCTTCAACACTTAGCTGGAGACATTGTCCTTATTCAACACTTAGCTGGAGACTTTGTCCTTATTCTTCAACACTTAGCTGGAGAAACTGTCCTTATTCTTCAACACTTAGCTGGAGACTTTGTCTTTATCCTAGAGCACTTAACTGGAGACATTGTCCTTATTCTTCAACACTTAGCTGGAGGCACTGTCCTTATTCTTCAACACTTAGCTGGAGACATTGTCCTTATTCTTCAACACTTAGCTGGAGACATTGTTTTTATTCTTCAACACTTAGCTGGAGACACTGTCCTTATTCTTCAATACTTAGCTGGAGACATTGTCCTTATTCTTCAAAACTTAGCTGGAGACACTGTCCTTATTCTTCATCACTAAGCTGGAGACATTGCCCTTATTCTTCAACACTTAACTGGAGACACGGTCCTTATTCTTCAACACTTAGCTGGAGACACTGTCCTTATTCTTCATCACTAAGTTGGAGACATTGTCCTTATTCTTCAACACTTAGCTGGAGACACTGTCCTTATTCTTTAATACTTAGCTGGAGACATTGTCCTTATTCTTCAACACTTAGCTGGAGACACTGTCCTTATTCTTCATCACTTAGCTGGAGACACTGTCCTTATTCTTCAATACTTAGCTGGAGACATTGTCCTTATTCTTCAACACTTAGCTGGAGACTTTGTCCTTATTCTTCAACACTTAGCTGGGGATTATTTTCCTTATTCTTCAACACTTAACTGGAGACATTGTCCTTATTCTTCAACACTTAGCTGGAGACTTTGTCCTTATTCTTCAACACTTAGCTGGAGAAATTGTCCTTATTCTTCAACATTTAGCTGGAGACTTTGTCCTTATTCTTCAACACTTAGCTGGAGACACTGTCCTTATTTTTCAACACTTAGCTGGAGACTTTGTCTTTATCCTAGAACACTTAGCTGGAGACATTGTCCTTATTCTAGAACACTTAGCTGGAGACATTGTCCTTATTCTTCAATGCTTAGCTGGAGACATTGTCCTTATTCTTCAACACTTAGCTGGAGACTTTGTCCTTATTCTTCAACACTTAGCTGGAGACATTGTCCTTATTCAACACTTAGCTGGAGACTTTGTCCTTATTCTTCAACACTTAGCTGGAGACACTGTCCTTATTCTTCAACACTTACCTGGAGACTTTGTCTTTATCCTAGAACACTTAGCTGGAGACATTGTCCTTATTGTAGAACACTTAGCTGGAGACATTGTCCTTATTCTTCAACGCTTAGCTGGAGACTTCGTCCTTATTCTTCAACACTTAGCTGGAGACATTGTCCTTATTCTTCAACATTTAGCAGGAGACACTGTCCTTATTCTTCGATACTTAGCTGGAGACATTGTCCTTATTCTTGAACACTTAGCTGGAGACACTGTCTTTATTTTTCATCACTAAGCTGGAGACATTGCCCTTATTCTTCAACACTTAGCTGGAGACACGGTCCTTATTCTTCAACACTTAGCTGGAGACATTGTCCTTATTCTTCAACACTTAGCTGGAGACACTGTCCTTATTCTTCATCACTAAGCTGGAGACATTGCCCTTATTCTTCAACACTTAGCTGGAGACACTGTCCTTATTCTTCAACACTTAGCTGGAGACACTGTCCTTATTCTTCAATACTTAGCTGGAGACATTGTCCTTATTCTTCAACACTTAGCTGGAGACATTGTCCTTATTCTTCAACACTTAGCATTTTTGCAGAAACCGTTATCATAACTTTGAAGTAATCTTATTCAACAACATACATTTCCTTAAAGCACAGTGCCTGTACACTCATATTTTTACAACTTACATTGCATAAATGACTTTGTATCCATCTCCTGACTAACACAACAATTTGCCCTAAGTGACAAAGCGAACAACGGCATTTGCAGCAGCAAACCATCTTGCAGAGTACAGGTATGTCATTGTTTTGCTACAAAGAGGACCCTTTTCAGTTCTTAATGTGGTTCTGTATCTACTCTTTTATGGACAAAATAACTACTGCAAGAAAAACAGTTGTTTCTCTAATAATGATCTCCTGACCATGTTTCTCTATATACAGGCTCAGATAGAGATTCTCAAACTTCTGTCTTTCTAGTAAGATATTTTAATCTTTCACATAATCCATTGTCTAAAATAACTTTTTAGTTTGAAATATAATTATTGCCTTACTGGTAAAATTTTTCAACAGCTTTTTTGTGTCTCCCCTACATAAATTAACTGTATTCCGATATTTTGTTTCAATAGTTAGATTGCACCAGCACTGAGGTAACTATGCTGTAATAGTGGGACAAGCATTCGGATGTCACATCTAAATGTCATTGGTCTCTGGTCTGATATATTACAAAAATGTACTTTTATCAAGTGCTGTAGATTCACAAAAAACAGCTCTGTTTAGGAAAGTATTAACTGCATTTAGTTTCATATAGAGTTTGCTTTTCATCAGTTGTCTGATATTACCCACCTATTACATCTATGTAATTCATTTGGTTTCAAAATTAGATGTACAGTGTGAGTCACACTGGTTATTTCATGTGATTGTTAAAGAGATTAAATGCATGCAGTTTGCTCATACAAAAAAGGCATCATCAGTAAATGAAGCTTTAACAAAGGGGAAAGAGAAATACTGCATGAGTTCAAAAAGAAACAGGGTGAAAATAATCAGTGCAGAGGGGGCAATATTTTGTTTACCCTGCATGTCAGGACTTCATCCTATGTCCCAAATTCTGAATATAATACTTCCAAGGCAACTGTACCTTGGAATAAGAGAAAACTGTAGAAGAAACTTCTAATATCATAGCCAATGGAAAGAATCATCATGGACATAATAAACAAGGACATAGATAACCTGGAAATGCTGGACCTATCACAGTTCAGCTTTGTTAAATGAAATCTGGAGGACGTCTTTGAGACGGTCACCAAAGCAACAGATGAGGGCAAGATTGTGCACACAGTTTGCCTTTTTCTGGCCAAAGCTTTTGATACAATTACCAGCTCAGGCATTATGGACAAACTCATTAAATGAGGCATAAAACTTTTCTTACCCACTGGATAGCCAGCTGGCTTACTGATAGGACCCAGGAGGTAAAAACAGGTGAGCCCACCTCCACTAAGAGGCCAGTCACTAGCAGAATCCTGCAGGGTAAGTGCTGGGCCCACTCCTTTTTGGTATCTATTTCATCTATTTCTTTGAAGTAGAAGTAAACATCGAAGGTTTATGGCTGATTAAGTTTGCTGGGGGTTATACTTGACTCCTCTGTAGACACTAGGATTCTTCAATAAGGTCTATCTTTGACTAACAAATTGTGCCAAAGCCATGGTCTTAAACTCAATGCTAAAAAATTGTCCCTATTTTTGGGCCTTTGTCCCACTTTTATTTATGGCTTTGTACAAATTTCTTACTCTAAGAGGTTGAGAGGCATAGACAGTTTGTGAAACAATGTGCAGCTGAGAGGTATGCACACGTTATTTGTATTTTTGAAGAAGTTTTGCATAACGTGCAATTATTCCTGATACTACAGTTCTTTCAAGCCAAATGCATTATTTATAGCAGCTCACAATCTTTTATTGGAAATCATTTCTTTTGAGTTGTTGTTCTTAGAAATTTCAAGGGGGAAGTTTATACTACATCCTTAGATAAGGAGCTAGGATAGTATCCTGGGATCAACTTGGCCCTAGTACAATTTCCACAGGGACTCTTGATCTGAACAAATATATCCACACTATACAATATAACAGATGTGAGAATTTAATACCTGCTCTCAACCATAGTCCTAGATAACAATCAAGTGATCTAAAACGCATAGTTTATAAAACATCTGTGCTTAAAAACATCATTGCCATGTTTATCTTGGAATGTTAAATGGATAGCCACTCCCATAAAATAAAATAATAACTCAAATGAGGAAAAGTGCAGCCCATACAGCCATGCTTTAGGTAAATAAATGAAAAAAAATGTGATAAGCAATGTTATCCACAGGCTGAGGGAATATCTAGCTGCACATAATCTTCCAATGGGGAGTACTCATACTAACGTCAAAGGAATATCATTAATATAAAGACTGACTGACTGACTCACGGGGAGGGGGGGGTACACATCTAGTGCAGGCATGGAAATTTTAACTAATCTTGGAAAATTTCTATAACCCTAGCATGGATGATCATACTCATTTGGCATTCTTTCTTGATAGATCCAGGCATCACTCAAAGGAATTGGATGATATTGTGTTGGGACAAATTAAAAATACTACTGGCTTGTTGGCTTGACAGGCTTACACAGGATATTTGAAAAATATCCAATTTTTCTGTTGCCATGAATAACATATTTGAGGAATTTGATTTCATGGATACACGGAAACCACTAAACTCTAATATCAAACCCTCTGCTTTTCTGGCAAGCACCCTTGCAAGCAAATTAGATTACTGGCTTACTTTTAGAATGATTTTGCATATATATCTATATATCTATCTATATCTATCTATATATATATATATATATATATATATATATATATATATATATCCCTCTTTTCTTTCTGTTTATTGTAAACTTTCTATAACATTAAACACACTGGGCTAAATAAAATATTATAAAGAGTACATATTTTATCCTTTCTAATTGGCTAAATGAGGAAACCCAATCCAAACATAAGAAATAGATTGTTGATTTTTTGTAGGAATATGGCCAGTCACATGGCAGGATTTATGCCCATTTGGGAAAAAAATTTAAACTTAATCTTTGGAAGACAACACTGCAGATTAAATGTGGGATAAGAGCTAATGGCAATATTATAATAAACATTCTGGATTTATGGAAAGATTCAGAATGAAAATGCAAGTAATTTATGCAAAGATAAACTTTTAGTAAGCCAGAATAGGGTACTAGTATCTCATACTAAAGCTTTGTGATGTGGTAAACAACAAACAAAATGGGAAAGAAATTAACAGTTTTACTGGGCTAAAGGAATAATTTCCTGAAAAAAATGCTTGGAAAAGTACAGGAAAGACAGCAGGACATGAGAGTAGTTAGTATTAAAGATGAGGTTGTTATACCCTACACATCCTACCCTGCAGATAAAACATAATATACTTACAGATGAGATTACTGATGATTGTGATACTGTTTTTTACCTCTATCCATACCTCTCAACTTCTTACAGCAAGAAATCTGGACAACACCATTAATAAATGCGGGACAAAGGCCCAAACATAGGGACAATTTTTTTAATATTCCTCTTGCAAACTTAGAAAGTTGATAGAATAACAGGTTTTGCTTTAGCATGACTTTTCTGAAGGATAAGAAGTCTGAAACTCAAATGCCTGTCATTATTTTCTAACTTCAGTCTTTAATAATTTGCCACTAATTTGCCGAAAAAACACAATTTTATGAAAAACAGACCAAAAATATGAGGCAAAAATCTAAACATTTTGTGAAAATCTGTACAGCTGAGAGTTATGCCTCTATCAGAAAGGTAGTTCAGCTGAGTAAAAATAATTTTTTAAGAAACTATGACACTAAAAATAACACAACAAATTAAAATGAATTTAATACCGTCTATAAGCAAAGCAGATCTTCCAGCAGCAATTGAAGGTTTGGGCTTGGGTAAAGTTTCAAATATGGATTGATTAACCACTCACTTCTGCAAAGTTATTAAATATGAAATGATAATGCCATTAAAAGTTATTAAATATGAAATGACAATGCCACTAAAAAGTTTATTTAATGAAAAACAGTGGCAGTTCCCAGTGTAGTCCAGGGTAGCAAAAGTATTAGCATTTCCCAAACCTAACAAGGACAAATGCCTCCCTTAGGTTATAGACAGCTCCCTTTTTACAACTGGAATTAATGATATTTATGAAAATAGGGGCTAGTAAGTTTGAAAAAAAAAATCTTGCATTTCTGTCAGGAGCAACAAAGTCTTACAAATGTTGAAATGGGATGACAGGATTTCATCAGCTTTTGGCTTAATATGCACAGAAAAGCACAAATGGAGAATTCGGAGTAAAGTGGACATAAGTTTGGATTGCATTATGATGCATTACAATACACTTTCCAATACAATCTATTAATAAATGTAAACTCCTATATCTCAGCCCATGTTCCAGGCCTGTATAAATGGCATTCTATCTGACCCTCTTCAGCTGAATAACCATGTTAGACAAGGGTCTGCATTATGCTCGTTATAATTTATTTTAGTAACAGATACATTTAGGATTTATTTCACAAATATGCTGCCTAGCATACATATATTCCAAAAAAGCATGGATGTAATCTTTTTCTACTTGGATTGCTGATAACTGCGTTTTTTCATTGGCACATTAAATGAAATGCTTCCCACAACTACTGGAACTAGTCTGTGTTATCCACATCATTTTGGGTTTTAACCTTATTTGAAACAAAACATAAATGTTCCCCTTGTCCAAAACTCCTCACTTGAATTTGATAAATAAAAACATCTACCCTTCAAAATAGTCCCTGAATGTCCATAAATTGATATAATTCTAACTCCAAAAGTATAAATGTCAGTATTAAAAATGCAGAATCTCTAATTAAAGAGCTCAGAAGTAAAACTGACTAGTCAAAGAAAGTCGTTCTTTCCCTTCTGCAGCAGGATACGGCAGATTAAAATGATGCTCCTATCCAAACTCATGTTTTTGATCAGGCATTTGCCTATATCATTTTTGCTTTATAATCTAATATGTTTTTGAAAACAACTGTAGATTTGTTACGGGATGTATCCTCCCATCCCACCAATTAACATTCAAAAATATTTATACTAACCAGAATAAGTGGCTTAGGTCTACCAGGTTTCTTCCACTATTCCCTAGTCTCAGCTCAACAGCAATGCTTAAGAAACCAGTGGTGTTTGCATTATGAGGTTTCATTAAACTGGAAGAAACATATGTACATACTGATATTATGGGCATGCCTTTCTTCAGCAAAGTATGGAGCCAAGGTGGGATTCAGTAGATAGTGTTTGACCTCAACATTGGCCACTTTTAAAAAACTAAAACCATTTTCATCCTTATGCAGTTATATTTGGACTTGCTCATGGTTCAGTACAGACAATACTTTACTGCCCTTGGGACAGATGGGAGCAAACAATAAAACAGTAGTCATTGACATATGGGGCATTAGTCTGTAAAGTGGAACATTGCTTGTTGGCAATATCTCCGACTAGCCTGTCTCATTAACAAGCATGCAAGGTCTGTTTCAAATTCTAGTAAATGGTTTCATGTGTAACATCAAACTGTTTATGATCTGCATGCTAAAACACATTTTACCTTAAAAAAATATATATATATATATATATATATATATATATATATATATATATATATATATATATATATATATATATATAAATATATATATATATATATATATATATATATATATATATATATATATATTCACATGAAAAGTAGAGATTAGACAATAGTAGATAAATGCTATGATTTAGGTTTTTTACATAAAGACTGGTAAGTGTGATAAAATAATATATGGGGAGAATATTGCTTGTTTCTGCTATTAGATATCTGCACATATGACATTTACATCACCAAAATAGGTAAAACATGGATGACAGGAGTTTGCCTTTCATTTACCACTTTTATATTTTTACACTGGTTAAAAAAAGATATATTCCCAAACAATGGATTTCTCTTTTTTTCTAAACGTCCAAACAAGAAATACCAACTTCAAAAAAGGAATGAAAAAAGGCTCTGTAAACCAATGGTGCAAACACAGAATTTATTCCAATAAAGGTGAAGTGCTTTTCATCTACCAAGCAAATGGGTAGACTTCATCAGACAAGATATATTACAACAATAAAACTTTAAATATCTTCTAAATACTGACATCACGAACAACCAGCCTATCAAAACTTGATAAAAATGCTGCTAAAAACACACAGGAGACCTAACACAATGAAATTAACCCTTTCTTCATCTAACAAATAAAGTAAGATGAAGTCTACCCATTTGCTTGGTAGACGAAAAGCGCTTTACCTTTATTCAAATAAATTCTGTGTTTGCACCATTGGTTTACAGAGCCTTTTTTTGTTTCTCTTTTTTTTACAATACATTTCTGCACTGGTTGCACAAGGATCTGGACATAAAAAATAGGAAGACTTGGGCCACGATTCAGAAATAGGCCTGGTTGAGACAGATAAGGCTGCAACAAAAATGGCTTTTTAGTGTGGTCATGGTAACTAGCAATACAGAGACACATTATTCACAGTGAGAAAATACCTCATTATTGAATGAATTGCATGTGTCTGTATCACTCTGGGATCACTGCAAATGCTGGCAAGACTCTTTCTGCTGCCCTTGTAGTATCCACTGCTGATGTTTGATAGGTTATGTTAGCACAGGCATTCATTCCCCCATACACATAAACAGGACTTGTTGATTTGTTATCTTTAAAAGGGCATTAGAGTTTTATTTAGAAAGACACCCTGGCATCATCTAATGTCCTCCTTGGCTCTGTCCCAAAGTCTTGCGCATAGCCCTTATAAGCCAGTGGCTATTACAGTCAGTCAATGATGGCAGACATTAGCATTTCATACTGAATACTTCTTCATGCTGCAAGACTTGCATTTTATTAGGTATGTAAATGGATTAAGGCATTTTTCAAGAGTGTCCCTGGTGTCTAGTGTCCCCCATAGGTCTTTTTTGCTACAAAACCTTTTGTTCTATCAACTTTTGAAATAAGTTAGATTATCTTTAGTAGCTCCTGATGTCCTAGTGTACCCCAGTACTGAAAGATTTACTCAGTAATTAAGAAGAGTTTAGGTATGGCAGTCACCCCCATACATATGCATGCGGCATCCATACTGATCTCTGATGGCACTTTCTGCCAAAGCAGAAATCAACGAACATACTTAACTGAAAGTGCTGTTCATCGAACCAGCACTTTCGGATAAGTATGATCGTTGTGCCAGTCGAACTGCAGTGCGGATAAGGGAAAATTCCCTTTTCCCCACTGTAGTGTGACCTCGAAGTGAGAATGTTAAAGTGGGGGGGGGTGGTTGCAGGGGGGCTTGCTCCCCTACATAAAAGTAGTTTTTTTTTGTAACACACTTTAACGAAAGCACTTTTTTGGTGAAAGCGCTTTCATTAAAGTGTGTTCAGTTATTGTGGATTTGGGATGTTGAAGTTTCGTTCAACAGTCCTAGATCCATGCATACACACATATTCAGAAAGTCTCACACACACACACACACACACACACACACACACACACACACACACACACACACATGTACAGAAGCACACAAACATACACACATGCAGCCATACACATACACATACTGATTCGTATCGCATCACTGAAAGACCATTTCACTGACACCCATTTCACTGAAACCAAATCACCTAAAGTTCATGTCACCTAAAACTCATTTCACCTAAAACTCATTTCACTGACAAGTAGTACTCTAAGGCAAGTCAAAGGTATATGTCCTTTTCCCAACTGTAGTGTGATCCTGGTGTTAGTATATATAGTCAGGGGGTGTGTGAGGTGTGTAGCAGTGCACCATTTGGTAGGGACAAAGCCTGAGGTGAGGCTGTGATTGAACAGAGCACACAGGAGAGGTGCCAGTTCACTCTGTACTTCATGTAGAATACAGCCAGAGATATTGTCAGGTCCCATAGAAGCTGTATTCTTGGCCTTGGACAATGTTGTTTTAATCTGTGCAGCAGTAATACTGGGTGCCTGGCAATCTACTGGTATTGTGATTGGTTCTTTGGGGGGAGAGAGGGTAAAGTTGGCAATGAATCTGTCAGACAGTATATTGGGAATATCTGTTGGCTCGGTATAGTAGGTACCATTGTGCAGTAGTTCAGACCAAATCTGGGTATTGTCATGGAATTCTTTACATAACTATAGAAGGCCTTGTGGTTGTCTTTACTATATGCTGCAATTCTGTTTTCATAGCTAGCTTTAGAGGATTTGATGGGGGATCTCAACTTTTTGTTGAGGCTGATAAGGGAGTTTTACCAGTCTTGGGACTTCACCTTATTCCACATCAATTTCCTCCTTCTATTGTAGAGTTTGTTTATGGCAGGGGACCAACAGATTGGCTTCCTTTTTTTTTGAGGAGAGCATCTTGGTTCTATTGGGCATGATGAGATCCATGCATTTGTGTACATATTTGTACAGTGCATTGGTGTATGATTCGGCAGTCATGAATCTATTCTCCATTTGCATGGGTACCTCTGTTTTTAGGAGCCCAAAGTTAGCTTTGGAGAAGTTTTTCATGGTGGTTACCTTTGCGGGGGAGGGGGTGTGTGAATTTTCAAGGTGATTAGTTTGCGATCAGATATAACCAGGGAGGAGTTGAGTAGTGGTGTAGAGCAATGGTCGTCCATGTTAGTAATGAATAGGTCAAGGATGTTGCTACCTCTAGTGGGGGTAAGAGCGAGCTGGTCCAGGGCATTGGAATTAATGAATTCCAGGAAACGTTGGGCAAGGGTACTGGTACATGAATAGTTTTGAAGTAAGAAGTGTCTGCATGTACGGCAGGTGCAAGGCCAAACCAAATCAGGAATAAGTAAACAAGCAGCCAGCACCAAGGTGTAATAAGCACAACAACAAAACAAGAATGAATAAACAAATATTTAATGGTCCCAGACTGGTTTTGGCAAAGCTGCCTTCCTCAGTGGGATATATGAGTAGTTTTCCCAGTTAATGGAGGGGTAGTTGAAGTTGCTCAATATGAGGGTGTTAGGTTGGACCCTAATATTCTCTATGGTGCTTAGGAACATGGAGTGGGAATCTTGGGACATGGTTGGGGACCTGTAGCAGGGTATGACATGAATCGCTGTCTTACCCAATGTTAGCTGCATCTGAAGTATCTCAGATGCGTTATGTTGGGCTATCAGTCTGGAGGTGTGCGCATCCTTTATGAATATGGAAACACCACTGCCTATGGGTCTTCGGTCCAAGTTCTGAGGCTGAAAGGTGTGGAATGAGTTATAGCCTGGTAGTGCAGGGGTGCTATCTGCTGTTACAGCACAAATGTTGATGTTCTCCATTTTACGGAGTGCTTCAAGCGAGTGTATTTTGGGATTTAGACTTCTAGCGTTGAGCAACATGTCCCTCAGATTGCATTTGTTTGTAGTTTGATCATTGGAACACCACCTAAAAAAGGGACTATATGGTTGGCAAGAGCCTTGGCCGGTATCCGGAAGCCCAGGGGTGACAGATGCAGGCCATCTCTGGCAAAGCATCGAGGTCTGTTAATCATGTCATCCCAGGTAGGCAGATCCTGGATCCACTTAGAATGACACCAGAAACTTAGCCAATTATTGAAATCAATCATTTTCTACTTGTACTGTGGTATCATTCTGGGTGATGGTAGGATGCTGCTCAGAGCTAGGGTCATTCCCGTCTGGGCTACATAATCCGAGAGCTCCTACATGTCTCTTTTCATGTAGTCCAGGGAGGTGCATCTCAGGTCATTCACACCCACATGTACAATGACAGAGTCATATTTATACCTGTTGTTAAGGAACCTGAGTGCATGCGTTATGTGGCAGATCCTCGCACCTGACAGGCAGTTGACTGTTACATTCTCCTTATTTAACCTAGTGAGTGGGACATCAGTGTGCCTCACTATCGAGTCACCTATGACTAGTGTATTGGGCATGCTGTTTTGCCTTAGGGGCTTTGGTTGAGTGGCACACTATTTAGGAGAGTTATGTGTCTCCTGATTAGTGTTGTGTTTTGGAGGTTGAGGCATTTCTGCCCTGAATGCACTGAATTGTCCCTTTTCATTGAAACAGCATTTACTGAAACTGCATGAAAAATGTGAAATATAAAATGAAGATATAGGCTTGTTCTATGCCTGTGAAAAGAGAATACTGTATTTATGTAGGATTTATTCTGAAAAAAATATATTTTTATGTGAGGCCTTACCTTAAACAGTGCCTGCATATAGGGGCCATCTGCAGCATGAGATAATACTAGAGGCACCGGGAACTAACGGTGGCATGATGCTAGGGCACTTCTATGGGCTAGGCTTGTAAAGGCTCCAGGGCTATTGACCTAGTACACACCTATGAACCTATGAGCCTATGAACCCCTGCAAAGCTGATGCCCGGTGGGTGTACTTATACTGGATGCAGTTCACTGCTCTGCTGTTGCTGCTACAGCAGGTGTGGCGGTGGTGGTGCTTTCAGGGAAGCTTAAGATCTCTGATGGTGATGTGGAGCACTCCTAGTGTACATTCAGAAGTTCAGAAACGGGTGATGCTTCAATGTCATCCTGAACAATGGGGGACCACTACCCAGGATTAGGACAGAAAGTGCCTGTGTCATCCCACGGTGACTCAAACTATATTCCAGCATTATCATCACATCCAAAGTAGGTGTTGACATCAGCCTGTTATCATGAGCCATCATCTACAGATGTCACTGCTGCATTAGTTTAGTCTGTGAATATACAATGCACAACAGAAACAAATGACTTCTAATACCCATGCTACATGTGAGGTCCTGTGTTGCACATGCAATCAGTGATTCAGAAAATGCAGAAATAGAACACACATAAGCTTCAGCTTCCAGTCCTTTGTCCCTGCATACATGATGTACTTATGGGAAGCATGCAGTGGTATATTTGTCCTGATTATACCCTGTATATGCACTGATGCATATACAGTCAGTATGGTTACTAACATAGTATATCTCCCTCTGAGACACATGAGGATTGGCCACTCCAAGAGCTGCATTTACTCCCTCAGATATACCTGTGCCTTTCCTGCAGGGATATTAAGAACTCCACATCGGTTAGAGTTGCAGTAGGTGGTGGTCCCCTCAAGTGGCTGACCATTCTATCTGTATATTGTGAACATTCTTGCTGGCCTGTCTAATAATGTGTTTTGGCATCCCTCAGACATCACTTTGTTATGAGATTCCACCCTATAGCAGCATTGATGGTGTGGATTAGTGTCTCACAGATGTAGCACTGTAGAGGCTGGTCAGCATCACATTTCCTTGAAAATTGTTCTCTTGGGTTCTGGGTGCCTGCAGGTGGGCTCCATTCTCATTTTGGCTGATGTTTTCTAATCTCTGATATCTACTTCATTTTGACATCATGATAACACCTATGAAAACAAGAGGCATGACTGAATGGCTGAAGGACAGTGATTACTTTGGACAGTAGGCTACCAATTACAAGCAGTAGGATACTATAGATTTACAAAACAAAGAAGGTCTGGACAGGGATATGAACATTATAGGTGCCACACATATAGCATATTATGGACAGTATGTTACTCCAGTGATAGCCCCAACCATATATAGAGACAAATGTGCATATATACAATCAGTGTGTCTTCTACAAAGAGGTTTACAGTGATATGTTGCTAAATGGTGGGTTTCACAGGCAGCATGAATAGGGGCCACCTATGGCGTCATATTTATCAGTGGGCGACTAGGCTATGATATCAGAGTTACACAGCTGAAGGCCCACTATAGACGTTCCCACAGCATATACATGTTGCTGTTTGCCAGTAGGACATGCAAGATAATATAGGGATAGTCTGCCATGAAATAGTGAATTGTCTTTCCTCAACTACAGTGCACTCACACACACACACACACACACACACACACACACACACACACACACACACACACACACACACACACACACACACACACACAGACACACACAATGTTTGTGCACTGCTAAGCACTGCCAAGCACTAAACACTAAGCACTGTTTATCTCAGCCATGCTGGTTTGTGCTGTGCTAAGCAATTTGCTGCAGTTTTAAATATTGCCCAATGGCGTGTAAGGGGTGGGAAAACAGGCTATATTAAGCCCAAAAGGCAGGAATACAGCATAATTTATTGGAGTTCTATCTTTGAAGGATATAATGGCAGGCTTTGGATAGGGGTTCACACTTTTGGGTGCAGTGTTGGGGCATTCAGGAGTCCAGGTCATAGCTGGACTCCTTATAAAAAGCCATGAGGGCCAGCTGATGCAGGGAGGTTATCGTGGCTCAGAGTGCAAGGCAGAGGCCTGGGACTGGCTGGCAAGGGACCTCACTAGTGCAACTGGTATCCTCTGCACAGGTGACCAATGTCATCACCACCATGATGACCTACAAAGATTGAAGGGGACCTCTCTTGGACTCTTGGGTGAGAATTCCGGGCTGGGAATTCAGGCAGGTATGTAAGTACTATTACCTGTGTTTCACCAATATCCAGTCTTGAATGTCTGATAAACTGGTACACATAATGGTGTGCTTTTCACCCAACAGCTGCAGAGGAGAGGGCTTGCAATATTGAGGTGCATGCCAGGTGCTTGGCCAGGTTGCACCGTGAGTGTGGTGAGTACGGATATAGTTTGCTATCTATAGTCAAGTAAGCAAGAAAGAGTAAAGCATTAACTGTGATTAGATTTATACAGTAAAGATTGTATTGCAATGAATGTGGACTTACACCTGTACTGTAAGATGTGCAGACTGCCAACTGTAGTGCCATAAGCAGGGAATACTTTAGCATCAACTGTAATAAAGTATATGCAATAAAGTTTGTAGTGCAATAACTGTGGAATTACAGCTGTATTGCAACACCTGCATAATGACAACTGGTGTGCAATAAAAAACTTGAAACTACACCAGTAACTGATTGAAGGTATCTGTAATAAAGTCTGTTGTCCAATGACTGTTGAAGTAGGGCTGTTTTGCAAGAAATCAATCATGACAACTGTTCTGCAATAAAAACACAAAATAATATATTAGTACCTGCACGAAGGTATATCTAATAATGTCTGTTTTGCAATAAGTGTGGATTCGGAACTGTTTGGGTAAGAAATTACTTATGACAACTGGTCTAAAACAACACATGGACCAATAGCAATAATACCAAGGTAAATCATATACACCAGGATTGTCTTGTTTTCACCATTGCATGGCAGCTACAAGTATTCAAACTGTGAGGTACGATGCTGCAGTCAGGTATAACAGTGTAATAGCTGTAGACTGCAAATAATAACCCATAATCAGATATTGTTTGTTAACTTCACAGATATTTCAACACACTAACAATGTAATGTGTACACCTGCATTCTACGTAGTAATGTATAGGTTATCTACTCTCTCTGTTATGCTTGAATTCCATGCATGTGTGTTCAACTGTCACTGCAGTCTATTACAAAACTGTAATACTATTACCAGGTCATATTTTATTGCCAGGTGAGCTCTAGGCAAATATCAGTCAGTCAATAATCAGCAGTCACTCAATATTTTAGTTTGCTAAATGCTTTGTATAAAGTACATTTTTGCCACACACAGAACAGGGTTCAAATCCATTGCTGTGTAGCACTAAATATAACAGTATCAGCCACAGTCACATAATGTTTACAGATATTCTCTCCCCAGGAACTACAGGTAAATGGATGAGGTAGCCCATATTATGAGTAAATTATTGTGTGTTTAGATGTCACTAACTGTTACAATTATTACCAGGAATGTGAAAATACAGCATAAAATAAAGGAAATAAGTATAATAATAAAAAAAATAAAATAAAGTGAAATAAAATGCATAATCTTTGGTATGGCTATATGCCTGGAGTGTCTGTTAAAGGTGGCTGCAGTCAATTAATCCATTTGCTGCAGATGTCCTCTGCAGTCACTGCTATTGGGTTCTATCCCCATGCCTGCCAAGCAAGGCATGATAGTTGTTTACTCTCTGTACTGTACAAATACATGCCTCTCAAGTGTCACGCTGTCCCATAATGTAATTACTAGTGCATAACCACTTTGTCACAGATTTATCATTGACAAAATTATGTAAATAGCAAAGTAACACTACATCAGCCCACAGTACACCCTGGTAGTTATATAGGTACACCTGATGTGCACGTGTTCTGTGTAGTTGTGTACCTGCAGTTGTTACTACATGGCCTATACTATCCCATGTGGATAACTTTAGAGGTAGGTACATGCTACAGAAACTATTGGGCACTTTTACACATAAAGAAAGGACAGACGTGTAGAGTAGATAGCAGTACTGTAGTCAACTATATAGCCTATAACGCTATTAATGGACTGTATTTCTCTCTCCTCCCACACCTAATCTTCATATATTTATTATTGTTATTTATTGGTTATGGTTTACTATTAACATATGTTGTTCCATGACCTTTACTTTGGTGCATGTGTTTTATTATTGTTATGTATTAAAATGATTGCATATTAACATATCTTGTTGAATTACCAATTCTTTTAGACTTATGCTACAGCTGTTACTGGCATGCTGTTAATATACTGGCTGTTCTGTTATTTATTGTTGTGTTTCACATAATATGCATTGAAATGTAATGGGGTTATTTCCAATGTTCTGGCATGCTGTTATTACTAACAGTGGTCTTGTTCATAACTAACCTATATGTGTTGCTTTACCTCCATAACCACAGCAAGTCAGGGTAGGCCAGTTCCTGCTGATCCACCTACCCTACCTCAGCTGGCCATGGTACTGAGTTCTAGCACATCTGGGACCCAAACCTGTGGTGCCCCCTCTGCTGGCCCTGTATCACCTGCAGGTGGAACAGCCTCAGGGGATGGGGCCTGCCCCCCCAGAAGCAGTATCAGAGGGGCAGTAGTGACCCAGGATCAGCTACCAGCCATGGTGTGTAAGATTATTCACAGGAGCTATGAACATTGCCTGCACAAGCCTGAGGGAAAACTGGTCAACCTGGTGGGGCTGGCTGGCCCTGGCACTCAGCCTCCAGCACAGCCACCTTTGGGGCAGTTGAGGAGCAGTGTCGACTGCCCATGGGTGGAGATAGTTGTGCTGCTGCTGTCTGGAGGCACATGCTTCTTGGATTCCACAACAACCTTCCCATCCAAAGTATGTACCCCACTCGTGTCACACACCACCCTTGTCTGCTATCTTATTTCCTTTGTTTGTCTGAAATTGCTTACCCTCCCTCCCAACTTACCTCAACACATGTACCTATATCCCTTCCCCAACATTCCACTCTCTCCATATAAAAAAATAATGGGTACCTGCCCCATAAACAAAATGCCCCATGCATAGCTCTCTATTTTGCATATTTGTCCACTGGACACAATTAATTTGGTCCAATTGGCTTGTCAACACATTCATGTTGTCCGGAGAGAGTTCAAATTCATCCACAAAATCTGTCACAATGCACAGCTGTTGCTACACAAGAAATGGAAAGCTACAGTTCTTTCCTACACCCTTCCTGCACATCTCTACCTGTCTTTCACTGTGTTTTTCCCCCTGCTTGCCCCCAATTCACCACTGTCCTATCACCCCCTTTATCTTTTCTTTTTAATTTTTAGCGCGGGTTTGCACAGACCGGCATGACAGGCAGCACCTCGCAAACCCACTTAAATGAGCTTTAATGTACCTTGATGAACTTATTGCATTTTTCACAGTGTTATGCACATGTACAAAATAATCACCTCTGCCATGTTTCAAACCCAGACCCCTGTCAACTAAAATGTACTGTACTAACCTACTACACCACACAAACCTTAATTACAACATGTGTTTTCCGCAAAACATACTGATTGCCACTGACAGACTGAAATTGAACTTAATGGGAACAATGGGAGTGTACGTGGGACTCTGATGCAAAACCACACCAGTACACAGTCAAATAAATAATAATAGCAGTAGGTGAGGCATCTGATAAAAGCTAAATGCTCCTTTTCATCTGCACCATCTTTACACACACCTGCTAAGGCATCAGTGGCACAGTGCATATTTTCAGCTGGGACCCAGCTACAGAACAACTGCCTGTGAAGGCCATGCACATAGTGATGGCTGCAGGCAACATGTGTCACAGCTGTATTTCTGCACATATATCTGGCAAATGCAGCTGCTATAGCACTGACTCAGTTGCTCGGTTGGTTAAATAGCCTGCATACAGTACATTTTGCCACACACAGTCCTGGGTTGGAATCCAGTGTATTGCACTTCAAATACATTGTTGTGAAGACAGCAAGTAATGACTGAGTCATGCAATTTTATTCCCAATAGGTTACTGCTACTGAATTATCTGCTACCCAGTTTTTCTAGTCAAAGGCCTGCAGGTAGGGACACACTGCACATATTCATACAACATATGTCACCTCCTACTCTGATATTGGCACTATTGCATAATGCACATGCGTTGATTGGAGTATAAAGGGTAACCTCACCCTGGCCCTGCTGTAATGCCAGGACTTTCACTGCTGCCACAGTTACACATACTGCTTGCTGACCTCCAAAGTGCTCACACTCCCTCCTATGTGTCCTAGCCTGCAGCAGCAGATGCAGCCTGGAACATACACAGCTATATGTTAAGTTACCTGCGACAGACCAACCATACTTCACAACCACCTATAACAGGTGATCTGGACACATCCATACATAAAGGGGGGGCAAAGGCCCTGAGATAAGGACATGTTTCACAGTTTGCTCCTACAAAGATAGTGGTTAGGTAGATAGAATAGCATCTACCACATTAGCATGCATATTCTGATGGGTATGAAGTGTGACACTCATACGTCTCTCTCCCCTTCATACCTCTCAGCCCTACTGAATACCTCAGTATTTACTGGTTTTGAGGTCAAAATAATGGGGTGCCATGAATTACCGTGTGGCCCCTTCAATTCCCGATTTTTTTTTTAATTTACTATTTTAAATTGTGGATGAATGGATGATGTCATCATGCATTGCTAGCGTGCAGGGACATGCGTGATGACCTTTGCTTTCTGAGGCAGTGCCTGACTGCCTGTCAAACTTGGAGACTCTGGTCTTGGGTGGGAGATTTAAAAAAAATAAGAAAAACAAAGTTGTTGTATAGCCGCGACAACACAGCCCTGTCCCTGTCCACAAGTGACTTGCCAGTTGCAGCACAGCCAACAATGAGCAAGGATTCCTTGACTGATGATCTGACTGCTGTCTGTGGAATATTTCTGTTTCAGATGGAAAGCTGTGCACAATTTATCTTATAAGTTTTGTAGACTGAGGGAGATGACATACCCCCATTGGGAAATTTACTTTTTCCAGCTATGGCAGCTCGAGTATCAACCTCAAGGTAAGTAAAAAAAAAATAAAAAAAACCCAAAGCAAAAAAGCACATATGGGCATTACGGGAGTAGACTGGATAAGTAAAAGAGTATGCTTGAGGGCAGCAACCAAAGTTTAGCATGGAAAAAAAACTGGATACTTGCAGTCTTGCACTACTACACATTAAATGGAATGGAAAACTGCTTCTAGTCATTCAGCTTTGGTTATTGTTTGTTTATAATAATTTTAAAATCTGTACAATCTTAATTTCACACTTTGGGTAGCATAAACTGCCATTGATTCTGTGCTCATGACTTAAAGTCACCTCTATCGACCTCCGTTAGGGGGATTCTAAAGTTGATTCAGCGTTGTTCACTTTCTGCTGAGTGCTTGAGCTTGAGTGCAGTTAAATAACCAACAGGAATGAGAAAAATTTTATGTAGGATTGATGCAGGAATTATTTGTGAAGCTGGGTGATTTCATATTTGTAAAACTTGTTCTTATGAATAATCCATTTAAGATGTGACAGTAGGCACCTAACCTTAATACTTTGACTGTATACAACTGTTTGTTTATGAAAATATATTGCCAGATCTGTGGTTCAGTGTGGTTCTTGGAAAAGTGATCTATGACACTGTTGAGTGTTTTTTTAGTGGTGAAATTGAATTAGAGTGCCTACAACATTTGAAATTATACTTTCAAATCAATAGCAAATCCCACCCGTCAGCTCCTTCAGCCTATACACGTGATGCCAACTTAATACAGAGAGATGTCATTTGTGAATGTATTTATTTTATTTGTTTACTGGGGTAGTTGAACAGTGATCCTAAGTAATCAGTTGCAGAATTAACCCTGGTAAAAAAAAGCAGAAAAAATGAAAGGTAAAAACAACAAATTCATACAGCAGCAATGTTTGTTTAAGTATTATCAAAATGTTACGATATAATAACTGCAGTTACACAATGCATTAGGAGACACAAAAGAAATATGTATTTTCATATCAGCACATATTTTATATAAATTGTGTGGTGCCAGTAGGAGTAAATACTAGTGTAAGGAGAATGGACTTGTGGGTTTTGTGTTAAAAGAAAAGAATAATTACCAGACAAGGAGAATGGAGTTATGTGTCTGTTTTCAGTTCTTCCCACTCCTAAATTTAAAGTATTTCTACTCATACAAACCTCTAACTGCCCAGGTATTCACAGAATGTCCAGACATTTGCTTAACAGTTTTGGTCTAGCAATCGCAAAATGTTTGGTTTTCTTTTAAATCATTGAGAACTAAAGTCACTGAATAATAACAGACAATTGAATTTTCAGGCTTAATAGCCTTCAGAAATGTATTCCAAATGTAGGAGCTATTATTCTATTAAAGTTTTAAGTTTATAACAGTAATATTTAAAATTTGTCCCTATATCTGGGCCTTTCCCCCATTATTCTTTCATTTGTCCAGGTTAATTGTGCTAAGAGGTTGAGAGTATGGCTAAGAGGTTAAGCGGTATGTATGTTCTTGTGCTAAGAGGTTGAGAGTATGGCTAAGAGGTTAAGCGGTATGTATGTTCTTGTGCTAAGAGGTTGAGAGTATGGCTAAGAGGTTGGTATGTATGTTCTTGTGCTAAGAGGTTGAGAGTATGGCTAAGAGGTTAAGCGGTATGTATGTTCTTGTGCTAAGAGGTTGAGAGTATGGCTAAGAGGTTTGTTCTTGTGCTAAGAGGTTGAGAGCATGCCAAGAGGTTAAGCGGTATGTATGTTCTTGTGCTAAGAGGTTGAGAGTATGGCTAAGAGGTTGCGTATGTATGTTCTTGTGCTAAGAGGTTGAGAGTATGGCTAAGAGGTTAAGCGGTATGTATGTTCTTGTGCTAAGAGGTTGAGAGTATGGCTAAGAGGTTAAGCGGTATGTATGTTCTTGTGCTAAGAGGTTGAGAGTATGGCTAAGAGGTTAAGCGGTATGTATGTTCTTGTGCTAAGAGGTTGAGAGTATGGCTAAGAGGTTAAGCGGTATGTATGTTCTTGTGCTAAGAGGTTGAGAGTATGGCTAAGAGGTTAAGCGGTATGTATGTTCTTGTGCTAAGAGGTTGAGAGTATGGCTAAGAGGTTAAGCGGTATGTATGTTCTTGTGCTAAGAGGTTGAGAGTATGGCTAAGAGGTTAAGCGGTATGTATGTTCTTGTGCTAAGAGGTTGAGAGTATGACTAAGAGGTTGAGAGGTATGTATGCTTATAAGTGCATATATCTGTACTAAAGCATACTACTTAAGATTTGCTAAGCTAAGCTAAGTTAAGCTAGAAAATGGACAAATTATGCTAGTCTCAAATTGTCTGTGTGATGGAAGTGAATTGTACACAGTCCCTCTCTGCATAACGATGGACTTAGCAAAGCCAAGCCTAAAGGTCATGCTACTAGATTGAGAGAGTTGTCTGTGTTTATGGAAAGCTTTTACTGCAGTGAATTTGCATCCGGCTTATTTTTATTTTTTATTTTATTTATTTTACATTTGTTAACCAGGCTAGTCCAACTGGATACATGTCCATTTTCAGTAGAGGCCCGAGGAGAAAAGCTCCAAGTTGCAAGACAGGTGTATAATCCATATTAAAAACATATACAATACAGACAACATATAATACAAAAAAGAATTGCTACATGACATTAAAAATATAGAGTTAGTCATCTAAAGTATAAAAAATTTACAAATAGCACTGAAAGAAAGATGAATAGAAGTATTCACCTTGATAACTAGAATTCAAGAAAGACAAAGTTGGAAATTGATAGAGGTAGGTTAGCTTAGAGAGTAGGTCCAAGCCTAGCTGTGAATAAAAATTATATGTTTTGATGGTAACAGATAGTATGTATGCACCAGTTAGCCAGGGTTGGTACAAGAGCATAACCAGTAGTTAGAGAGGAAATCTTTTAGATTAGTTTTGAATAGTGGGAGAGAGGTTAGGGCTATAAGGTTTTCTGGTAAGTGATGCCATATTTTACCAACTGAATTAGAGAATATGGAGTCCCCTGCTAAATTATTTGAAAAGGAAGTGTGCATCAGCATTTTGTTAGAGGAGCGTAGATTCTTCAAGTTGTTATATGGTGTTATGAGGGTAGAGAAAATTGGGGTATTGTTTGGTTGTTGAAGGACTTTATGGGCAATTATAAGTTGGTTATATTGTAATAGGTGAGGTAATTCAATCCAGCCTAGATGTTTTAGATTCTGACAGTGATGAGTCCTGTATGGAGAGTTAGTAGCAAATATGGAAATATTATTGTATGATCTAGTTAGTTTGTTGAGATTATTTTTGGACAGATTGGTAAATGTGGGGGAAGCATATAATAGGGTAGAGATTAAATGGGTTCTAGCTATTGTGGTTCTGGCTAGTGGTGTCAGGAAATGTTTGATTCTATAGAAGGATCCAAGTTTTTTTGTTAGTAGTTTTTATTGTATTGTTTATGTGAGTGTCGAACTTTAGTTGATTATCAATTGTAATACCTAGGAGTTTGGTGGTGGGGTCAGGAGAGATAATGGTACCATTGTTGGATGTAAGTGTGAAATGAAGAGGGGGAGAGATGTGAGTGGGTGTAAAGAGCAATAATTTGTTTTTTTAGGGTTGAGGAGAAGACAGTGGTTGGAGAACCATTGTTCTATAGTGGTGAAGGATTTTTGTGTGAGAGAATGAAGTTCAGTTTGGGATGGAGCTGAGCGAATGATTGTAGAATCATCAGCATATTGAATGCAGGTAGAGAGTGGGATATAGAGATGAAGGTTGTTTATAAAAATGGAAAATAGTAGTGGACCTAAGATAGATCCCTGTGGGACACCTAGGGAGGTGGGTAGGAGGTCTGAAAGATGGTTTTGCCAGAGAACAGCTTGTTTTCGGTTATCCAGGTATGATGTAAACCAATTCATAGCAGAATTATCAAGAGATAGTGACTTTAGTAGGTGGAGGAGAAGTTGATGGTTGACCATGTTGAAGGCTTTAGATAGGTCTACAAAGAAGGCTGAGGAGAGAATATTATTATTGTGATTTTTGGTGATGCAGTTGGTAAAGGATAGCAAGGCTGAGGTGGTACTGTGGAAAGGACGGAAACCATGTTGACAGTTAGCTAACAGATTATAGTGGAGTAAGTGGGTTATTAATTGTTTGTGGATACATTTCTCCATTATTTTAGCAAGTGGAGACAGTAGGGCTATGGGACGATAGTTAGAGTAGTCAGTGGAGTCACCACCTTTGTGAAGAGGAATAATGTGTGAGATTTTCCAAATTGATGGGATAATGCCTTCTATTATGGTTCTATTGATCAATATGGAGATTGGGTAGGCAATGGCTAAGGCTCCTAGTCGGAGATATTTTGCTGGTAATTTATCAGCTGAAGGGGTAGTAGGTTTTAATTTTTGCAGTAAGGAAGAGATATAGGAGGTGGGTATAGGTTCAAGGTGGAAAGGGGGAGGAATGGAGCTTGTGCTGGGCAAGTTAGAGGTATCAGGGTTTTGTTGGTTTGCTAGATTTAGTACAGCAGAAGTAAAAAAAGTGTTAAAAGCATTTGCTATTTGTGTTGGACAGTCAGGGTTGGAGCCTAGTGGATTGGGTGTGGCTACTTTACCTGGGGATAGAAGTTTGTTTATAGTAGACCAGAACTTTTGTGGTTGCTGAAGAGAAGATTTTTGAAGTTGGATATAAAAGTTCTTTTTGTCTTGTAGGACAGCTTTTTTTGTTATGTTTCTTTGTTGCCTAAAGGTTTGGTGATCAATTTTGTCTTTTGTGGTACGCCATTTAGTCCAAGATTTGTTCCTGCTGAGGATTAGCTTCTTAGTCTGATTTGTGAGCCATGGTGCTGGTTTAGTTTTCATTCGTATGGAACGCAATGGGGCATGATGGTCTAGGATTGCTTGGAAAGTAGAATTAAAGTAAGTTACTGCTTCATTTATTGGGAGGGACTTAAGTGGTGACCAGTTATATTGTTTAAGTTCGGTAAGGAACAGTTCTTGGTCAAAATGTTTTTTGCTACGGGCAGTCTGACTAGTGTAGAGATATTTACATTTGTTTTATGTCTGATTATATATATTAGAGAGTGATCACTAAGGTCATCTGGAAGGGTTCCTGTTGTGTAGTTTTTCTGTGGACAATTTGTTAGTATCCAATCCAGGATGCTTTCTTTATTATTAAGTTTATTTGTTCTATTACAGAGTTTATAGCTTGTACGAAGCCATACAGATTGATCAGAGTGGAAGGATTGATATTGTTACATGAATTCCAGTCGATATTAAAGTCACCTAGTAGTATTGTTTCTTGAGGGAGATTTAAGGAAAACCAGTTTAGCATGTTTTCTAGAGTTGTATGGTTTTTTCCTGGTGGAAGATAAGTACAGATGATGTTAATTGATTTTTGGTGGTTAAATTGTAGTTTAGAAATAATTATTTCTGTGTTGTTTTCTGAGGGTAGTTTATGGTGTATTGTACTAATTTGTAGTCCAGCTTTATAGACAATTGCTACCCCTCCACCTTTTTTCTTTATGCAGTCTTGTCGAATAATATTATAGCCTGGAGGGATAATTTCATTATCTTTTATTGTAGGTTTGAGCCATGTTTCGGTTAAGCAGAGGATGTCAAACTGGTGAACGTCGAAAAGAGCATGAATTTGTGGTATTTTGTTACATATACTATGTATGTTTAGATGGGCTATTAAGAGTGATTTAGAGGATTTGGTTGATGTTAAGGGGATTGTATCATATTGGTTACTGTTAGCGAGGCAAGGGTGAGTCTTTGGGCCTGGGTTTGGATGAATGTCACAATCTATTAAGGAGTGGAGTAAAGTAAAGCTATAGTACTGGGGAGTTTTACAATGGTAGTCAAATAACTTTTTATTGTTAAGTATAGAGTATTTAATATGAATTAGTCGATGATATTTAGCTTGATAGTAGTTGGGCTTAAAGATGATATTCAGAAAGCTTGTTGATAAAGCTGGAAAAGGTGTTGTAGTGTATTTGGAAGGGATGCTAAGAGTAAAGAAAAGGGGTTGTTCATAAGAGGTTAGGAGGTAGGTAGTGGTAAGAGTAGTCAATAGTAAGAGTAGTAGTAAGCATTGTTGTTGTTAAGGCATGGTAGAAGGATGAATAATGTGTATAAGAGGAGAAGGAGATGAATAGGGATTAACCTTTGGGATAATAGGCTAGTAGTAGTGGGAGGAGACTTATATTTGAGGGGAGTGGGGATGTAGATATAGGGTGTGGCTAGTAGTGGTTGTATGATTGGTTGTAGGTAAAGGGGGTGTGGTTATGAGGGTATAAGTGTAGAGACACTGGGGGGCGGGTGGGAATAGGGGGCAGGGTAGGGGAGCGGAGTGAGCCCGAAGGGTGAACGGAGCAGGAAGAGCCAAAGAAGGTAATAGTCAGGTAAAACAATCAGAGGAGTGCTGATTGTTAGGGTGAGTTTTCCAAGGAGATAGTAGTTTGAACAGTTAGATGGAGGTGTTAAGGAGTAGGTAATGCATAATATAGTTGAGAAAAATGTAGAAGTGTGGAGTAGGATAGTGGCTATAAGAGGGTAAAGTAGGGAGTTTAGTGGTTGATTGAGTGAGAAATGGCACAAAGTAGAAATAAAGTCAGAGGGGGAAATCCTGGGAGAGGAGAGCCACCTAGTGGCTACTGCAGGTACTACAACCGGGGTTATTTACAGGACTTGCAGCTTAAAAGTAAAGGCAGGATATAGGGGAGAGGAACAGAATTATTTTAGTCTGTTGGTTAAGAGGAGGAAAAGTATGGCTGCTAGCAATCCTGTCCTTGGGTTTTACAGGTTGCACTACGTGATAATATAACAAATGTAGCTTTGAGTTCCAGGCAGTAAAAATGTACTTTCTTGTGTCTTTCCAGGGGAAAGACTCCCAAAAAGAGGTTTGGTAATGTTCCTTAGATGTGGGGTGGAGGCACCAGTCTTAAACAGGGTGTAAGTTCAAAGACCTAATACAGGCCAATTGGTGTAAGAGCTGAGAACAGAGGAGAGAAAGAGAAAGAGATGCTATAAGTAATAAGGCAAAACACATTAGAGAAGTACTACAAAGAAACTATGCATACAATAATCACATTTACTAAAAATACAATAGAAATTCAACTGATGTGCTATTTAGCTATTTATGTGACAGTTACATCATGTTTTCATTATCACATTTAAGAAAGTATCAATTAAGCCCTAGTCAGAAGCAGCAGGTTAACTTTTAGTTCTGCTTCTACCCTTCTTGACACCTATTCCGTTATCATTTGTAGGAAGCATGCATTTGTGTTCTCGTGTATGCATATAATTTCAATTGCAGATGCTTTTGCAGGCATCTAGTTAGTAGGTTGGTGTCAGATTGGTGGTTTGCCATGGTTAAGTTAATTTTATTTTCCTGAGTTTTAAGCCAGGTGCTTCAACAACTGCATCTTAACAAGTGTTGTTCTGGTTATATCTTGTTGTGTTAGTTAAAATAAATGTAGAAGCAGTTAATTTTATTTTTATAAAAGAAAACCGCATTTTAGTTTTACATAAGTCCAAAGTTTGATACAGGTTCAAATGTTAATATAAATAAAACAGTATTGTTCTGGTTATAGTTTGCATTTAATATTTTGTCTGTACATCAATCTGCGTTTGAATGTTGGTATCCCACAATCCCATGGGAGTGGGTGGGGTTACATAATTATGTATGCAAATGTTATGTTAATCAGCGTACAGATTTGTACCTATTTTTCATGGGTCTTTGTCCAGATTTTTGATGTTTCCAGGTTGAGAGATATGCTTCCCTTACTGACCTCAACCCACGTTGTTTGCCAGTGAACTGCCAGAGGACCACAGTGTCAATGGCCACTGTCCAAACATGTGAGGCAAAACTGTACACACACTTCATACATCTGTACAGTGAAAAGTATTTGTGCTTGCCCTCTTTGATGCTGCAGTATCCACACCTCAGTAATGTCCATCTCCAAACCTAAGAAAGTGGCCGAGGCCTACATGAAGGCTTTATTTATTGCACTGTGGTGCCATGTCATTGGCTAATGATAGTACGATTCCTCTGTTTTGGATGCAATTAGTAATTCTGAGCCACAGATTTGTGGAGAGATAATTATCTGTTAATGAGCATTACGTACAAAAGGTAAGCAACTGCTTATGTCTGTATGTGGTTTTATTCACACAGATAGTATATGTGAAATTTGCAGAGGAACACTTCAAACAAAGGAATGCATCACTCTACCATGTATGCACTAGATTTCTCCATAAAACAGGATGCAGATAGGGGGATGGAGGTATGGGGAATAGGGATTAAAACAGCAGGGTTGTATTAGATCTATGATATTGACATGTCAGGGATACTCTGCTGTCCATCACCTACAACCATTACTGTCAGCTGTCCCTGATTTGAATCACATCTCTGCTCTGTACCTGTCAATCCCTCCTACAATAGTCGGCTGTTGTAGTAAAGATGGTGGATTACACATATGACATAGTGATGCTAAGTAAGGCTGTACACTCCTGTAACATCAAATGATATACTGTTATTCATCTCCTCTCAGTCTGTCAATATCACACATAAATAGAACTAACATTGTAAAAGTGTCCCTGAATGTCCCTAATGTACTCTGGCTAAGTCCCTGTTTCATGGATATTCATGCTTGTCTGGTTCAGAGCTATGCCTAACATACCACTCTCCCTCCTACAGTAAGACATCAGGACAAAGCCATAGTTGATGGGGGGACAAAGGCCCAAACTCAGTGACACAGTAGACATATTGTCCATACAAAGTAGGAATGTGATTAGAGTAACAGATATTACTGTAGCATAAGTGTTTTCTCAGGGGTCTGACGGGTGATAGATTGTGTTTTAATTTTCTGACAGCAACCATCAATGATCTGACAACCATTTGTCAGAAATCCACAAGTTTGTGCAAAATAGACACAACTATTAAGCAAACATGGTGACATTCTGCGCACATCTGTATAGTGAGAGGTATGGCGTCTACAGGGAACATATACTACAGCAGGTGTGCATGTCTGTCATTGTGGCACACTGGAGTTGCTGGACTGTCCCCATATAGTTGTTGTAATAGCACACTGCTATTTGCCCAACAATGGCCGTATTAGATATTAGTGGGAATTTGGCTGTAGGGGGCACACCAAAGGATATTGCAGTGATGGGTGTAGAGACATACAGCACAATTTGTAATGGCACACAGGGACATTACCCAGTATTGCTACTATCTTGGTGATAGCCACACATGTAGCGTGTGGGGTATGACGTGTGAGGGAGCAGTGGATAGTTCAGGCCATTATGGGTGTGTAGGGTCTGTACATAGTGGATATCCACATATCTGGTCCTGTAATACGTTCCCCTCTTCTTGTCTTGCAGGAATGATGTACTGACAGAGACATCTACTATTTTCAGCAGCAGGGAATGATGCTATAGTGGATACCCTCAGACTCCACCATCAAATTCTGATTTCAAGGGGTCACCACAATCATGAACAGAGGGCAGCATTGTGGGGTGATCTTGTGAGGGCTGTAAATCAGATTGGCCAAAAGGACAGGTCCTATGAGTAGGTCCAACACCAAGCCACAGGCATAGTCAATACCGCACGTCAAAGTGCAACTGCTATTGCCAGGCATCATACTGCCACCGGTGGAGGGCCTGCAACAGAACAACCACTTTCAGCCACAGAGGAATTCCTGATGAACCTAGCATCAACAAACAGATCCCAGCCATCCATCACGTCATACATCCCGGGGGGGGGCGGGTGCCACAGCATCCACATCAGAAGAGCATCCAGGTAAGCTTACTGTGTTGACAAGCATTATACATTAGCAGTCATTGTGTCAGGAATTACAGACCAATACATAGCTGTCAGGTCTATCTGCATGGGGGGGGGTTGGCTTTTACCCACAGTTGTGCATACATACTCAGAATTTCAGAAATATAGCCAATATCACATTAATCACTGTACATGTAGATATGCACACATATCGCAGTGTATCACTGCAACATTTGGTGGTGCTGACAATACTGCTCCCTCACCTTTTCATAGGTATGTCAGGTGTGGCCAGAGTCCATGGTTCTGTACCTGGTAAGTGTGATACTGTTGTTTTACTTATCATATATACCCTATGAAAGTTAAGGGGTGCCATTTTACCTTATGCACAACTGTTGTGCCTACCCAGAGTAGAATAGTTGTATGTTCCATTTTGGAGCAGTTAACCTACAGTGCATAGCGCAGGGAATGACAGATGTTTATTTCTACAGACATTAACATGTTTGCACTTATAGTTATGAGCAACTACACAGCCTGCTATACATGAGGCAATTATTCCAAGATGCACGTTCAAACACAGTAGGGAGGTGGTACATACACGAGGCAGTGATACTACAAATGGCATATCATTCTTAACATAGATATACTGAGTTTTATGTGTAGTTCTATCACATACACTGCCATATTGCATACCTCACAGGTGTATTGTACTGGCAATGTTAACTGGATGTAAATGACGTGCATGTTCTACAGGGTCTGTTTTTTCTGTGTTTGTTTTTGTGAGTATGTGTGTTGTGCATGAGATCTGAGATGAGAAGATGTGGGACAAGTAATGCAGTTGTGGATCCTCATCTGCATGAGTCTGTGTGGATTACCATACATAATAGTGCAGGTGGTAATGTACTGCTTTTGTCTTGCTTCTCACAGGTGAACAGGGGATATGGGGTAGGTCCCCCTCACAACCTGATGTCAGTATTTCATCAGACTCCGATGATGATGGTGGCCATAGTGAGGCACATGTGGGGCTGTCTGTGGCTGAATCAGTCCCAGAGTTTAACATCTCTCTTCCGCCCCCATTATGCCCGCACACAGTCAGTATGCCCACACATACCCAGGCACTAGAGGCCATAGATATTTGATAGTCAGAGGGTGGTAATATAGTACAGGACAGTGTGAGAACTATGGTGTCAGGGAGTGTAGACACTGCCCATAACCAGACAGCTGGTGAGGTCCCACATGGGCAGATTGACAGGAGCGCTCGAAGGAGGACTGCTGCCTATCCACCTCCTGTTGCAGGTGTCACATCACGGGCCACTTGCCACATGTTTCAGGCTGTCATGGAGGCACAGGCACATTCTGAATGCAACACCAGATGGATGCTTAGGGATATAAATGCAGCACAGTCTGACATCTGTGACTGCCTCCACCATATTGGTGACACTCTGGATCATTTCACTGATGTAGTGGACAGACAGTCTGCTGACACAGTGTATATCTTTGAGTGCACATTGTCTATGCTGGAACATCTGGTTGGAGTTGGGTGTTGGACATGTGGATGTAGCCCAGCAACACCCACTGCTGAGAGTCCATGTGGCCATGCACACTCACTCTCCCATAATGGCAGTACCGCCAGTGCTACAGAGGGACAGAGGGAAGTGTGTTGTCCACACCATGACATGCCAGGCCATGGGGGACACATGCCCAGCAGATAGCAGTCACCATCAGGTACTAGCACCACATCTGACCTTGGGAATGCTGGTGCCTGTGCTACTCCTGGTGAAGCCAGTTCCCATGTTCGTGGCCAGAGAAAGTGAACTGTTCACTCTACCATGCACGGTCCACAGCTGTCCCCCATACACATGTGTAGAGCTAGCACTGGGCTTGACTGTGTACATGCACACACTCCACTGTCACATGCAGATCACCTACAGACGCACACTTCACCTCTCCATGGCCCATCTAACCAGCACCCCTTGCTGACTCACACACAAGCTGTCAACTGTTTGGCACAGCCTAGGCCTCTGGCACCCCACACCACACCCTGTTCATGTGATGATATCATTGCCACATCCCTGCCATCCATGCCATTGATGCAAGAACCTGCATATATGTTCCTGATGCACAGGGTGACTATATAACTTTTCATGTATTTGTGTAGTGCAGTAGTGTTATGCCATGGCAATTGTTGTGGGCCATGACAGGTATTGTATGCTGGCATGTGTCTTGACTGCATATCAAGCATTGTGTATCTTTGTTGCTTGATGGTACACTGGTGGTAGTGTTACAGAATGACAGATGTGTCATGAACCTGTGTATATTTTTGTTCCAGGAGTCTGAGTGGTTCAACTATTGATATATGTCATCAATACAGCCACACAGGATGGCAAGGCAACACTGCAGAGATATGACATCAGCAAGGTATTCCAATATATGTGCATGGCTCCCTAGGTGCATATGTGTAGAACAGTGTGTCAGGGATAATGGGGACAGTCACCATCATCATGCTTTCATACCGTGTGAAACACTCTACTACCCTTGACACATGTCACCTGGGTATTTTGTACATACAACTCTAGATGGTGGCAGACATCAATTATGCTTATGTAGAGGGGGACAATTTAGGGCCACTGGCTAGCCACAGGGCTGTAAAATGCATAGCCAATGCACAGGGGTAGCCACATAGACATGTATCTAGTGCTGCAAGGGGATATATTTTCACACATAAGTTAAATGCTGTGAGATTAGAACCCCATCTATCTAATGGTACATACTATAGCTCACAGTACTTATCACATACGCCACACTGTTTATCTGATGTTGCACTCTCAGCCAGTGCTCTTAAGGTAGATGACATCAGCAGGCCTTGTAAAGGAGCACAATGGTGAGGCCAACAGCTGGTCACTGGCCATAAAATGCATAACCACTGCATAGAGATAGCCCACATGGGATTGTCTGTGATGCTGCATGGGGATATATTTACACACACACAAGCAAAGTTGGATGATGTCAGATTAGAACTCTTATCTCACTAGCATTACACACGACAGCTCTCAGTACCTATCACACATGCTACAGGTTATGTCTGTTGTATGCGTTGATGGAGGCACAGTACTTGTGGAGTATGCAAAGTGACCTTGTGTT
Source organism: Protopterus annectens (assembly GCF_019279795.1). NCBI lineage: Eukaryota > Metazoa > Chordata > Ceratodontiformes > Protopteridae > Protopterus > Protopterus annectens. The sequence goes on along the minus strand of NC_056727.1, from coordinate 59,420,793 downwards.
CAACAGCATACGTGGCCTGCAGAGTTATACTGCTTGGTACTATTATTGTAGCTACTGTCCTAGAGGTAGGATATGTGGTAATATCCCTGCTATTTATGTACATTCAACAGTCTGGCTATATCTGACTGTCTGCAGTTTGATAGGCAGACATATGGCCAGGGACAATACCACCTGTGCAAGATGTGTGTATGCAGATAACCCAAGCATTCTGGGGTCTGTAGAGACATTCATACATCCCTGCCCATATCAATGTGTATAATCGGGTTGTCTCCTTAAATGTAGTTGTATGTGTAAGTAATGTAAATCTGTTATGTAGCTGTATGTGGGGAGTCTATGTATCATTGTACTTTGTATAGCTATAAATACATCTTGTTCGTAGGTTCTTAGATAGGTACTAGGCTATTGGCCCTAGTACCTATATAAGCCTAGCCAAAAAGGTACCCTGTTAAAAGCGAAATGACACTATAACAGCCGACAACTTTAAAATAAAACAAAAATATTTAATAAACGTTAGCGCTTTCAGCGAAGATAGTACTCCGCCTTCATCAGACAAACAGAGGAAGTTAATCACGAATACATTTATAAGTGATTAATGACAATGAAATAACCAATTAAAATAATCTGCATTTTACCTTGGCAACCTTAAAGAAGCGCTTCACAGAAGCGATACAGAAACTGAGTATCTGATTAAACTTATAATTAAAAATACGGGCTGACAGTACATCAAAACATTTAGACTGTTTAGAAAAATATATGTGTATTACTACCAAACTTATTAAATAAAAAAGAAAATAGTAAATACCCAAGTAAAAAATAAAGTATAAAACATGCTAAGAAGAACATCGAACAAAACATGTTCGCATTCACAAACTAGCAAAGAGGACTTCATAACTAAATCACTCATGTTACAATCAATAACGGACTTCTACTGTAATGTTAATAATGTGCATAGACACGAATAGGCACAATAAATGCTTATCATCTTTTTAAAGAGAGCCACCTCAGGACACATTTAATAGATAAACTATCATTAATGCCTGGAAAAATATGTGCCCTAGTTCTTGTCTGCCACATGAGTTCATCAATTTCTAACAGTAACTGCCAAGCTCCTCCTCGAATGTCAGCTTCCCTGTGTTGTAGAATTACAAATCTAAACTCATGTCCATCATGCTCGGAACAATGCTTTGCCAAAGCATTATTAACATCTTTCTTAATAATAGCATAATGATGCTCGTAGATTCTTTGTTTAATTCTACGCTCAGTTTTCCCAATGGAAAAAGCGTTGCAGAGATTGCACAGTGCAGCATATATAACACTTTTAGTCTCACAATTATAGTTACTACTAACCTTGTACACTTTGTTGTTAATAGAGATTTGGTTACCAACCTTAATGTATTTGCATTGGGCACAGGAATCGCATTTAAACATACCGTGAATCTTATTAGAGCCTAGCTTCTTCTTCTTTTCTAGGAGGCACTTAAAATTTTGGCCTCTCCTATAGGTAATTTTTGGGACAACTCCTAATGACTTAGACAAAAATTCATCATTTCTGATAGTGTCCCAATTCTTATTCAGGACCTCCTGAAGGCGGAGTACTATCTTCGCTGAAAGCGCTAAAGTTTATTAAATATTTTTGTTTTATTTTAAAGTTGCCGGCTCTTATAGTGTCATTTCGCTTTTAACTGGTTTTTCGTTCTGTGTCTTTTTGAGTTTGTGCAAAAAGGTACCCTGGCTTTTGCCACCCAAGAAAATTATTTACCTGTGCCCCTGTCGAGCAGAGCCACAGAAGTGATCCCTGGGGTGAATTTCCTATTTCACATCCAATCCAGCCAATCATCAAGATTTTTCTAGAAGAGAGCTAATGAGGAGCTTTGTTTGATATAGATAGGTAGTTTGTTCAAGAGTATGTGAAGTCTCTGGGACAGGAATCTATCCCTCCAGCGTGTTCTGTTTATTGTGGTGACAAGGTTTAGGTCCTTAGAGCATGTAACTTGGAGGGATTGGGATTTCTTTAAGTGGAGCATGTCCAACAGCTCTGAGTTTGACATAGCTTTGTATGTTAGACAGAGATCGCCTTTGATTAGGCGATAAGCGACAGAGTAAAGCTGGAGTTTTTTCAGACAGTCTGCGTAAGGCATCTGTTTGAGGCCAGTAATCCTCTTTGTGAAGTACTTCTGTGGCCTTTCCAGTTGGTGTAGATGTCTTGTGAGGTACATACCAAAAGGGGAGTTGTACTCTATAATGGGTTTAATGAGTGATGAGTATTGGGGAACAATGACCTCTTTTTTCCTGGATGAGAAACCTTTTGTGATGAGGTGTGTCACATAGAAGGATTTCCTGACTACTGTGGCAATGTGATTAACAAAGGAGAGGCTACTCTCTACCTGTGTCCCAAGGTGTCTTATCAAACTTTCAGTGTTAAGTAGACTACCACCTTTGCGGTAGTTTATGGGTACAGAGTTTTTACCAAAAGGGATGACAATGCAATTTTTGGCATTGAGCTTGAGGCCATGGCTTTGACACCAGGCATCTGTATCTGTCTCAGTGAGGCCCTTTTGTAGGATGTCCACATTGTTAGGAGTTTCAATTATGGTTCCTAGTTTGCAGTCATCTGTGAACTTTGTTAGCCAAAGACCTTCTGTGTTAGCCTGTACTTCAGAGAAGTAGATACCAAACAGGAGAGGACCCAGGACTGAACCCTGTGGTACTCCACTTGTCACTTGTCTGAAGTCAGATTTGGAATCTGCTACTTTCAAAGTGTGGGCTCTGTCAGTGAGCCAGTTGGCAACCCATCTTGTGACATAGGGATTTATGCCTAGTTTAATGAGGTTATCTATAATTCCAGAGTGGTGGATGGTGTTGAAAGCCTTGGTGAGATCTAGATAGGCTGTGTGAACCACCTTACCCTCATCTACGGCTTTGGTAACTGCTTCAAAGAAGTCTATCATGGTCTGCCTTTTACAAATCTGAACTGAGTGGGGTCCAGAGTTTGGAGATTACCAATATCTTTGTTTATAAGTTCCATGATGATACATTCCATGGCCTTGCAGACCAGGCTCATCAGGCTAATGGGGCAGTAGTTCCCGCGGTCCATAGTGGTTTCCCCCTTTGTGGAGTGGAATAACCATCACTGTGAGCCATTCAGTGGGCACAAAGCCTGAGGTGAGGCTATGATTGAACATGGTACTTAAGTGGGGTGCCAGTTCATTCTGTAGTTCATGTAGAACGCAGCCTGGGATGTTGTCAGATCCAATGGATGCTGTGTTCTTGGCTTTGGAGAGTGTGTTTTTTTACTTGTGCAGCCGTGATTGCAGGAACTTTGCATTCTTCCGCTATAGAGATGGGCCTTTTAGGGGGTGAGAGGGTGGTAAAGTTAGCACTGAACCTATCTGCCAGGATGTTGGCAATATCAGTTGGTTCTATATATTTAAGTGCCATTGTGCTGTAAGAGTAGATCTGAGTGCTGCCATTGTGATTCTTGACATAGCTATAGCATGCTTTGTGGTTGTCTTTAAAAACAGTGGCAATTTTGTTTTCGTAACTAGCTTTGGAGGATTTTATGAGGGATCTCACCTTCCTACTCAGGCTGACCAGGGATTTCTTCCAATCATGGGATTTTACTCTTTTTTGCAGCAGTTTCTTTCTTCTGTTGTAGAGTTTGTTTATGGCAGGGGGCCACCAGATTGGCATCCTTTTTTGGAGGATAGCATCTTGGTTCTGTTAGGGATAGCACGATCCATACAGTCATGTAAGTGCTTATAAAGTGCACTTGTGTAAGATTCTGCAGTTGTACCTCTATTGTCCATCTGCATGGGTGTCGTGAAGTTTGCCACTTCTGTCTTAAGAAGCGTGAAGTTGGCTTTGGAGAACTTTTTTATGGTGGTTTCCCTAATTGCGGGTGGGACTGGGATCTGGATGTCTAGGGTGATTAGCTTGTGGTCAGATCTGACCAACAAGACATTGACCTCTGTTGTGGAACACCGATCACTAATGTTGGTAATGACTAGGTCTAGAATATTGTTGCCCCTGGTGGGGGTGTGGATACATTGATCCAAGACATTGGAATGTATGAATTCCAGAAAACGTTGAGCAAAAGAGTTGATATATGAGAAGTTTTCCCAGTTAATGGTTGCTATTTTATATATCTATCTATATATATATATATATATATATATATATATATATATATATATATATATATATATATATATATATATATATATATATATATATATATGTGTGTGTGTGTATGTGTCACCTACTGATAGAGACACTAATCAATTGTAGGAGGGATAGGGAGAGACAGATATGTATACGTAGCTGTATATATGTACAGACATATTTCCAAATAGCAGGTGTGTGGGCAGTAGAGGCAACAGACTTGGGCTCAAATTAGCTAAGGGTAGGAGCATGAGTGTGATTGTCAGTACTTAAAAGGTGACTCCAGGCCAGAGCTTTCTGTACTCCAGTCTGGGATTATTGTGTGCTGCAGGCCATTGGCTACTGCACCCCAATACCACAGTACTGCAGTTCCCTGATATTATCCAAGGCATTCCCCGGCTGTTTGATGACCTTAATATTTGACTCCTACTTCAGAACTGTACAGAGCTTCCCAGACTGTACAGACTTTTGCCTCATATTTTTGGACCGTTTCACATAACATTGTGATTTTCTGGCAAATTAGTGGCAAATCATTGAAGACTGAAGTTAATAAATAATGACAGCACATTTGAGTTTCAGACTCCATGCACAGCAGGAGAGTCATGCGAATGCAGGACCTGTTATTCCATCAACATTCTACATTTGTAGGTGTAACTATGTAAAACCTACCCCAATTTGTGCATCTTGGTCCCACTTTTATTCACGGCTTTGAACAGATTTTCTGCTCTAAGAGGTTGAGAGGTATGATGTGACTGGGGTACATGGTGAAACACCACACATAGGGTGACATTCTGTATACCTTTCCCTATACATGTCTTTGCAGAATGTCCAGCATTTCACCCCATATGTCTGTTGTATTCCTCATACATTTCTGTTTTTTGGTGCTATACTGTAAACAGCAGTCACTGACTTGTTGTAACTACTGGCACATTTACGTGATGGCCATTACATCCTGCAGCTAATCTGACCTCTTGCAGCCTGCTGTTATACTAGCCACCTGCTAGGTTACTCAGAGTGTGTATAATATCTGTCTGTAGGTATGGACCTTTGTGCCCCCATTCACTCACGCTTTGTCCAACTTACTTGCCGTAACAGATTGAGGAGTTATGACAGTCTGTGGGACTGCCAACATATGACTACCTCACATGCAAAAAATGTTGGATGCTGCCAGAATTGAACCATCACACTTGCTACTGTCCCTAGCCCAGTGAGCTACACCAACCACCAGACAGAGAGGTTTTATTCCTCACACTATCAACAACATAGAGGAAGTGTCTGGTCTGCAAGGATATCATTGCAGACTTACTGTTACATCAGTTGTATGGGAACACTGATGTGTTTGGGGTGGGGGATGACCCGCTTGTGATCTGCTGGCACAGACAGTGGTGTGACTGTCCCATGATCCCACTGTTTGGCATCTCCATGGAATAATGAGGTGGAGTTTCTACCCATGCAGTCTTGTGGATATTATGCGGCACATACTACTGAAAAGAGTACCTGTTGTCCGAAGTGGCTGTTAGATCTGTACAAGTAGCCCAGTAGCCTACTACAGATCTCTGCAAGTATCCCAGTTGCACAGTATATATATATAGCCTACTATATTCCCTTGCATACATGTGGCAGGTCCATACATATGCTACCATATTGTAGTACCCCTTACAAGTGGTGTACAAGAGAGTGACTTACCTTGCAAATGCAGAAGTTGGTAGACCTGTAGTTCAGGACTGACTCTGGCTTGTGCTTGCAGTTCACAGCCAATACATGGTGAGGTACAGGTTGTGTGGACTGGCTAGCATCATTTTTACTAATATGTATTTGGGTCAGAGTAAGGTGTCAGTGTCTAGGAACCTAGGTTGTCAGTGCATGTGCTATGCATTGTCTCTTTGCCTAGGCCAGGGCATATTGGGCACACCTACATCTGCCTACATGGATAGCCACAGGGGGGTTCCTTCTCTGACTCCCCCTATGGGTGTGGCTGTGGTGACTGAGGAACTGATGAGGGGCTGTGTATCCCTTCCCTTTGCTGATCCTGCTGCAGCTGTTTCCACAGGATCATATTATGTAGCATGGCACATACTGTCAACATCTGTGCACACATGGCTGGTGAGTAGTGCAAGGCTCCACCAAATATATCGAGGCACTGGAACCATGACTTCAACAGCCCAAACACACACTTTATGATGTTCCTGGTTTGTGCATGTGCCTCATTATGGCATCCTTCAGTGGCTATGTGTGCATTTCTGATGGGTGTCATAATCCATGGTTTGAGTGTGTAGCCAGCATTACCAAGTAAATGGCTGTGTGGGATGTCATCCCCAGCAAACATCTGGTACAGCTGTGATCCGTGCCAGATATGGGAGTCATGATAACGGCCAGGGCTGCCAGCACACACATTCATGATAATGCCCTGGACATTACACACAACCTGACAGTTGATGGAGTTGTACCCCTTGCATTTGACATAGATTCTACCCTCTTCACCGGGTGGTGCCTTGATGTGTACATGAGTGCAATCTATGGCACCCAGTACCTCAGGGTAGTGTGCTACATGGTAGCAGAGTCACATACTGCTGGCCCTCTCCTCAGGGGTGTGGGGAAAATAAATGTGCTCACTGGCATGTGGTAGTATGGCATCCGGGAACTGGTGAAGTACCTGGAAGCAGATGTCTGTGAGACCCGCATCATGTCCCCAGTTGATGTTTAGACAGTACCTGTGACTAGAATCCTAAGGGCTACACATACCTTAGTTTCCACTGGGATGGGTTCCCCTCTATTGGCTCTGAGTCTGAGTTGAGGTTGGCAGAGCTCAGTGAGTTCTTGTAGTATGTCCCTGTCCACCCTGTAGTGCTCTACAATCTCCAGCTCATGTAGCCCCTGGTAGGTTACCTTGGGCCAGAACACTCTTCTCCTTCTCAGTCTAGGCCTATGGCCAGCATCATCAGCAGCTGCATTGGCCTTAGCAGCTAGCACATACATAGCAGACCTGCAGCAGCCCCTAACACTCTCCAGGTTAAAATTCCCCAAGTCTGCACTCCAATGGTGCAGAGTATGGGGGAAAATCAGATTGTAGGTGTATGCATACTTTACAGTGCTCTGCTGTAGGTGTAGCCTCTGTGAGTGGCTACCTATGATGCATTTCACCTGACAGGTACATCATTAAGGGGTTTAATGGCCCTAGTTTAACTCATTCATTCCAATGGAGCTCAGGAAGTTTGCACTGTAACTTCCAATGGGCGGAGCTTAAGCCTTTTGACAGAATTAAATTGTCTTCACATTTCAAAAAAATTGTCATATCTCTGGAACCATAGGGGTTATGAAAGAAGTATAAATGGCAAACTCTTCGGCACAAATTATTTTTATAGTGGTAGTAGTCTATTAGCTCTAAGTCTTAAAAGGAATTTTAAAAGTCATAGTAGGCATAGCAACTATTACAATTGTAATATTTTGTAAACAACTTACAATATCTCCGCAGCTGTTCAAGTTACACACATAAGGTGAGCAGCATTTTATTCATCTAGATGAGAGCTTTCATATGAGGCTAAGGAGTTCTGGCTATGCTACTTAGTTGTTGAGATATTTAGAACAATGTGAAAATTATATCTATATAAATCATACCTCTCAACCTGGAAATATCAAAAATCTGGACAAAGGCCCGTGAAAAATAGGTACAAATCTGTATGCTGATTAACATAACATTTGAATACATAATTATGTAACCCCACCCAGTCCCATGGGATTGTGGGATACCAACATTCAAATGCAGATTGATGAACAGACAAAATATTAAACACAAACTATAACCAGAATAATACTGTTTTCTTTATATTAACATTTGAACCTGTATCATCAAACTTTGAACTTGTGTAAAACTAAAATGCAGTTTTCTTTTATAAAAATAAAATTAACTGCTTCTGCATTTATTTTAACTAACACAACATGATATAACCAGAACAGTACTTGCTAAGATGAAGTTGTTGAAGCACCTGGCTCAAAACTCAGGAAAATAAAATTAACTTAACCATGATAAACCACTAATCAGGCACCAGCCTATTAACTAGATGCTTGCAAAAACATCTGCAATCAAAATTATACGTACACACGGGAACACAAATGCATGCTTCCTACAAATGATAATGGAATAGGTGTCAAGAAGGGTAGAAGAAGAACTTTGCAATCGAAATTATACGCACACATGGGAACACAAATGCATGCTTACTACAAATGATAATGGAATAGGTGTCAAGAAGGATAGAAGCAGAACTAAAAGTTAAACTGCTGTTACTGACTAGGGCTTAATTGATACTTTCTTAAATGTGGTTATGAAAACATGATGTAACTGTCACATAAGCTTTAGAAGCACTTATACGAGTGCATGGATCATGCTATCCCTAACAGAAACAAGATGCTATCCCCCAAAAAAATGATGCCAATCTGGTTGTCTCCTGCCATAAACAAACTCTACAACAGAAGAAATAAACTGTTGGAAAAAAGAGTAAATTCTCATGACTGGAAGAACTCCCTGGTTAGCCCCAGTAAAAAGTTGAGATCCCGCCTAAAATCCTCTAAAGCTAGTTATGAAAACAAAATCGCCACTGATTCTAAAGGCAACCACAAAGCATTCTATAGCTATGTCAAGAATCTCAATGGCAACACTCAGATCTGCTCTGTGTTACAGCAAAATAGCACTAAATATACAGAACCAACTGATATTGCCACCATCCTGGCAGATAGGTTCAGTGCTAAATTTACACATCCCTCACCCCCTAAAAGGGTCCATCTCTATATCGGAAGAATGCAAAATTCCTGTAATCACGGCTGCACAGGTAAAAACCACACTCTCCAAAGCCAAGAACACAGCATCCATGGGACCTAACAACATCCCAGGCTGCGTTCTACATGAACTACAGAATGAACTGGCACCCCACCTAAGCACCATGTCCAATCATAGCCTCACCTCAGGCTTTGTGCCCACTGAATGGTGCACAGCAACGGTTATCCCACTACACAAAGGGGGATCCACCACGGACCCCGGGAACTACTGCCCCATTAGCCTAATGAGCCTGGTCTGCAAGGGCATGGAATGTATCATCATGGAACTTATAAACAAAGACGTTGGTAATCTCCAAACTCTAGACCCTACCCAGTTCGGGTTTGTAAAAGGCAGATCATGTCTCTTAAACCTGACTGACTTCTTTGAAACAGTCTCCAAAGCCGTAGACAAGGGTAAGGTGGTTCACACAACCTATCTAGATCTCGCCAAGGCTTTTGACACCATCCCCCACTCTGGAATTATAGATAAGCTCACTAAACTAGGTATAAATCCCTATGTCACAAGATGGGTTGCCAACTGTCTCACTGACAGAATTCACACTGTGAAAGTAGCAGACTCCAAATCCGACTTCAGACCAGTGAAAACTGGAGTACCACAGGGTTAAGTCCTGGGTCCTCTCCTGTTTGGTATCTACTTTTCTGAAGTATGGGCTAACACAGAAGGTTTTTGGCTAATGAAGTTCACAGATGACTGCAAACTAGGAGCCATAATTGAAACTCCTAGCGATGTGGATATCCTACAAAAGGGCCTCACTGAGACAGATGCCTGGTGTCAAAGCCATGGCCTCAAGCTCAATGCTAAAAAGTCCATTGTCATCTCCTTTGGTAAAAACTCTGTACCCATGAGTTACCACATAGGTGGTAGTCTACTTAACACCAAAAGTGTGATAAGAGACCTTGGTACTCAGGTGGACAGTAGTCTCTTCTTTGATAATTACATCACCACAGTAGTCAGGAAATCCTTCTATGTGGCACACCTCATCACAAAAAGTTTCTCATCCACAAAAAAAGAGGTAATTGTTCCCCTCTACCCATCACCCATTAGACACATTATAGAGTACAATACCATTTTGGGTATGTACCTCACAAGACATGTACAACAACTGGAAAGGCTGCAGAAATACCTCACAAAGTGGATTACTGGCCTTAAACAGATGCCCTAAGCATGACCGTCTCAAAAAACTCCAGCTTTACTCCATTGCATATCGCCTACTCAGAGGCGATCTCTGCCTAATATACAAAGCTATGTCAAATCCAGAGCTGTTGGACATGTTCCACTTAAAGAAATCCCAATGCCTCTGAGATACACGCTCTAGGGACCTAAACCTTGTCACCACAATAAACAGAACATGCTGGAGGGATAGATTCCTGTCTCAGAGACTTCCCATACTCTGGAACAAACTAACTATCTATATCAAACAAAGCTCCTCATTAGCACTCTTCAAGAAAAATCTTGATGATTGGATGGGAAATAGGAAATTCACCCCCGGGATCACCTCTGTAGCTTTGCTCGACAAGGGCACAGGAAAATAATTTTCTTGGGTGGTGAAAGCCAGGGTACTTTTTTGGCTAGGCAGATATATGCACTTATAAGCATACATACCGCTCAACCTCTTAGCCATACTCTCAGCCTCTTAGCACCAGAAATCTAGACAAATGAAAGAATAATGGGGGAAAAGGCCCAAATATAAGGACAGATTTTAAATAGTGCTGTTATAAACTTAAAACATTGCTAGAATAATAGATGCTACATTTGGCATACATTTTCTGAAGACTATTAAACCTGAAAATTCAAATGTCTGTTATTATTCAGTGACTTTAGTTCTTAATGATTTAAAAGAAAAACAAACATTTTACGATTACTAGACCAAAATTGTTAAGCAAAAGTCTGGACGTTCTGTGAATACCTGGACAGTTAGAGGCTTGTATGAGTAGCAGTACTTTACATTTAGGAGTGGGAAGGACTAAAAACTATGTTCACACAACTCCATTCTCCTTGTCTGGTAATTACTCTTTTCTTTTAACACAAAACCCACAACTCCATTCTCCTTACACTAGTATTTACTCCTACTGCCACCACACAATTTATATAAAATATGTGTTAATATGAAAATACATATTTCTTTTGTGTCAACTAATGCATTGTGTAACTGCAGTTATTATATCATAACATTTTGATAATACTTTAACAAACATTGCTGCTGTATGAATTTGTTGTGTTTACCTGGGCTAATTCTGCAACTAATTACTTGGAGTCATTGTTCTACTAACCCGGTAAACAAATAAAATAAATACAGTCAAAAATGGCATCTCTCCTTATTAAGTTGGCATCACGTGCATAGATTGAAGGATGTGGTGGGTGGGATTTACTATTGAATTGAAAGTGTAATTTCAAATGTTGCAGGCACTCTAATTCAACTTTACCACTAAAAAACACTCAACAGTGTCATAGATTACTTATCCAACAACCACACTGAACCACAGTTCTGGCAATATATTTCAGAAACAGACAGTTGTATACAAACAAAGTATTAAGGTTAGGTGCCTACTGTCACATCTTAAACGGATCATTCATAAGAACAAGTTTTACGAATATGAAATCACCCAACTTCACAAATAATTCCTGCATCAATCCTACATAAAATTTCTCTCATTCCTGTTAGTTATTTAACTGCACTCAAGCTTGAGCACTCATCAAAAAGTGAACAATGCTGAATCAACTTTTGAATCCCCCTAACGGAGATTGATAGAGGTGACTGTAAGTCATGAGCACAGAATCAATGGCAGTTTATGGTACCCAAAGTGTGAAATTAAGATTGTAGATTTTAAAATGATTATAAACAAGCAATAACCAAAGCTGAACAACTAGCAGCAGTGTTTCATTCCATTTAATGTGTAGAAGTGCAAGACTGTGAGTCACCAGTTTTTTCCATGCTAAAATTTGGTTGCTGCCCTCAAGCATACTCTTTTACTTATCCAGTCTACTCCCGTAATGTAATGCCCATATGTGTTTGCTTGCTTTGTTTTTTTTTTTTATTCTTTTTTTACTTAACTTGAGGTTGATACTTGAGCTGCCAAAGCTGTAGAAAGTAAATTTCCTGATCGTGGTATGTCATTTCCCTCAGTCTGCAAAACTTATAAGATAAATTGTGCACAGGTTTCCATCTGAAACAGAAACACTCCGCAGACAGCAGTCATATCATCAATCAAGGAATCCTTGCTCGTTGTTGGTTGTTTGGCAACCGGCAAGTCACTTGAGGGCTGTGTTGCCGCGGCTATACAGCAACTTTGTTTTTCCTATTTTTTTTTTAAATCTCCCCCCAAGACCTGAGTCTCCAAGTTTGACAGGCAGTCAAGCACTGCCTCAGAAAACAGAGGTCATCATGCATGTCCCTGCACACTGGCGATGCATGATGATGTCATCCATTCATCCATAATTTAAAATAGTAAGTTTAAAAAAATCTGGAATTGAAGGATCCACAGGGTAATTTGTGGCACCCCATTATTTTGACTTCAAAACCAGTAAATACGGAGGTATTCTGTATGGCTGAGATGTGCGATATAAATTAATATCATAAAAACAACAGTTAATATCTATTTACCTGCACTAGGCAGAGGTCAAATATTAATCCAGTCGAGTTTGCGATTGTGTAAGCTTTAAGATGAAATCTCTTAATACCTTGTACATAGCATAGTTTTGTAATTATTGATGCCAATATGAACAAGCAATATTTGACGCCTACAGGCATCAGTAGGAGTTAACTGCAGATGCACCTAGAGGCGTCACTCGGATGTAATGTGTTAAGTGAAATAGGGCTCATCAGTACTTAAGATATCATTGGCTTTCTCAGCCAATTTATTTTTGTTAACAACCTTCCTTGCTGAATGAGTTGTACTGTATGACTAAAGCTTTTGAATCATAAAATAGGAACATAGAACAATTACATCTTACTGAAAACACAAAAGTGCCTTTACAAAAGTAAAACTAGATTATTTTTATGTAAGCGACCTTAGGGATTAGATTAAGATGCCAACTAATGTTAGAAAGTAAGTACTCAGAGTTTAATAAAGGGATCAAATGAGCATTTTGTGAATAGAGTCTACAAGACTGGAGGTGTAGGATTTGGATTGTAAATGAAGCACTTTTTGTCTTGAGCAATAATGTACATTGAAACATTGAAAATCTTCTCTGTTTTTCTTCAGGATTTTAATCTACCCGATATCCACTTTTTCTTCTTTCAGTTAGCTTTCCTATACAATAATAATCTTTTGACAGACTCATTATTTGATTTGATCAAATCCCCACTTTTTCAATTTATTACAACCCTGCAGGACAAACATTTTGTGAATAAATGTGCTATGTACTATTTTGGTGAATATGTATTATAGTCTGATTAAGGAATTTCAAGAAATGCTTTTTCAATGCACTGGACAGTCTCTCACAGACTCAGAGGCTCTTCAGGTAGACAACGTTAGTGCTATTACAATCAAAAGAATCACTAACCTGTAACAGAAACTTGGGATTGGGAAGCTGGAAACTAGCACCCAAAGCAATAAAAAGGCAGCAAACACATTTGCCACAGTTGTACATCCCTGTCCTTTGATACAAAATAGTTTCCCCTAATTTTGTTTCCAACAGTTTTTTGAGGATTGATAATACCTTAGCCAAACTCTATCAGGAAGGTAGTATTTCTGAGCTGGAAATGGATTACATGGAAGTTAAATCACCACAGGTGGGCAGATTTTTGGGGATACTGAAAACCCATAAAACCCCTACATATCCTCCTCTTAGGCACATTGAATTTGTTGGATTTCTTCCTTAATCCTTTTGTTCAAGATTCTCAATTTTACCTACAGGACTCTTGGGTATTTTTAGATGAAATCTACAGGTGCCCACCTCTTGATGGACAATGCACACTAGTCACTTTGGACGTGGTGGCTTTATACCCCTGCATTCCTCACCATGAAGCATTGAAAAATGTGGCTGATTATCTTGTCAAACATACTTCTACTCCCCCTCACAGAGTTATTACTTTCACCACTTTGCTTAAGCTGGTTTTGGATAATAATTTTTTTACGTTTAATGGTATCTTATACCAGCAACTTCAATGAGTAGCCATGGGAGCTAAGGTAGCTCCAGCATATGCCAATCTAGTACTTTGTGCTTGGGAAGCTGACATTTTATCTAAGCTAGAGGGTTTCAAGTTTTCAGTAATTACAAGTGTTTTATTGATGATATTTTTTCTTGTAGAAAGGGTCTCTTATGGAACTCGATTGTTTACTTGATCAGGTGAGCCATAGTATACAGTTTTTGGATTTTACTAACTCTGGAAAAGGGAATGTAGTAAATTTCTTGGACATTACCCTGGTCTTAGATCCTCTTACTTACAGATTCTCTTCCAACATTCATAGGAAAAGCACTTTTCATAACAACTACCTTGATTTTTTGAGCCAACATCCTCCCTTTATGAAAAGGAACATAGTCAAGGGGCAATTTATACATCTTAGTTGCATTGTGAGTGATGATGATGTTTTTACTAATGAAAGTCAGTTTCTGAAACAACATTTTGTTAACAAACCATACCCTGAAAATCTGGTTTCTGATGTTTTGATTGAAGTTACTTCATTTAGATACAGTAAATATCCCCCCATTCTTAAATGTGGTTACATTCCCAAGTCTTCAGCTCTTGCTGATGACCTCACCATATTTCCCCTTCCCATTTCTCTAGATACAGAACCCATTAGGAACATTTTGTCTAAGAATTGGGATATTATTAAGAGTAGCCATGAATTGTCCAGGGTATTGGGTGATACCCCTAGTATTAGTTACAAGAGAACTAGGTCTTTGAAGAATCTTTTTGAAAAAAACATCCCCTTCTCTTCTTAGTTGCCTTCTTCAAATGACAGGGATGTACAACTGTGGCAAATGTGTTTGCTGCCGTTTTATTGCTTTGGGTGCTAGTTTCCAGCTTCCCAATCCCAAGTTTCTGATACAGGTTAGTGATTCTTTTGATTGTAATAGCACTAACATTGTCTACCTGAGAGTATGTGATGAATGCTCTGCCTTCTATGTAGGCAAAACTATTAGAAAACTTAGTGATCGCATTAAGGAACACAGTCAGGCTATAAGGAAAGGTGACTGGAAAAATGTTTTGGCTAGACACACTTTCTAGCTCCCAATGCTGCAGATTTTTGTTCCTAGTACTTGATTATGTGTCATTCCTTATGGAGACTGCAATCCTTTACTTGAAGTTAAAGAGCTTAGATGGCAGATTAGACTTCAGGCTGACACGCCCCCTGGCCTTAATGGGAATCTTAATGTGAGATGCATTCCCAAATGGATCAGTTAGGAGTGGTAGTTCCCTCTCATACCAATACAATTTTCTGGAACTTTAGAATTTTAGAATGTTATTCCACATCTAGTGTATTTTTGAGTTATCCTTTGTATAATTCTGATGAAGTTCGATTAGTGAACACTGCATTAGCAGACGAAAGTGCTTAATTTATGTTGTGACATAAATGTTTTTTTGATGTCATGGATTTTTGCTGCAAAAGTTATTTACAAGGATTTAGTAAATATTATACACCGAAGATTCATTTCCAAGTCTTCCTGACTCCATTGGTACTATAGTTTTGTTGTTTGTTTTTGTACCTTTCCTCGTGGTGGACAGTTTTGGACTGTTTATATATATATACACACACACATACATATGGGTCTACTTTGTTTCATTGAAAGCTCATTTCACTGAATTTGAATTCACTCTGACCAAATCTCTGTAAGCTCAAATTACTAAAGATTCATTTCACTGAAGTGAAATACTGGCACTGTGTAGAGTACTGTAAGGCAAGTAAAAGGTATATACCCTTTTCCACACAGTAGTGCGATCCTGGAGTTGGTATATATAGTTAGGTGGGGTGTGGGGAACACACCCCCCTACATTGGGGGGAATTTGGAAGCGTAGCCTGCCACTTAGTTTGGGTATATATTGTCTTCTGGAAAGAGTAATTGGTGTTGTACGTATGCATGTCTATGGTTTCAAATGTATTGTTTTGAAGATTTTGGTGAAATATAATATATATATATATATATATATATATATAATATAAAACCAAACTAGGTGGGGGGCTACTCTCACTACACCCCCCAACGTGGGGGGCTGTACCCCCCCACCCCTCTTAACTATATATACTAGCTTCAGGATCGTACTACAGTGGTGAAAAGGGCATATATCTTTTACTTGCTTTACAGTACTCTACACAGTACCAGTACTTCACTTCGGTGAAATGAGATTCAAGTAATTTAAGCTTTCAGCAATTTGGTCAGGGTGAATTGAAATTCAGTGAAATGAGCTTTCAGTGAAACAAAGTAGACCCATATATATAAATTTTACTTAATCTATTTTCTATTTTATCTATCTCAATAATAAGATATAGTTTATACAATCATATCATTGTACTGTCTCAGTTTTTACTAATTGTGAATTAATTTATTCACTTTGTTTTCCGAAGTGGGATAGATTTTTATTTATTTTTATTTTATTTATTTTATTTAACATTTGTTGACTGGGAAAGTCCGACTAGGTTCCACAGATCCTGTTTTCAGCGGAGGCCCGGGGAGAAATGCTCCAGAAGCATGTTTGTCATGAGTGTCATGAAATAAATTAATGTCTTAGTAATCCAAGGTTAATTAGTTGATCTATTTCAAATTGTTAAAAAAGTAGTTCTCTTTCATGATGACATAAATTCATCATTTTTGTTAGTGTTCTCTTGTTGGCTGCTTTCACTGAAAGTGAGAAATAAAAAAAACACATTGAAACTCTTTAAGGTGGTGTTAGGCTGTGCTGCTCACTATTTAGGAATCTGTCTCTAGCATGAATCCCATTACCATTTTGTTTCCCAGGATATTCATGGAGTTTTGCAGGATATTTATGGGGTTTCACAAGATATACATGATGCTTTGCAGGATTTTCATGGGGTTTCACAGGATATACATGGGGTTTCACAGGATATTCATGGGGTTTCACAGGATATACATGGGGTTTCACAGGATATTCATGGGGTTTCACAGGATATTCATTGTGTTTTACAGTATATTTATGGGGGCTGCTGCCAGTTCTAGTGTTCCACAGAAAATACTTGCCTGTTGTGCTGAAGAAAACAAAATCATGATCCATCTCTTGCACAGTCAGTTCAGGGAGTGTCTGCTGAGACCAAGTGTGGGTCCATTTAGGATGGTGAATGCCTGTTTTGATCTGGGCATGTGTTTAATGAGAAGACTTGCATCACAAGGACAAATGAACAATCAAGATACAGGTAGGATGACCTGTGGTACTGCCGCCCTACACATCTCTGCCAATTAGAAGCAGATGTGTATGAAGAATGCCCCAAATGATGTAATGTTTAACACTGTGATTGAAAGTAAAACTGATTTTAAATTGTATTTTAATGTCATTCAGAGGAGTTTTCTAAATTAAGGCTGTTTTTGCTGATAGTTGGCTTACTGTAGATGACTGTACCTATGCTCGGCTACTGTTTGTCTCTGTGTCATAGCATTGATGTATAATCTGTTGCTTGTCTGTAAGTAATGGCATTTTTGTGTAATCTGTTGTTTGTTAGTAAGTACTGGCACTGGTGTGTACTCTGTTGTTTGTATGAAAGTAATGGCACATTTATGTACTCTATTGCTTGTCTCTATGTTATGGCACTGTTGCATACTTTGTTGCTTGTCTCAGTGATATGGCAAAGTTGCATACAATGGAGAACTGCATAGTTGTCTCTGAGTACCATGCAAGGTTTCAGCTATGTTGCAATTGCATGTGGGACTTTTGCTTTGCTGTGAGGATATGGGTGCATATTCATGCTTCTGCTATCATGTATTAGCATATGGGACTGTGACTTAGTTTTGAGACTAGTGATCCTTTCCTGGTTTCTGCTATACAGAATATACATGTGGGAGTATAGGTCTGCACTGTTGCCTGTATCTCATCTACACCTGTGTAATTAGCCCAATGTGCCTCTTTTGTCTTTCAACATGGGCAGAGCAAGAGACCAGCATGTTGGCTGGCAGAGGAGGCAACTGAGGGTTAGTCTGTGCATTATCTACTAACTTGTACTATATACGTTGTATATACATTTTTAAGACATCTTCACTTATGTCACTCTTCCTGTTGTGTCTCCCTTCTCCTGTTCATGATAATGCCAGTGTAACCAAAGTAGGTCAGCCATTGCTCACCTCTACCGAAACCTATCAGTGGTTGTGTGTGGTGTGTGATAATGCTGACAGTGCCTCACTAGGGGATGTTGCATTTTGCACTTACCCAGACAGGGGTTTCTCAGCTCACTTACATGTTGATATTCAGCCCTCAATGTGGCAGATGATGGAAGCTGTGTCCAATAGGGCAATAGCCCACTGGGTAGAAGCTGCCATGTTCTTCATGGAGCAGATTGTGGATTTACTCAATTAATGGTCCATTGTCATGTCAATGGGCAACCAGAGGAGGGTGATAACCTTACCATTGGCCACTGTGACTTGTACTTGCCATCTGATGGGTCTCACTGACATCCATCTTAGTGAGGCAGCAGCCAGAAGACTGTTAGTACCCCAACCTATCAACATCTAGGTGTACCTTCATCCTATTGTGCCTCAACCCATGTCTTTTGTATTTTTCACAACTCTTTGTGATCGTAGAACAATGCAAGTAAGACTTCAACCTATAATCAATTATTCCAGCAACCCTTTGTTGGAATTTGAAATATCAGTTAATGAAGGAAATCTAGCAGAAGTAAGTGACATTGATTCTTCCCAGTTAAAGAAAGACATTTCTAAGCTGGAAAATGAATTGAAAAGGCTCCAGATGCAGACATTTCATGTTGATGCCTGCTTAAAGTTACAGATAATTCCACGTGGGCTTTGAGTACTAAAGATGCCCACCTATGGGGACACTTATAAGCAACTGCTAGTAAAATGGCAACAACTAAACCTAGAGATAGGTAATAATTATATGCATCTTCTCATTGAACAATTCCTACCAGAAGAAGAGCTACTAGCGGCTAACATCATTAATAAACAAATGGAGCTGTATGAGTGTTAACCTCATAGTGCCATTGACCTTAAACTGGATTTCCTTATAGAGACTTTCAGTTTATATGAACAGCAACTTTTAACTCAAAAGAAGAAAAAGATTCAAAGGGATATGGATGATTTTGTGACCGGGAATGTTTTTGCATGGCCTAAATACAAAGCAATTGATGCAACTACTTCCAGTCATACAGAAATGACTGTTTCCCCTTTAAGAACTGAAATAATCACAGCAACTGGTACAAAAGAGGTTACCACTTGAAGAAATTAATAGCAATGACTTTGTTGGTAATCAGGAAGCAACTACACCCTCAAATGATGCAATCACACCTGTAACAACTGCAACAAGTAGTGCAGCAACAGCACAGCCAGTCCTCCTAATGAGAGGAGCACGGAAAAAGAAAGAGAATAAGGCAATCGAAACTCCACTTGGAAGAATTGCTTCAGGGCTAGGTGCGTGTCCAGACAACAGGTTAGAAGCACAGTTACCTTTCTCCATTAACAACATGCATTTTTCACGAGTGGTCTAGAAGCAGGGGCCATATGAAGAAGAAGGTGTCGCTAGAAGAAGACAACATAATGACTACCAAGAAAATGTGAATGCAAATGAAAAATCTTTAATATGGAATATTTCCTCTAGAATATTAACATCTCCTGAAAAGAACATCCTTGAAAAAGGTATGTCTTTTATACCAGCTAATGAAATGGAAGTTGACAGACAATATTGTAGAACTGAAAACGTTTACACGAAACTTGATTTTAAAACTACAGTGCGGTAATGAAGGTAATGAGGAAATTAATAGTAATGCATTTTGTAATATACCTAACAATAATGCTATTGCTGAAGCTTTTGAGAAAGTTTGCACCAAATAAATTTATAACTTGTATGACAGTGATGTAAAAGTAAGAAATTTCATTAACTTAAATCATTCTGAGAGGGAAGCATTGTCCGTTTTACAAAAATATAGTAATATATCTATAAGACCTGCTGACAAGGGAGGGCCTTTAGTGGTCATGGATTATAAATACCATAAAGATATCATAATTGCAATGTTGAATGACCTTATATATGAAAAAATTAGCACTATGAAAGTGAGACATTGTAATTCAAATGTCTATACTGGAGAATGAACACCAAATGAAGAAAAAAAACACACTGAAATCCAAAATGAAGTTTAAAAGTTAGCGCTTTCGTTTTCTGTATTAAGCAAACCATCAGACAAGATTAAATACAAATACAGCCATATTTATATATAAAAAAGTTAATTAATATTACATCATTTCCTTCAAACCGAAACCAAGCCTCCAATTAAAGTACCAAACCACAAAAATAATAATCCATTCAAAAAGTATTCAAATAATACATAAAATGTATGGAAAACATTAAATTTATATATCAAAAAACAAATAAATAAATAACCATATTAAACATATAAATGTATAAATGTGTATGTTATCTCATTAATGCCCTCAGTTTCAACATACTTTTAATAGAAACTGAGTCATTCAAACCTGGGGCAGATAAGGCATTCAGCTTTAGCTGCCAAATTAATTCCCTCTCCTCAATTTTCAAATCTAAAGGACCCCATCTCACATTTTCATAATTTTTTTCGATAATCAAAAATCTAAATTCATGTTCAGGAAAGGAATTAATATGCCTGGCTAACACATTGTTTAAATTCCATTTGTTGATAGCGTAAATATGCTCATAAATCCTGCTTTTAAGTGGCCTCCCAGTTTTGCCCACATAAAAAGCTGGACATTTCAAGCATATAGCCAGGTACACCAATCCTTTAGTATTACAATTGAATTTATCTTTAATGTCAAAATTCTTTCCTTTAATACTAAATCTACTACCCACTTGTATGTATTGACACCAACGACATGCCTGGCATTTATACATACCACAATGAGGTGAATAACATCTTGTACTATCCCCTTCAACAATGTTTTTCAAATTCAGACCTTTTCTAAACACTAAACTGGGTGAATCACCCACTTGGTGTCTAACATTGGCATCATCCAAAAGGAAACACCAATTCTTAGTCAAAATAGATCTTAATAGGGGGGCATTAATGGAGAAGGTAGTGATGAAACTCAGGCTAGCCATATCCATGTCAGAAAGTTTTTCAATTCTTACTAAATCTGAGGTCATCGTTTCATCCACAATATTGTCAACTTTTGTAAGAATTCCCCCTATAGAAATACAAAGGGTTAAATAACTGTTTTCTATTTGAGGTCCTATAATTTTCACCATTCAACAAAGGTGCAAAATGCCCATTTACCCTTTTAACAGAGACATCGCTAATCAATTCATTAATTAACTTGCCAGGGTAACCCCGTTTGGTAAATAAATTAAAAAAAAAATGCATTCATCATTAAAGTCACATTCCAAGGAAACCATCCTTGCAGCCCGAACAAGTTGACCTTTGACGACACCTCTCTTCTGAAAAAAGGAGTGGCAGCTCGAAAAATGTAAAAAAGAATTAGAATATGTTGATTTTCTAAATATTTTGGAATTAAAACTATGGGTATTATAGTTCTTAATTAAATCCACATCCAAAAAGGAAATCCTATCAGTATTAAATTCCCATGTAAATTCCAAAAGTCAGCATATTTTGTGATATCTTTCACAAAACATTCAGCTGAAGCCACACCCCCATGCCATAAGATGAAGATGTCGTCCAGGTAATGGGTGTACCACACTGCTCTCTCCCGGAAGACGGTATCCTCAAAAAGGAATTTTGTCTCCCAAAATGCCATCACAGTGTTGGCAAATGTAGCTCCACAAGGAGAGCCCATAGCTACACCCATTTTCTGTAAAAATAGTTCCTTGTTAAACATAAAGAAATTGTTGTTTAATACTAACTCTAATAAATATACAACTAAATCAATACATGGGCCATCCACCAGTCTCCCTATCATAAATTCTCTAACCCATTCACACCCAATATCTTGTGGGATTATGGTGTATATCAATGATGAGAAAATTCAGATTTTCTGAAAATGGAAAGTTGTTCATAGCTGTTAAAAAGGCCCACGAGTCTCTGCAAATTTGAGTCTCATCCTTCAGAACCAATTTAAGCTTTGCATCAACGAATTTGGCACACCCATAAGTTATAGATTGCCTTCCGTCAATAATAGGACGAAAGGGAGGGTTGTTGAGATCCTTATGTATTTTGGGTAATCCAAATAACATAGGGGTCAAGGGGTGCTCCATTGATAAAAAATGGTATAAATCAACATTGATGCATCCCTCAATGAATAGGTCATTTATGAAGCCTTTCAAACGCTGATGTGCTCCATTCATTTCATTGAGGGAAACCTTAATGTAAGAATCAGATGCCAATAAAGAACAAATCTTATTATCATAAAATTCCTTATTTGTTTTTTGATATATAAATTTAATGTTTTCGATACATTTTATGTATTATTTGAATACTTTTTGAATGGATTATTATTTTTGTGGTTTGGTACTTTAATTGGAGGGTTGGTTTCGGTTTGAAGGAAATGATGTCATATTAATTAACTTTTTTATATATATAAATATGGCTGTATTTGTATTTAATCTTGTCTGATGAAGTTTGCTTAATACAGTAAACGAAAGCTCTAACTTTTAAACTTGATTTTGGATTTCAGTGTGGTTTTTTCTTCATTTGGTGTTCATTCTCAAGTGTGGTTTTTATCAGTTTTGTTTCAAATGTCTATACTAATCTTTATCAATGTCTACAGTGTAGAATTATTGATATTTAATTATTTAGATATCTGACTGTTAATGAACCAGTGGTAGCTATTATGCAAGGCTTGCCCAAGATACATAAGCATTCTACGTTACCCTCTATGTGACTAATTGTGGCTGGTAAGAGATGGTATAGTGATCCCCTTAGTATATTTGTTGAAAAGCATCTTAAATCTGTCTTAGCCAGGAATCAATATGGTCTTAAGGATACAAAGCAATTTCTGAGTGATCTTTATTCATTTACCAACAGGAGACAGATTAGTTCTACTTGTTTAATGGTTATCTGAGACGTCCAGTCACTGTTCACTACTATACCAAATAGCATTGGATTAGAAATGTTTAAACAGTATCTGCTGGATGATGTTACCTATGAGTTGGGCTTCATAGAGCTTCTTGCCTTATTTGTAGAACTCATTGTGGAAAATAATATATTTTTATTTGAGCATTGTTTGTACTGACAGATAGATGGCGTAGCTATGGGCACCTTGTGTGCCAATAGCTACGTCAATATTGTCATGGCTAGCTGGGAGATAAGTCATTTACATAGTTTTGAGATCACAGGACAGTTAATCTTCTATAGATGTTTTGTGGATGACTTATTTCTGCTGTGGGAGGGAGATGAATACTCTGTCCAGAACATCAATGAAGCTAAATATAGTAGCACTGAATTCCTTAAGTTTACTATTAACAGTTCACGCAACACTATTGACTTTTTGGATGCTAGGATATCCAGGAGCAATATGGGGAATTTTGAGACATAGATTTATAGGAAAGAATGTTATAGAAGCACTTACCTTCATAGGCAGAGCATGCATCCTGGCCATATTTTTAAAAACATCATTGGAGGCCAAGGCTTAAGAACTTCTAGATTGTTGGCCAATGATGAAAATATGTTTGATGAATTGGAGAACCTTAGAACTAAATTTATTGATAAGGGCTATGCAGACAGTGAAGTTACAGGGATACTTTTAAAAATACCTGACTGTAGAGAAGGTAAAGGTAAACCTTACTTTTCAGAGGCTGCCAGTATTAATAATAATAATGAAAATGCAGTTAAGAGATACATGCGTATACCTATAACAGATTCTAGTAACATTAGGGCACTGCAGGATATATTTACGAAATACTGGGCCATCTTATGTACAGATGAGAAAGTGAAAAACAGTAGGCGGTAATCCTAGTTATATATATAAGAATAAAAAAACCCTGAAAAGACTTTTATGTGGCCTGAAGGATGCGTATATTAATGAATCAGATGCAAGTGTAATAGGTTCATAGGTTCATACTAGGCTATCTGCCCTAGGACATTTATAAGCCTAGCCAGAGTGTGTTTGGCTTTCGCCACCCATTTTAAATTAATTGTGCTATGCCCTTTTTCGAGGTTAGTATACTGTGCCTCGGTCTAACAGTGACACAGAAGTGATACCCGGGGTAAACCTACGATCTCCCATCCACTCATCAAGATTCCTCTTGAAGAGAGTCAATGAGGGACTCTGCCTAACCTGGACTGGGATTTTATTCCAGAGTGAAGGGAGCCTCTGGGTTATGAATCTGTCCCTCCAGCATGTCCTATTTATTTCAGTGCTGAGGTTCAAGTCTCTCGAGCGCGTGGCTCGATGGGATTTGGATTTTCTGAGGTGCAACATGTCCATTAATTCCGAGTTGGACATGGTTTTATACGTCAGGCACAGATCGCCTCTGAGCAGGCGGTATGCCACTGAGTAGAGCTGGAGTTTCTTTAACCAGGCAGCATATGGCATCTGTTTGAGCCCTTTGATCCTCTTGGTGAGGTACTTTTGGGGTCTTTCCAGTTGCTGCAGGTGTCTGGTAAGGTACATCCCAAAAGGGGCATTGTACTCAATTATGGGCCTGATGAGGGATGAGTAAAGAGGCACGATGACCTCCCCTGATCTAGATGTGAATCCCTTCATGATTAGGTGGGCTATATAAAATGTTTTTCTAACCACTTTGGCCACGTGGTTGTCAAATGAGAGATTGCTATCAACTTGGGTCCCCAGGTCCCTAATTACTTCTTCTGTACTTAATGGATTACCACCTATGTGGTAACTTGTGGGCACTTTGTTTTGCCAAATGGGATGACTATACACTTTTTGGCGTTTAGCTTGAGGCCATGGCTCTGGCACCAGTTGTCTGTTTCTATGAGGCCCTTTTGGAGGATGCTTGTGTCAGCTGGAGAGTCAATTATGGCACCCAGTTTGCAGCCATCTGCGAACTTGGTCAGCCACAGTCCTTCCATGTTGGCCTGTACCTCCGAGAAATATATACCGAACAAGAGAGGTCCCAGGACTGAGCCTTGTGGGATGCCACTTGTAACTGGTTTGGAGTCTGACATGGCTCCAGCAATTCTAACCATGTGGGTTCTGTCCTTGAGCCAGTTTGCAACCCATCTAGTGACACAGGGGTTTATATTGAAGCTGGTGAGCTTATCTATAATCCCCGAGTGGGGTATTGTATCGAAGGCTTTTGCGAGGTCCAGGTAGGCTGTGTGGACCACCTTCCCCTCGTCAATGGCCTTGGTGACTGTTTCAAAGAAATCAACCAGGTTTAAGAGGCAGGATCTGCCCTTAACAAAGCCAAACTGGGTAGGATCCAGTGTCTGTAGGTCCCCAATATCTTTATTTATGAGGTCCATGATGATCCTTTCCATAGCTTTGCAGACCAAGCTAGTCAGGCTTATGGGGCGATAGTTTCCAGGATCCGTTGAGGCACCACCTTTGTGCAGAGGGACCACTGTTGCTGTACGCCACTCTTTGGGTACATATCCTGTAGTAAGGCTGAGATTGAACAGTAGTTTTATGTTTGGGTTTAGCTCTTCTTGGAGTTCATGTAGGACACAGCCCGGGACACCATCTGGTCCCATTGATGCTGTGTTTTTTGCTTTGGAGAGGGCGGCTCTTACCTGAGCATCTGAGATGTCAGGGGGGCAGCACTCTGCTGGGATAGATATTTGCCCTTTTGGTGGGGAGGGTGGGAGAAGTTTGCGCTGAACTTGTCAGCTAGGATGTTGACAATGTCTGTGGGTTTGGTGTATTTTTTGTCATTTTCGACTAATTCTGAGCATATCTGGGAATTCTCACCCAGGTTCCTAACATAACTAAAGAAAGCCTTGTGATTATCCTTAGTGTCCTGTGCAATTTTTCTCTCAAAGCTGGCCTTAGACGATTTTATGAGTGCCCGTAGTTTTTTGCTAATACTGATCAGAGATGCCTTCCCTTTTTGGGATTTTGCTCTATCATGTAGTAGCTTCCTCCTTCTATTGTATAGTTTGTTTATGGCTGGGGTCCACCAGACAGGACGTCTGCCTTTGGAGGATTGGGTCTTGGTTTTATTTGGGATTGCATGATCCATGCATTCCTGAAGGTGTTCATAGAATGCGTTTATAAAGGATTCTGCGGTCTGGGACGTATTTTCCACAGGCCCGGGGGCTTTGAAGGATTCCACCTTGGTTCTGAGGAGTGTGAAATTTGCTTTAGAGAAGTTTTTCACTGTGGTTTTCTGGGCAGGGGGTGGGGTCGGGATGTGAATATCCAGTGAGATTAGTTTATGGTCTGATCTTACCAGTGAGGGATACACTTCTGATAGGTACGTTCTCTTGTAATAAATGTAATTATTGCAGATACACAGATAGCAATGCTAAATTTACCCACCCAGATACAGGAAATGTATGGAAATTTAAGTTAAAGGCTGATTGCACAAGTATGAACCTGGTATATCTGGCACACTGTATAAAATGCAGCTCATTCTACATAGGGAAGACTAACCGTATGCTGAAGGCGAGCATGAGGGAACATGTATGATATCTCAAAAGGTGTGGAGTCAAATGCTCTAGCTAAGCACACAGCCACACGTGACCATACACAGCCACACGTGACCATACACAGCCACACGTGACCATACACATCTATTTAGGTTTACGGCAGTGGAAAGAATTCATAATAATGTGAGAGGGGGAGATCTAAGAAATCAAACCGAGAAGGTAGAGCTAGAATGGATTATAAGGTTGAGAGCCACCTGGGGGAAAGGGAATAATGACAAGGTATCCATTAAACCAATTCTACAAGCAAGAGGATTACACAGATGAGCTTTTTAAACTGTTTTAAAATATTTTAAATGCAATTGCATATGCTTTTAAATTAGAATGTTCAGATTTGCATTTGTAATTGAGTTTGTGATCCTATTGGTTAATGTATAGTTTAAATACTTGTAATTGTGCTGTTGGATTGTCTGATGAAGCAGCTTAACTTGCTGTGAAAGCGCTCACCATTAAAAGAAATTGTTTGTGTTTTAATTTCCTCCGTGGATTGGTTCATCCTTCTTATCTGCTTTTACATTGATATTGATGTGTACTTTAAACATTGCTCATATATACATTACATCTATATGAACCTTGGCCTTGGTTTCAACAAATGACCCAGTAAATTTTCAAAACTCTTTTGTAAGGGCCATTTCCAAAAACTATAGTCTTCAAAGGCAGTGCACTTACACTGTTACTAACTTTCAGCAAACTGTGTTAAATCAATGAGTATCAAATCATTAAATTATTCATGTAGTGCCACATACCAAAAAATGTTTAAACAATAAGCCTTAAACCCTTCTCTAGAACTCTAAGCTAAACACTGAAACGTTTAAATGTCCTACACGCCAGTTATTTATGTTTATTTGTTTCTGCAATACCTGCAATAATTGCAAGCATATAAACTATTGAGCAATTGATTTTCCCATCCATTTTCAGTCTTTTTGAACAGCAAAAAATACTTCACACACTACAACCTTATTATTGCTATGCACTTTTCTGAAATTGCATGTTTTGATAATTCTTTTATGATCAAGAAAGACCCTATTTTATGCTTTCTCATCATTTGTTCAGAAATGAATATCATGGAGTTAGTGTAAGAAGGAACAAATATACTTTCCTTTTTTTCTCAAGTCAGTTTCAGTAAATCCTCAAGTAAAACAAGGTTCACTGACCTTATATGGTACTAAATCTGCACCATAATCAATACAATATTCGTAAAGATCAAAAAAACAACAACCGGGCAGAAGAATGACTATGGTACTAACTTTATTCCAAATACATTGGTTAAGTACGTTCATCTAAAATTTATCATGGACTTCTTCAGAACCATAAAAGTATAAAAGAAAACATAAACATTTATAAAACATTTTAGATACTCTTTGAAATAAGTAAACTAAATCAGTAAAAGCATTATGGAAGAAAAGCTATTTGTCTGGGAATAAATTTACACGATCGGTGCATAATCCCTGGGTTTCAGAAAGGCTTAGCATGATGTGGAAGCCTTGACTCAGAAGGTTTCTGCTTCATGCTGCGTGTTTGGATTCACACTGCTCTGTCACTGAGGTTTTCTCCTTCTGGGCAGCCTCTGTGCAGAGAGCAGCCATTTAGGCAAAGGTGCATACGAATGTGGCAGTTTGGTAGAAAGACTAATCCTGATGTTTCCCACCGAAATGTCCATGGTTCCCAATATGAATCATAAATCCAACTAAAAGTTTACTCTTGCTTGAAAAAGTGAGACACTGGTCTGTCTCCCTTCACTTCTGGTGAGTACTTGTTTTGCAAGGAAAGATCAGCAAAGATGTAGGAATGAGAGCTGTGTTAGTATACGTATGAATGTGAATCTGCGAGTGCTTGGCTGAAGTGGCATGAATCAGGCTGCATGAATGTGTAGGTATGACAGCGAGGCTGCATGGGTGGGTGCATTACGTGACTAGATAGGCAATCAGAAGTCTGGTTGGTGTGTGTGTCTGTGTGTGTGTGTGTGTGTGTGTGTGTGTGTGTGTGTGCTTGTTGGAGTGTGCATATGGGTGAATGGGCAAATGGTCAATGTCAACGATTCGTGTGGGGCTTGTTTGTGGATAAATGGATGTGTGTGTGTGTGTGTGTGTGTGTGTGTGTGTGTGTGTGTGTGTGTGTGTGTGTGTGTGCACGTATGTGTCAATTTGTTAATGTCTAGGAGTATATGTGCATGCAAATGGATGTTTAAATGTGTGTGATTGTAGGGGGTTGTCTATGATAATAAAATGTGTGGACGTCTAGCGAAATCCCTAGTGTGGTCAGGTCTGACAATGCAGTGTTTAATTAGAGACATGATAATGAGCTGATAATGAGGTTTTATTCATTGTAGCTATACCTTTCTATGAATCAGATATGTGTGTGCGTGTGTGTGTGTGTGTGTGTGTGTGTGTGTGTGTGTGTGTGTGTGTGTGTGTGTGTGTGTGTGTGTGTGTGTGTGTAAATGGATGATAGGCAAACACTTTTAAACAAGAATTTTTATTTGTGGACTAAATCATCATGAGCTGTTGCAGTAGTAATTCACCAAACAGTTTGATTCCTTATTTCCACTTTGTGCAGAATCACATTTTTAGTAAAAGTTTATTTTCTAGACATACTATCAGTTTGAACTGTTGTGCTAGTTTGTCCTTCCTTAACCCTGGTCTGATGTGAACCTCATCAGAAACATTATGAAAGCATTAACTAAATTTCTGTGTAGCTGCAGCACCATGAGTTTACTAGTGGTCCGACTACTACTGACTTTGTATTAAAAGTCTGCCACAGCCTAAATCACTGAAGATTCTTGTTCCATTTTTGTTTGTGTAATAAGATATAGGCAGGCTTTTTTTCTGTTCCAGACAGAGCTACTTTGCCAGTGTATTCTTCATTCTTGATGTTGGTGCACTACTGATTTCTAAATTAAATTAGAATTACTCATCTGTAACTATGTTCAATTAATTTTATTGGTCAAATTCTTCTAACTGTAAAAAAAAATCCTGTTGAAATTCTGAGGACCATAACTGTGTTTTTTGGAAAAGAAGAACTGCATATGCAAATGTCAGAATAAGCTACAAGTTCATGATTGTGGTCACTGGAAGTATTTCTTCTATTCTGAGGCCCACAGTATAGTGATCAGCAGGTAAAGGTATAGAGTCTATATTATAGTATCAAAGTTTTTAAACTTCGAATGCTATAATATCGACCCATTTTTGTCGAAAACTCAAAATAACAAAGCCACGGAACTTCAAAATCTTACCTAGGGTAATATTTTGGTTGTCCATTCCATGGCTTCGCTATTTACTCTACTGTGGTGGTAAGGTTATGGACCGGGGTAAGGTAAGTATGCGAATGGAGGATACGGACTGGGTTAAGGTAAGTGTGGGAATGGATCGGGGTAAGGTGAGTGTGTGAAAGTTAGGAACATTAGGGTTAGGGAGCAGGTAAGGTGAGTGTGCGATAGTTAGGGACGTTAGGGTTAGGGAGTGGGTAAGGTGAGTGTGCAGTAGTTAGGGACTTTAGGGTTAGGGAGCGGGTAAGGTGAGTGTGCAGTAGTTAGGGACTTTAGGGTTAGGGAGCGAGTAAAGTCAGTGTGCAGTAGTTTGGGACTTTAGGGTTAGGGTTGGGTTAAGGTGAGTGGATAGGTAGTAGTGTAGGGTTAGAATTATGGATGTTATGTAGTCCAATCTCACCTACATTCTTACCCGTGGGTTCGGAGCCAAATATCGGAGCCAAACTTTTCTAGCTCAAAGTCTTCTATTGGGTGGGCTAAGAAGGTATCCTATGTTGCACTGCTCCATATCCCTAGATCTTGTTTGCTGCTTGTGTAGCTCGGATGTGGTCTTGCTGTTGGCTGTGGCTAAGTACCCTTTTTTTCTAATTCTTGAGAGATTTTGCTGAAAACAAAAGCTATTTTAATAGCTATTTCCTTAGTGTTTTTTGGGCTTAATTGTGTGATTGTTTGTTGTGGTATCCCGCTAGCTGTTCCAACGGGCTAGGCCTATTTCAGTTAGAGGACCTAGTCCATCTCCTTACTTGTCTCTGTTTTCGTCTTGACTTCTAAAACCATTTAAATTAGAGGTTTTAGTGTTTGCAGTTGGCAAAACAACCATTTTAGTTAGAGGTTTGTTAGTCCTAGTCGTCCTAGTGTGTATCCCTTTGACTTTGTGTGTTCTTAGTTTGTGGAGATTTTTGTTCAGCTAAGTTCCCGTGCTTAGTGTGGTGTTTTTTGTGTGCCTGTAGTGGTGGTTTTCCAGTCAGGCAGTGACTTCTCAATGGTTGGGCTTGATTATTATTTCGAGATGTCTAAGTATTCCAAGGAGCACAAACCTTTGGGATTTAAAAAGTGCTCTAAGTGTGGTTACAAAATGTTCATCACGGATGGACATTCAGTATGTGTTTATTGTCTGGGAGCAATCCACCTGCAGGAGTCCTGTAGCTTCTGCCATGTTATTAGTCCCAGGGTGCTCCAAGAAAGAAAGAATAAATTAATCCTGAAGGGACTCTTAAAACCCTCTTTCGAAGAGGCCATGGATTCTGCTTCCAGCTCAAAGTCAAAATCCACTAAGTCAAAAAAGAGATCTCTGACTCCGTCAGTCTCCTCGGAGCCACCGGAGAAAGTGATGATACTAGCTTCGACCTCCTCGGCTCCACTGTCCTCGGGGCCGCAGGAAGTGTCGGTGTTGATGGAACCGAAGTCGGCTCCAGTTATAGTGGAACCTCTTTGGAGCCGATCGCCTGGTACTAGACCAGTGTCTCCAGAGAAGATATCCAGACCACCCTCCCTGTCCTCCAAATCCTCCAGGACACTTTCAGATGTGAATGTCGATAGGGTGGTGCAGAGGCTCCTGCAGTCACCGGTTTTGGTTAAATTGTTCTCCGCTCCATCCCAGTCGGCTCTGGAGCCTGTTCCATTATCTTCTTTGATTCCTCCTCCAAGCGCATCTCTGTCATCGGATCCGGAATGCTCCGCTCCGTGTGATGTTCCTAGGTCAGTGCCGATGGCTCCTCTGGGCTCATCGGTGCCGATGTCAGCTCCAATCCCGTCAGCTCCGTCCATGGTGTTCGGGACTCAGGATTCCTCGGTCGGGCCCGAGGGGGACACCTCGGGACACCTTTCGGTTCTGAGTCTCTCTCTCAGTGCCTCAGCTCGTGGAACCCCGACTTCTGTCATGATCTTGGAGGCTGGCCAGTCCTCTGATTCAGGGGGCCCAGCTTTTGAGGCCATGCGGAGTGCGCTGGCCAGATCTTCAGCCACATCATGCGGGTCGGTCATTCTGTCCCCTACCACTCCGGTGAGAGCCTCTGATCGCCACCTATCAGTAGACAGCAGAGCCCTAAGGCCTAGGGATACCCCCATGAGTGGTCCCCAAGTTTCTGCGGGCCCCTCAGAGTTTTTGCCTGAGGAGCCCCCCAGGAAGAAAACATGCAAGAGGAAGCACATAAACTCCCAGGATGAGTCTCTCATCTCAGATACCGACCTCGAGGAATTGGAGGGGTCCCCCCAAGTCATCTTCTGACAATGTTTCTTTCTCCGACATCCTGGAGATATTGAAACAAAGAGGTGACTGGCCGTCCTAAGCCCCCTCCAAGGAGGAGTCAGTCTTCCTTAAGGCCTTTGGTGCTCAGCCCTCTGCTTCCTGGGTGTCCTCACCCTTGAACGAGCTCCTGGATTTAATTTGTCAGAGGGTGTGGGAGAACCCTGATTCTCTGGACCCCGTACCCAGGAGACCCAATAAATTTCTGTCTGCTCCCCCAGGTAAGGAATTTTTGTCCAAAGGGGTCCCTGTGTATGCCATGGTGGTGGCAGCGGCCACTCAAAAGGAAGTAGAGGAGACTTCTTCTTCAGTCCATCCTCCTAACAAGGAGTCTAGGACCATGGACCAGTACGGGAAGCATACCCTCTCATCAGCAACCTTTACCTTACGGTCGCTGAACTGCCTGTCTCATTTTACTTGGCTCCAGAGAGATCTCATCAAGGAGTTAGGAGATATTCTCACGGGTAATGTTCCTGAGGCCGTGGCCCAGACAGTTAACGCCCGGGTCTCTACCCTCAACTCCATCATTAACGCCTCCATGCGGCTCATTTCATACGCAGCTGAGGGAGCGAGTAGGGCAGCAAGCTCAGGAGTCGCCCTTAGGAGGCAAGCCTGGATGCACCTTTGTCATTTCGCGGAGGCCTTCAAGTCTTCTTTCACTGATGCCCCCTTTGATGGTTCTTCTTTGTTCAGAACCAAGGTGAAAGACACCCTCACCAGGTGCGAGCAAGAGGGAAAGACTCTGTCTGCTGTAGGGGTCTGTTTTTCCCTTCCCTCTAGGCCTTACCCCAAGGCCCGGGGGGGGAGATGTGGTTCAAAAAATCACAGAGATTCTTTCCCGGTGCACAGTATGAGCCCCCCTCCAGAGGCAGAGGAGGGGGAGGTTATTCAGGGAGATGCTGCCCTAGAGGCAGAGGGGGCCCCCGCAATTTGGGATACTGCAATTCCTTTTGCGGCTCTCCCTACCATCGTTCCTGATGGGATACCCAACTGTGCTTTTCCAGAGCCAGTCGGGGGCAGAATATCATTATACCCGGAAGCCTGGCAAAGCATCACCCAGGACCGATGGGTATTATGAATAATTTCCAGAGGTTATGTCATCCCCTTTTCGTCGGATCCCCATCCAGTCAGAAAAATCCCGGATGTTCCACCCAGTCAAAGGGATCATGCAGCTTCAGAGGTTTCAAAGCTGCTAGAGAAAGGAGCCATCCAGCATGCCCCCTCAGACCAGATCAGATTAGGGACTTACGATTCTTTTTGGTGCCAAAAAGAACAGGGTACCTGAGACCCATATTAGATCTCAGTGCACTAAACAACTACATACAAAAGTCCAAGTTCCGTATGGTCACTCTACAGTCCATTCTCCCATTATTGGGAAAGGAAGTATGGATGTGCTCCATAGACCTCAAGGATGCTTACTACCACATCAAAATGGACAGGGCATCCAGGAGTCACCTACGCTTCCAGCTGGGAACCAGTCATTTTCAGTTTTGAGCCCTGCCCTTTGGTCTCACCACAGACCCCAGGATGTTTACCAAGTGTATGGCAGTGGTAACAGCTCACTTGAGACATCAAGGATTCCAAGTGTTTCCGTATCTGGATGACTGGCTCCTCACCGCTCCCACCAGGCATCTACTAATCCAAACCAGGGACGCTACCATCACTCTCTGTCAACAGTTAGGCATAACATTGAACTGGGAAAAGTCTGTCTTGTTGCCCTCACAGCAAGTCATTTTTATAGGTGCAGAGCTAGACACCATTCAAATGTGAGCCTTTCTACTGCAGGAAAGAATCAGAGTCTTACAGCAACAAGTACATGCCCTGCTACCCCTGAAGAAAGCGAAGGCAAGATGGGTTCTCCAGCTGCTGGGGACTATGGCAGCAACAATCATGTTAGTCCCTCTAGGGAGACTGCACATGAGGCTCCTTCAATGGCTCCTCTTCGCTCAATGGTCTCTCCAGAAACTTCCACTTTTCCACACTATTTTGCTCACGGACAGATGCGAACAGGATCTCAGTTGGTGGCTTTGCACCAGCAATCTGGACAAGGGGAAACCCTTTGTTCCACTTCCCCCGGTTGCCACAGTGAACACGGATGCCTCCCAGATGGGGTGGGGTGGGGGGCATTATCTCGGCAGGACAGTCCAAGGCACATGGCAAGATCATTAGATACATCTGCATATCAACGTCCTAGAGATGAGAGCGGTGCTACTTGCTTTGCAGGCACTTCAGAGCTTTCTGCCTCTCTGGACTATTGCAATACACTCGGACAATATGTCAGTGGTGTGGTATCTGAACAAACAGGGAGGAACCAGATCATAACCCTTGTGCAGAGAGGCTATGCGAGTGTGGCAGTGGGCAGTATCTTCCCAACGGCTTCTGGTGGCAATGCACATTCCGGGGAAGTCCAACGTGATAGCAGACAGGCTAAGCAGAGCTATTCTGATGCCTTACGAGTGGTCCCTGAATCGTGTAGTGGCAGAACGAATCTTCAGCAGATGGGGTCTCCCTTGCTGCGACCTTTTTGCCAGCCCCCTCAATGCCAAATGCAGCAGATACTTTACGCTAATCCCCCCACAGGGGGAGTTGCCCAGGGAAGCTCTAGTCCACGATTGGCCCTCCGGTCTGCTTTATGCTTTCCCTCCGTTTCCCTTGCTATCAAAAATGATTCAGAAAGCTATAGCCTTGGGAAGCAGAATGATTCTGATTGCTCCACACTGGCCTTGTCAAGTCTGGTTCCCCTTTCTCCATCCCTACATTGTGGACACACCTTGGACTCTGGACCCTCAACCAGACTTACTGACACACATGTCAGGACAGTTCCACCCCTCTCTGCGGACCCTCCGGTTGACAGCCTGGCGACTCCACTTCCGTTGTTAGTTAGGGCTTCATCATTTTTCACCAGAGGTAGTTCATAATTCATCTTCCTCTCATAAGCCCTCTACTAGGAAGATTTATTCCAGCAAATGGAAGAGGTTTTCTATTTGGGTTCGTACCCAAGGAATTGACCCTTACACAGCTCCAATTGCCTCTGTCTTGGAGTTTTTGTCTACGCTTTTTCAGTAGGGCTCAGCATTTGCTACCATTAAAGTTCAATTGGCAGCAATTTCTAACTTTCATGTTGCTAATTAGCCTAGTCTAATGGCTCACAGACTCTGTAAGACTTTCCTGAAAGGCATCCAGTTACTTTGTCCTCCTGTTTCAGAATCTTTCATGCCCTGGGATCTAAATTTTGTTCTGCAAGCCCTTACTTCTCCACCCTTTGAGCCTGCAGCTACCTGTGACTTAAAATTCTTGACCTGGAAAACTGCTTTTTTTAATAGCCATCACATCAGCTAGATGTGTTTCAGAAATTCAGGTTCTTTCTATTAAACCTCCATACTTGATCTTTCATAAAGACAGGGTTTCTCTTAGACCAAACCCTTCTTTTCTTCCTAAAGTGGCATCCATATCTAATCTTAATCAATCTATTGAGTTGCCAGTGTTCTTTCCCCATTTTTCAAACAAGGCAGAATTTAATTTCATCAATTGGATGTACACAGGCAGTTATGTTTCTATCTGCACAGAACCAAAGATATCCGAAAATCTGATCAACTGTTTGTCTCTTTTTCGAAAAACAGAATTGGGTCCCCTGTCTCCAAGATCATCCTATCCAGATGGATATCAAATTGCATCTCTTTCACTTATTCCTCAGGGGGTAAAGACCTGCCGTTTCCAGTCAAGGCTCACTCTACTCGGGCTGTATCCACTTCTACAGCTTATCAGGCCAGATTATCTATGGATGATATTTGTGCTGCAGCTACCTGGGCTTCTCCACACACCTTTGTTACTCATTACAAGCTGGACGTGGTATCTAGGGACAGGTCTTCCTTTGGTTCCACTGTACTCAGGAGTATTTTCCTCTGAGCCACCCAGGATGTAGGTGCTGGGGGCGCTGTCCCACGGGTAAGAATGTAGGTGAGATTGGACTACATAACATCAAGAAGTTATGTACTCACCATAACGTTCGATGTATGTAGTCCATCTTGCCTCACATTCTTACTTACCCTCCCACCTTCCCCTTCCTGGAGGATCTGGAGGTTAGGGCTGGTTTTTAGAGCTCCCTTCACCTTTGGTTTATTCCTTTTTCTTGGATGCTGTTATGCATGGTATGAGTGTGGTGTTCGCAACAAACTAAGATCTGGGGATATGGAGCAGTGCAACATGGGATACCTTCTTAGCCCAGCCAATGGAAGACTTCGAGCTAGAAAAGTTTGGCCGAGTTGGAGCCGATATTCGGCTCCGAACCCACGGGTAAGAATGTGAGGCGAGATGGACTACATACATCGAACGTTATGGTGAGTACATAACTTCTTGTTTTGTTAAGTGTATGTGTGTGGTTTATTTATGTTGGTGTGCTTGTGTTGTGTGTTTGTGTTTCAGAACAGCAAATTTTTTCCCTGGGAAAAAATTTGCTGTTCTGTATGTTCGATATTTTGTGGTTTAGATATTTTAAGTATGATGAAATAGAGTTCGCTATTTAAATCATACGATAGGGTAAAATTAAAGCAAAGTATAAGTACATTATGGACAGAATAATACTGTAGGATTCTGTACCAACAAAGGGTTAGGAATGTGACTTGGAATGTGGTAACAACATTGACACACAGTAGAATTACTAAAAAGTGTGATCTGTTTGTGTCCATCTCCAAAACTTGCTTTAATTGCAGTCTGTATTGCTGTAAGTGGTGTGTGTGTGGATTTGCACATCAAATATATCCAGATTTAATGTGTTGAAACATTAAGTTATATCCCTCTGTCTCTTTCTTTCTCTGTTATGGAACACTAAATGAGGTGGCGGTCATGCTCAATATACCAAAAGGAATGCTGCACAGTCTGTTTGAATATGCAGTGGGACCAATACATTGGGCTTGGCAGTGGTAACTGTTTTGCAGAAAGATGGGTCTAGGATAGAGATAGGGATTTAGGAGACTGTAGGCTTTAATTTAACCCAGAGTTGTTACAGAAAAAAATTTATGGCATGTTATAAAGCCCCTAAATACTAATTTTGTTAAAGATAACAGAGGTAATCCAGAGGGCTTAAGTGAAGTCTGATATCCCACCTATGATCCAAAGAGTGACAGGACTAACAAGAAACAGAGTACAAAGGATTAGTCCAGATGAAATCACTTTAGCTAGCAGATATAGGAGCTTCTGTCTCTGATACCATTCCTGTGGGAGTAATAAATACACCTTGGTGAAGTTTCCAGTAGCTTATTCAGTTAAGAAGATGGATGGATGATATACCATGCACAGTGTAATGGATGCAGTTGTTTTTACTGTTTGGAAAACTGTGAACAAATTGAATAATCAGGGTAGCACACCACCTGTCTGACATCAGACTCCAGATACTCAAAAAACATCTAGTGAAGCATTGCTTTGATTTATGGAGTTTCCCCTTCCACATCCTGGACAATCTCACTATGGGTACATTGAAGGAAACAAAAATGCAATCCTTGAAAAAATGAAGTTAAGCTGGCAGATCAGGCTGGATGCCCACCACCACCGTGGTTTAAACTCAAACATTTCCATTAAAAGTGTGCTTGCACTAAGGAAACTAAGCCATAAATCACACAGCTAAAACACCTTACCCAGGATTTGAACATAAAAAGCTGTTAATTAATCTAAGTTGCTGCTGTTAATGTGAAAGGGTTTATATCACATTATTGAACTCTCAATTTATTCTCATACCTAATTGTCGAACCACCTATTCAGTGAATGACCTAATGTTCGAAGTGGAATTCATTAAAAGATTTTACTTGGCCATCCACACAAAAAAACTTTGTGTGATTGACATGCCAACTGGCAGTGATTTCCCCATTACCTCATTGTAGTGTGATATTGGAGTTGGTATATTTAATTTACAAGGGATGTGGGGGAGTGCAGGAGGGGTGAATCCCCCTGCAAAAAATGTAAAAAAAGTTTACCCTTCATGGTGTGGCCAAGTAAAATCTTTTGATGAATTCCATTTCGATGATTAGATTATTCACTGAATAGGTAGTTCAACAATTAGGGTTGAACGATTAGGTATTTGCTAAATTAAGAGTTCGATGATGTGCTATAGACCCATATGAAAAAGTTAATCAAGTAATTACATTTGTAAATCAATGCATCTACATTAGCATGGTTTGTCTGGTGAATTAGTGACATATAAAACAAGCCGCATTATCATCATCATCATCATTATTATTATTATTATTATTATTATTATTATTATTATTATTATTATTATTTTCTTTGTGATCTCTAGATCTAAAAAGTAACTGGCCTAGGTTTGAATGTGTTTTTTAACTTGATGTGCACAAATGTAAACAGCAACTTTCAGTTATTTGAAAAATGTTTTTTTTTTGTTTTGTTTTCTAGTACTGATTTGGTACATTGGATTTCCTCTTGGTGCTAAGAATGACAAAATGTGCCCAAACTCCAGTCTCCCATTTTGATTGACAGCCAACTCCCATACTGATTACATCAGCCTCTTATATCATCTGACCCTACCCTAGGCCCCATGGCACCACCCCCTCTCTTAGGAGATTGGTTAACTGCTCTTCTACCTGATCCCTCCCAGTTTCCATCCCTTTATCTAGCCAGACACAGAGCTATGTTTTGCACTAACTTTACCACCTGGAACCTGAAGAGAGGAAGAATCTGAACAGAAGAGCCCTGACTTCACTAACTGGAACCTGGAGAGGGGCAGATACTGAACAGAAGAGCCCTTAGTAAAATTCTACACTCAGAAAGAAGCTTGACAGGGAAGACTCCAGACTGGAGTACCATAAAACCATGCTCTGGGACCAAGAGCATTCCACTCTCACTGCAGCTGCCCCATAGAGATGCTGTAGACACTGGGGCTGCATTTACCAAAGTTTCTGTAATCTTCAGTACAATGAAAATTGATGCTCCAAGAAACCACTCCATACTGTTATATTCTTTACACCAAAGGCTCAATTTGCCTGTGCTCAAAGAAGTTCTGAGATTCTTATGTTGATTAAATGTTTTTGTATACTCTGCAGTTTACCACTTGGTAGATTTTTATTCCATGAGCACAGAAAGTCTATAAAAGGTTATGAGGTCTCAAACTTTACTTACCTTTTTCTTTTTACTTTTTTTCTCCTACTACATCCATGAGCTCAGTAAAATGAGCGCTGTGACTTATTTTCAACTATAGGCTATTTATCTGGATGCATGTATTGTTCAAAAATGAGAATCACCTAGTGTATCTTTAAGTGACTACCTCCCTTGCATATACAAAGGTTTGTCTTCATCAAGAGGAAGAAGAATGGGGGCTTCTCACATTAATCATGTATATGAGCCTCTTATAAGCAGGCACTATAAACCTTTTTTGTTATACAAGAAAATATTAGCCTTTCGTATTATATGTCAGGAGATAATGAACCAAGTAAAAAGTGGGCACAGCCTCTAATATTACATGTGATAGAATGAAAAAAAGTTCTGTAATAAAACTCTCATACTTGGCTTCAAGGAATATGAGCCTCACTGATGCATTCACAGTCACTCTTTTTACGTGTTAAAGTCTGGTGATAGTCTCATAAAAGCAGGTATTTTCAATGGTCAAGCTGTAAACTACTCTATTAGATGGATGTGATGAAGCTCAGGTGAAAGAGTTTTCTTAAATATAGTTCTGTAATTGCAGCTCATAGTGTATTGTCATTTTTTGTTTGTTAAGTTAAAAATAAAAATAAAATAAAACTTTTTAACTAAGCATGAGGTTCCACAGGCTGCTGAGCTGGTAAACCCTTATGGGTCTTACAGAAATATCCAAATAAGGGACTAACCTCTAAGCCTTGGTATTGGCTACTTGTTTTATCACCTCACAGATTTTCCTCCAATCAGCTTGCATGGACCCTCCCACCATTGTCTGTAAGTACCTTTAAATAACTGACCTGTAGAATGTAATGTATTAGAACAAGAAAACTCATCCATCTACCTGCTTAATTGAATAAACTACTGGAAACTTCAACAAGGTGTCTTTATTCCTTCCAAAGGGAGGGTATGAGAGAGAGAGAGAGAGAGTGAGGAGAGAGAGAGAGAGAGAGAGAGAGAGAGACCCCTAGATTTGCTAGCCAAAGTGAAGTTATATGGACTAATCCTTTATACTCTTTCAAATTCTATTACAGATGGGAACGGTATGGCTTTATGACTTAACTCTGTGACTGGGTCACCAATGATGCCGAAAGTGGACACTGTTGTTGTGATGTATCTAGATTTCAGCATGACCTCTGATACTGAGACTCAGAATATTGGTGCTAAATTCATGCAGCAGTATAAATTGGATAGGAAACTGGCTGAGTGACTGAAATGAGGCACTGGCAATTAGGTAGGGTGTAATAAGATAGCAAAGGTGGAGTGTCACAGCTGTGTTAACACTTCCACTGTGGAACCTCTGGTTCATCCATGTCATCAGTCAGTAGAGTCACATAGCTTGCTCTTCAATTCCTGAAAAAGCAACATTATGTGAATGCAATGACATTCCATAAAACACCATACTTTCTAGTTATTCTTTGGTTTTGTCAAAGGGAGGTCTTGCCTGCTCAATGTGGTGGACTTCCTCGAGAAAGTCACTAGGGCCATGGATGTGGGTTACATGATACACACCGATTATCTAGACCTGGCCAAAGGTTTCAACACAATCCTCCACCCAGGTATCATAGATACATTTATTGAGTTAGGCATAAACCCCAACGTCTTCAGATGGATAGCCAACCAGCTCATAACAGGACACATATTGTCTGGATAAGTAAATCCACTTCCAATAAGAAGTCTGTTATTAGTGGTGTCCCACAAGGCTCATTGTTGGGACCCCTCCTGTTTGGTCTAAAATGAAGGCCAATGTTGGGGGCCTCTTGCTCACCAAGTTCACTGATGACTATAAGCTGGAAGCAATCCATGAATCCCCAGTTGATGTTGACATACTGCAAACAGGGCTTAAAATGACAAACAACTGGTGCCAAAACCATGGGCTAAGACTAAATGCTAAGAAATGTGTAATCCTTCACTTCTGTACATCAGATATCCTTGCAAATTATAACATTGATAGTATACCCCCAAAAGTAAACCCAGTGGTGAGGTACCTAGGAACACAGAGAGATAGTAACCTAAACTTTGACAACCAGGGAGCTACAGTAGTGTGGAAATGCTTCTGTGTGGCTCATCTTATAAATAAAGGTATGGCATCAAGCTCAAATGAAATCATAGTGTCATTGTAGCCATCCCTTATCAATAATCAAGTACAGTGCTCCTTGTAGCCATCCCTCATCAATAACCAAGTACAGTGCTCCTTGTAGCCATCCCTCATCAATAACCAAGTACAGTGCTCCTTGTAGCCATCCCTCATCAATAACCAAGTACAGTGCTCCTTGTAGCCATCCCTCATCAATAACCAAGTACAGTGCTCCTTGTAGCCATCCCTCATCAATAACCAAGTACAGTGCTCCTTGTAGCCATCCCTCATCAATAACCAAGTACAGTGCTCCTTGTAGCCACCCCTCATCAATAACCAAGTACAGTGCTCCTTGTAGCCATCCCTCATCAATAACCAAGTACAGTGCTCCTTGTAGCCATCCCTCATCAATAACCAAGTACAGTGCTCCTTGTAGCCATCCCTCATCAATAACCAAGTACAGTGCTCCTTTGTGTATGTACCTAGCCAGGCACTTACACCAACTGGAACAGCCCAAAGGTTTCTCACTAAAAATACAAAGGGTAAGACAAATGTCTTATGCAGACCAACTAAAGGCCTTCTCCCTTTACTCAATCTCACACTGTTTATTGAGAGGGGACTTATGCCTGACCTACAAAGCATTCTCTGATCCATCCCTTTTTAAAATGTTGCATATTTGCAAGAACAATTATATGAGTGTCAGGGGTTCCATGGACCTGAACTTTAAATGTGACTTTAACAGAACTTACTGGAGAGACAGATGTGTATCCCAAAGACTACCCTGTCTATGGAATAAACTTCCTCTCTTTGAAAAACAGAGCCCGTCTCTCACTCTCTTCAAAAATAATTTTGATAAATGGATGGGGTACTGCCCATGTCACTTATGGACAGAGGTAGTCTGTAATATGATTCAGGGCTCCAACACCCAAAGCCAACTACCCTGATACTATCCCATTCCATATCTGGGGAATTAAGATATAATATTGCCATATCCTGGTATTATCGGCTAGGCTTGTAAAGGCTCTTGTGCACACCTATGAACCTGTAAAAGCTGGTAGTCAGTGGCATGCCACTGACATTCTGTTATGTTAGTCATCCAAT
Organism: Protopterus annectens; assembly: GCF_019279795.1. Lineage (NCBI taxonomy): Eukaryota > Metazoa > Chordata > Ceratodontiformes > Protopteridae > Protopterus > Protopterus annectens. The sequence goes on along the minus strand of NC_056727.1, from coordinate 59,378,322 downwards.
TTAATGTGCAGCATTTCACACTGGAGTTCAAAGATCAACATCTTTGTTGATGACACTAACACATGTACACTGCTTAGGAATAAAAGGCCACATTTCATCATAATCTGGTATATGTGACAGGGTGAATGGGGAAGAGGCAGGTGAGAATTAAGGAAAAAACTATGGTTAGGTACACTGGTTAAGAATTCGGAGAAAACATGTACACTTAAAGGGACAACACTAAATGAGACAAAGAAACAAAACAATAGTGGGTGGCATAAACAAGTCTACTTAAAACCATTCAGTATAGTATGGAAGAGAATGATACAGGATATTGGTGCACATAGTTTGGGAAGAAGATTCAAGAGATATGAAAGTTGGCTTCACATTGTACAGAACACTGGCAATGCCATATGTTTAGTTCTCATAACCATATACAGAAACACAAATTAGCCTGGTAGAATTCATGCAATGGAGGGGCTGGAGAAGAGACTGTAAGAGGCTGGTGTAAAATGAATGGCTTTGACAGTTTGCATTTGTAGCCTCAAACAGAGAAGAATTAAATAGAATATGATATAATATGCTCATAACATATTTTTAAGGTAAGATGACAAGAACTGAAGATGAAAAGAAAGAAGATTTAGGTTTGTAAGAAACAGTGCATTTACGTTAGTTAAAAGTGGGATACTTCAAAGCTGAAATAGCACAACACCATTTTACAGAAAAAATTGTGTTATTAATATAAAACATATTACCAGAGACACTCATAGAGAAGTGCTCTGTAGGGACGTTCAGCAATACTGGAGACAAATGCAAGCATGGCTGGTATACGAGTGTGTGTGTGTGTGTGTGTGTGTGTGTGTGTGTGTGTGTGTGTGTGTGTGTGCGCGCGCGTGTTGTACTGCTCAGTGGGATATCTGAAATATCTAACGTAATTATGGTCATATTCTCATTGTATCTTCATGCAGTCATATTTATCTTACCTCTAACTCTCCTGTATACCTGTGCTATCCACCACTGAATCACATTATTTTATGCTTTGTAGTTATTCTGAGATGCTGCTTTGGTTCTCCTTTAACCAAGAAATATTACAACACCATGGTCCAACAAATAAAGCTGATGCTGATATCCCTGTAAATGATGGCACAAAATATCATTGCAGAGTTATGCATATGTGGTCATAAGACAGTTTGGCTCAGAAACCATGTGCATATCATATGTCTGATCTTTCCAGAAATGCTAGAATTAGTAATTTATTTTCACTGTGTCAGGCCACAGTTTTGGTCACCTATCCAAGAACATTAAAGATCCACCCACATTCTACTTTACACACTAATTCTCAACAGAGTGAAGAGATAATGGCAGATCCCAAGGGCCATCATTCTGTTCATACAGGCATTTTGCCTTATATGCTGATTACTGTCCATAGACTAGGGCATAGTCAATTAAACTACACAGATACATACATATTTTCACATTTGTTGAGTTAAGAAAGTTCATGTTTGCAACAATTATCTTCTGTATCTCATGCAACTGCCCAGGAGACCTTAATAATGATATAGCTTTCCATCTCTTTTTTGTGATGTTATATTTATTGATGTTGAATCGATACTCTATTTTTTGATGGGATCTTTTGTTTCCACCTCAGTTTAGTTGTACCTGCTCTCTTTGGCTCCATAAAAGGCACTATATGTTAATGAAAGACCCATCCACAAGATGTCCAAGGCTGTTGCTGATTTGATGAATGATACTGACCTTGCTTTTGTAAAGGAGTTATGCCTTAATGGCAATGTTGGTGCATATTAGCCAGCTGTTGTACCTGCTTTTACTTTTATCATCCAACACTATAGATGGGTTCAGATTGGTGGTCCACATACTCCTTGTTTTGAATTTGAACTTCAAGTGGTCCAGGTTGTTAGCAAAAAGGAATAATTGACTTGAATGTGTTCTGTAGGTCTCTCTTCACCTGCCATCAGTAATGTCAGAACTTTTGTACATGACTTTGCAGACTATTTTGTTAACTCTGGGTTGTATCACTGAAATCTTGTATTTTTTGCCGCCTTCATTATATGATGTGATGATGAATTGCTAGATCTCACCAAGGAATTCCTCTGTGTTTTGAATGAAATTATGTTGTTCAGGTTATTACCTCTGTAATCCATAGAGTAGGATGTACACTTGACTTTATATTCCTAAATGATGCAACACCTCTGATCTGACGATTGAACTGGTGTTGTGGTCCAATTATTTCATAGATTACCTTGCTCTTGAATTGACACATTCTAGTACCCCAGGTTTTGAATTGGTAGAGCATTGACATTTCCATAAAATTGCATCTTCCTTGTTTTTATCCATGTTCCTTCAGCTGCTTTTAGTGGACTGCATGGCTAACCTGGGTGCCCTGTCACTTGATTATAATAGGTCACTGTTCACTTCTGTTAGATGGCTCATACCAAAGTAATGCACATTCTGACATGCTTAGGGTATTTGAGCCGTGGTTTGACTTTCAGCTGTGCTCCTTTGGGTGGAATGGATGAAGGCTGGACCATCATAGCAAATCTGAGGATCTTTGGAGTGACAAAATTCATCTCAAATGAGCAATATGCCCATTATTAGACTGAGGTGTAATGTAAGAAGACAGCTTATTTAAACAGGTAGTTTTACTGACGATTATACTTGTTTTTTTTTTTTTCCTGTAATTTCTAACACTGTGGGTTATAATACCTTCTGGGCGATTGACAGTCGCTGCAGCTCTTACCACCTGTAAGGCCTTCACCTGTCTTCAGTATGAGATTTCGCCTACTTTTTATTTTGGTGACAAGTTTGCCACTCTATGATTCCCATTTCCTCCTTTAGAATAAATCAGCAGTTTTGGTTGAGGCAGAGAGTACATTTCATGCTCTTTGAAGGTTTTTAGAATCCTTTATTATGATGGGCTCATGATTGTATTTTCATGTTTACATGTTATCAACTGCAGGATGTATTTTTGTCCTTCCATGTAACATACACATTGCCTGGATGTACTGGGAACAGTTATTTATTGGATACCAGAGATTCTCTTGCTGTTTGTGTTTCTCTTCATCCTTATTAAAGGACTGTGCTCAGTTACTTCAGTCCTCAAGAAAACATCTTTGAATCCTAATAAATATGATCATTTCTGCTATACCTTGAAGCTTCCTTTTCTCACTAAGGCTCCTGAAAAGGTATATAAGCACAACTTAAGTCTCATCTTACAGTCAGAGGGCTCATAGAACAATTGCCTCAGAGCTATAACAAGAGTCTGGCACTTGAGGCAGCACAACTATTTTGCACCACTCATCCCTACCCTGCCCCAGCCTAAACTTTGATGGCAGATAAAGATCACTAACCAATCTATTTTAGCCATTTCCCCACCTACTGCTTAACCTGCTGACTCACCTCTTAGGAAACTGATTTAGGTCTATCACTTGCATTCTTACATAATTTGATCCTAACCTCTATACTGAGCATACTTCTCAACCTGGAAACATCAAAAATCTGGACAAGAACCATGAAAAATAGGTACAAATCTGTATGTTGATTAACATCTAATTTGCATACACAATTATGTAACCCCACCACTCCGATGGAATTGTGGGATGCCAACTTTCAAATGCAAACTGAAGAACAACCAAAATATGGCACCAGAGTCCCCCCTGCAGCCATTCCAATGTCCCATTACCTGGCTATTTCACCCCATTTACCAAAAACACTAACGTGTATATACTGTTTTACTTCTACAATGATTATTTGGATTTTATTTTTACATTTTGCAGCACAAAAATGTACAAACACTAACAGACATCTGCTAAACGAAGCAATACTGTCTCACAATAAAAATAGACTTGGTATTAAATCTTCTCTGCCCTTGAAACTCACATTCATTGAAACAACATTGAAACCTACATCACACAATGCATCTGGCCAGTGGTGGATAAAGATTACCTTTGGGCTGTTTTCAAATCATTGGCCCCTTGCACCACAACAAGAAACATACATGTGTTCTTTTCTTTGATACACCTTCCTGACTTTATTAAGTTATATTCCTTGTATAATACAGCACACTTGTTAGACAGAGAGCATTTTAAATTTATTGTTTGAACTTTTTTCCAGTAGGCTGTACTGTAGGCAATGAAACAAAATGCACGAACCAATAATGATAAAACTGCCCAATTCAGAACATTTCCATCATAAAAGTCTATTTCCACACCCACACTATAAATAGAATGACAGTAGTGTAAGCCATAGGCATGTTGTACAGCTTCTTGCACTTATTTTCAATGGGGGGTGGGGTGGGGGCAAAAGGCAAAAAAAAAAGGAATGCATTTTAACCATTGCTTGCATAATTTTGGAAAGTTGCTTTAATAAAATTTTGTTTTACCACCATACATTTCACTGCCAAGTCTTGAACCCAGGTCGCTGTGCACTACAGTAAGAGCAGCATACCACTGAGCCAAATCAGTAGTTTCCTGAAAGATAGGAAGACTGAGTCTTAAATGGCTATCATTTAGTGAATTCAGTTCTCACCATAGCTCTCAATCTCTTAGCACAAAAAAACAGAACAAAGCCAATAATGGGGGAATAAAGCCCCAAAATAGGGACACATTTCAAATACTGATCTTACAAACTTAGAACATTGCTAGAATAAAAGGTTTTGTTTTAACACTTATTTTCTGAAGAATGTGAAGTTTGAACTTGAAATGGAAAAACCTGAAAAATCAGATGTATGTAAGGCATAAATTCACAAGTAGTGGTAGCTAGGGACTTTAGGTTTTTTTTACCTGTACCCAGGGTACAGGGTTTGAGCCTGAGTACCTCTAGCCACCAGATATATTCAGTTGAGGGCATGTACACACACTCACACACACACACACACACACACACACACACACACACACACACACACACACACACACACACACACACACTAATAGAACATACATAAAACATATATGTGGATAAAGAATACATGGACAGGCTAAGTGCATCATAAAAATCCCCATTAATTGTGATAAACGTTCACATTTCCTTGAAACTCCCCTGCTAGCAAGCTTTAAAGCATGACAGTAGCTCATACTGTGTTTGTGTTCTACAAAATATGATTATGGTTCAGACAGCTTTTTTAACATTTCTTTAGAACTACAAATATTAGTAAGTCCTAAATGAGTTGAATAAAGCTTCCTAATGTTAATGAACTAATGTTACTTATAATGGGCTTTTTTGTTTAACTGTATTTGATAACCTGGAAGATGCACACTTTAATTTACTACAAGTAACTTATAATAAAATAAGTCCATATACAAGATAACAGGTCAAAAGCTCCATATCAGGAGAGTAAAGACTGCAACTTGATCCCAGCATCACTAAAAAATTGACGACAGTCCAAGCACCTAACAGCAAATTCCAAACATCACTGCAACATGGCCAAAGCATCTTTACAAAGAGGCTTTTCTAAGCAAGGAAAAGTACAAAGTCATAATGCCTGGCATTCTTTACTGATTTTAACACTCAGTTATTTACTAAAAAATATAAAGCACAGGGCAAAAACATGAGGAAAATCAGTGACAGTTGAGAACCACCATATTCCTGTCATTTAGAATGAGAATACGCTTAGCTATAGCAACCTCAGACTTTGCATATATCCCCCAAGAGTTATTAATAGAGGTGTGTCAGTGAAAAGATCTTAGTTTTGGTACTGTCACATACAACAGGTACTGCAGATCATGGCTACCTGGGAAGTTGTTGTTATAGGTTTCAGTATACTTTTTAATCGGTGTGTGAAAAAATGCAAACATGACATCCCACATTCATATATCACCGATCATAAATGCTGAGATGTACAAAATAAGTTTCTTATTGATAGCCAACACCTTCCAGCCCCACTAACACTCATATACAGACTACACTGCATCTGTCACACCAGCTGATAAATCATGCATATAATCAGTGTTGAGGTTATCATGCAGCAATGGAGAAAACCGAAACGCTTGAGTTATGGAAAAACTCATTTTTTACTTTCTCTGTTTTGTGTTACATTTGAAATGGGAAAAGAGCAGTTTCAAAGCACATTACTGAACACCTGAAATTTTATATTATGCCTTGTGATTTAAAAAACTGAACACACACTGCCATTTTTATCATTTATTCTACTACTTCCATGACCTCTGAACCCACTCCTATTTAATTTACTGTTTTCTCCCTCTCTGACTTCACAACACACAGACACTGCACAGAGACAAGAGACTGGGATTGCACCATCAAATCACAAATTCTTTTATCCCTAATAACCTTCCTATCTTGGTATCATATGTTTTTATCTGCTAACTCTGAAACTGAGCCTGCAAAGCTGGCCTGATGGTGCTTCTATCATCACACACGTGCACACACACACACACACACACACACACACACACACACACACACACACACACACACACACACACACACACACACTTAGGTACCTTAATGCCCAGACCAGCTTTCACTTGGCATTCGGTCTTGAAATCCATCTAAATGCATTAAATCCACAGTGGTCCTTCCAATGTGTTCACACATCCACAGCAGTCCTCCCAGTGTTTGAAATCAGTATTAAATCTGTCGGACGGCATGCAGTCTGGAAATCCTATTAAATCCATCACTTGCATTCACTCTGCAGTCTGAAAATCTGCCAGATGGCAACGGCAGTCCTCCCAGTATTCAAACAGATACACACGTCCTGCTGATGGAGCTGACATCATTGCGCACATGATGACGTCAGCTCTGAAAAGCACGAAATCTAAAAATTAGCTAGAAAAAAATCGGAAATGAAGGGGTGCCACCCGGGAATCGCAGCACCCTATTATTGGGACCCCAAAACTCAGCAAAAACCAAATAATTCAGGACAGTTGGGAGGTCTGATACTGAGGCTTTATCAAGTATCTGTGATTCTTTCTGTTAAAGAAAAACAAACAAACATATAGTTAACTTATATAGTTATCATGGAATATTTTACATACCCTACTAATTATCCCTTTCTTAACAGCAGCTTCTGTTTTGAATTCTACTAAAAACTCTACCAATGCAGGCATTTTCCTTGGGCTTCCCCTGTTTCTTTCTCTTTGTCTATACTCTGCTATTAGTCCTTGATAGGGAAGTCAATCTGTAGCCTGCAGTCAAAATGAACTCTTGGCCTCTTTCCATTCTGTTACCTTTCCCTCTCTAATTATTTGCTCCAAATACCTTGGTTCCTTTGTCAATTTTGTCCAGTAAATTCCAGACCGCTCTTGCCTATCCTCTGTACTCTTAATTGCAGTCATCCATATTGCCAGAATCTCCTTTCTCCATTGTTTTGTTGGTTTAGTTCTTAGGCTACTTACTGGTTCTTTATGAATATAATATTCTGTATGGTTATTATTATTCTCCTTAAGGATCTGCATCCAAAATCTCAGTCTCTCATTGTTTCTTAAGCTTCTCCCCTGTTTCATCATCATCCCTTTCACTTTGAATTATAGCTTTCTGCTTGTGTTATATCATGTTATATATATATATTATTGATTTTGTCTAGTCACTGCTTGAAGATGTATATATAGCAGTATTAACTCTGTAGCTCTAAAATATCCCTTCAGATCAGATAATCGACCAAGGCATGTTTTCTGGCACAATTTTTATAGGCCTTATCCGAGCCTTTGATTTTGTCAGTCACTCCTGTCTTATAACAGAGGAGTGACTTACTACGTCACTCCTCACTTACAATCCAGCTTTCAGAACTAGGCATTTGGTCTGATGCATGCATTCTCAATTCTCTGGCCCAAACTGTGGGTGTCCTTCCTACCTGAAATTAAATTACTCATCCTTTTATTCCAAGTTCCAGTCTCTACTAAAATCACATTTAGTTAATCAAGCAGAATGTACCTATTACCCCTCAGGTCATATCACTTAAGTGTACTTTAACTCTTCTCCACTCTAGCTGAGACACTAAGAACTTTTGCTCTTTTTCACATGCTATTTATTTTACTCTAATTTCTCACATTTTTGAAACTTTTGTACATATTGTAAATAATGCATTGAAATTATGTATCCAAAGCACTATTCTACCATTGTACTGTTTTACTGTCACTTATGTATCACTATAGTCTTGTCTATTTTGTTTGTCTGGTCAGTTTTGTTTTAATCCGAGGTCTGACTGAAATTGGTCAGAATTGATCAGTAATATATCCTGGTAAACAAATTCAAATAAAATAAAATAAGTAATCCTTGTTACATTTTGTCATGGTATAATTGATGGACCTGCTATTACAACCTGCAAGATATAGGTTTGGATATCACAGATCCACTGGGCAGCCTGTTATTTCCCTGTAACACTTATCATGTTCGAGATCACCATACCTCAGAAAAGAAAGGGAATATTCTGAGAATTGGCAATATCTGATTGAAAACATCTAGATTTTCAGCCTTTGAGTCTGTACATCTTCCGACTTGGTTATGGGGGTCCTGCGCTTTTAAATAGTTAGCATTATGATATGATATGTTATGTCAAGTTATGCAGCTTGTTATGCTGTATTATAATTGATTTGTGTTCTAACCATCTACCTATTTTCCTGGAAGTGCTCATAGGTTCCAAACATGATACAAACTACTGACATTATTAGTTTATGTAGTATTTGTATTTTATTTTTCAATAGTTAGTAAGCTCATTAGATACAGGTGTCTATGGATGACTTCTTTACAGTTGCACAATATGCAGATTGAGATTTAGGAGTCAAATTCAGGGTTACGTAATAAAACTCATTAGTAGCTCTTAGCTTATAGCCACTGAACTATATTGACAGGCACTGCTTATGGCCAAAGCTTAGAGGCTGGAATGTAGACATGTATTGTAGATTATGTTATTTATTTATTTCTGTTTATTCATTTATCTCCAATACTAGACATCTTTTACCCAATGAAGGCAACTTTCATTATTTTGGAGTTGAACCATTATTGTTAACCTGATATAAAATAGCAGGATCTGAATTATTAAAAATAATGAATTCCATATACAAATAATGATTCAGGATGACTGACTTGTAATTTTCCAGCCTCCTTATTATCATGATGACTAAACATTGAGTATATGGACAACTTTACCTTCTTCAGAGCTTTAATCATTCATATCTCTAATCACTGCTTGAAGATGACTTATAAAACACTTATATGTGGCCACTTAAATATTTCTAGAAAAGCTCAATTTAGTGTACGAGTTTCATTTACCTTTCATTTACAAACTTCCCCTTCTGTAAATTTTCTGGACCTCTGTGTAGTTATTTGATCATAATGGTGGCAGTTCAGAATGGTTTGCTCTTTATAATCACTATAACATGCTTACACCTTTTGTACTACATCATTTGCTCTTTGTGTAGTGTGATAACCCCAAAAATGTGCAGTAGCAACCCCCTCCCCCCAACCTGGCTATCGGCACCAACATGGGCACTGTTATGTCAATAAAACTTGCCTGCAATGCCTGTCAATAAAATAATTCAGAGAAAGTAGAACAGCACTAAAACTACTGCTACTGCTAATAATAACAATAATAATCATAAGTGAAACAGATGAAGATGGGGGGGGGGGGCAATGATTACAAATTTAATGGAAGGCAGCTGCATCAGGTGTACAGTATTTCGCTTATCAGGTCATTCACCCAAAACACTTGAATATTATTACCTTATAAAAAAAAAAAAAAAAACGCCACATTTAGCCCTTAGCTCAATCAGACTATCCTGATCTTCAAATGTAAAAACAAACAAATAAATAATTCACCCGACCTATACATTATATGTAGTTGACTACATTAGTCAAAGAAAACATTGCAAATGTATTATGTATAACGTTTATATGGCACATGTGAAATACTGATGGAGTGTAATGAGTGAACATATGGTATATATAATCTATCAATGATGCCATGCCCTTATTGTCTGTCAATGTAGGAATGTCCAAACCTGCACAAGCTTTGTTGAGGGTGTAACACAACACAATATTCCATTTTTTCCCTATAGAACAGAACAACTTGTCCTTTTCATTACATTTTCAGATAAGTTGCATTCTGTGCACCCTCATGCCTTTTTACATTTACTGACTTTTTCCACTTCTTTCTGTTTTACAAAATATACTTCTTTTCATTCTTGGTTTCACCCTTTGTCTTTTTGTCATGTCTCCTGAATATTTTACCCTTATCATCTTAACTATCATTTGAAAGTAGTAAACAATCCTTTCTACTCCATCTAGTTCATTTATATGTCTGTTGCACTAACTTTCCATCCTTTTGGTCTTCCATTTTAATTTTCATCAGTGTTTTCTCCTCTAATGATTCCTCATACTTCCAAGGTTTTACCAAGTTTTCTCCTATTTTAAAAATTAGGTTTATTGAAGTTCAAAAGCTTTTGAATATGTACAGCTTAATTTTATCATAGCATTTCTCTTCAATGTGATTGATAAATGGCACCTGCACATTGCTTGCTGACTACAGGCCAGGTTATAAGTCCACACCACATGTGTAACTTTACTACATTAAACAAGCAGGCACACTTTTCACGTCTGAATTTCCTTGACAAGTAATGCAGGCTGTTGTTCTGAAGATACACATTAGATGCAGGGAAGCCTCAAAGGCCAAGGGTCCAGGAGTTCTATTTGCTTTAATGAAAAAAATAGTTAGAGACCAAAAGTGGTTAGTGACAACTCCCTGACATGAATTGTCTGACATTGATTCTTTGGAGGCAGAATGGCTTTTCCAGAACTACCAGTGTCATTTTAGGCAACATATGATGTCCACTTAAAGTTGTATGTATGTTTATGAAAATATAACCAGGGAATATACTCTCTAGGTCTTCATTTTAATGATAAAGTAATTGACTTGCATTGCTCTACATCAGTTACTTTGTAATTTTGCAACATTGCAGGTTAGAAATTGCAGGCTCTTGCTAGGTATAACATTTCAGTTATTAAATGGAATAACTTACAATTAGTTTTGGAAAGGGGTAAAGTATGGTTGTCATTAATATGCAAAAACACAGTTCTTTTGAAAGTCTGTCTAAGAAGAGTAACTGATTAAAATTCAGGAGGAGGTGATGTGTGAGGAATATTTTTAAAAAGTTATTAATTTTATGATTAGAAGTAGGTACCAGTGCTAAAACAATTGAACAACTACAGGCCTGAAATAACATCTTGGACACATGGTGCCTTGCAGAGAAGTTATGCAAATTGGGTTGAAGTAATAAGGCTTCGCTTTTCTCCACTGGAGTCACTCAGGAGTTACTTATAGGAACATCTCATTAGTCTGTATGGCAAGGAAATAGAGAGGGTAGTATCTGCAGACAGTCTTGATTTCAGGATTAATTATTACTTTGTATCAGAAGCAGAATGAGCTAAGAGTAGCTTGCATTACTTATTTGATAAGCCAGTGGGAGGGGTGTGGATAGGGGGCACATAATAATAATGCTAACTTAATTATGAGGTTATTTCCAAGTTTAGGTTCAGATTTTAGATATACTGTTTAATTGTTTAATTTAAATAGTTATGCAAGAATAAAGAATGGACAGGTCATTAAATTTAATGGTATTCCTTGAATAGAAGGGCAGGAGTGTTCATGGGGGGAAATCATCTTTTCAGATAGCTAAATTGTATGCATAAGCATATTTCTATGTTGAAGAACAGGTATGTAGGAGGTTTTAATTTATAAATGCACAAAGAATACTATTATCTGAAGTTGCTGGAAATCGAAAAACTTTATGCAGAATGCATATAACGAAATAAGTAGAGCACTTTTTTATTAATGACAGCTTTTTTTATTAATGACAGCAATCTGTGCATTATTTTTTCAGGCACATTTTGGAATGTAAGCACACTAAAATGCATACAAAACACACAATACTTAATATTACTTTAACAATCTAGTTAACAAGAGAAACCGTCTTTTGCTACTGAACCTATAGTTAGTATTACTTTAACAATCTATTTAACAAGATAAACAGTCTTGCTATTGAACCTATAGTTAGATGTGTGCCACAAACTTTTTTTATGGTAATCAGAAAATTAGAAAAAAGTAGGAACTGTCATATTTATACATTTGCAACTCTAGTGGCAGGCATGTTGTAATAGCTATATGCAAAGAAAATATAGTTTTCTTTTTATTTCTAGTAATTCCCCTTCTCATGACATGAAGCCACTATACAAATCTAGTACAAAGCCTCACTCTTCATACACATTGCTGATTGCTTTCTTTTCCTTTGTTGCACATACAAATCACCCCTTACCTCATCATCCAAACTAACCTTCAGGAACCTCCTATCATTCAGTATGAATCTTGTACTGTCTCAAGCATGGGAGCAAAGTTTAAGGATGTTTGCCCATTGCTGCACTAAAGAGCCACTGTGCCCTGCACATCCATGACATTTCAAGAGGCAGGTATTCATTTCAGAGAAACATACAATGATCTCCACAGATTCTTTTAGCTTACATGTTTACTATTTTCAGGGTTAATGAACAGGAGTACATGGAATAAACAGATGATTTACACTGGCAACTGCCACTAACAGCAATAATCACTACAGAAAAGGAACATATGTGCTTGCGTGAAAATGTGCATGTGTGTGTGCATGTGTGTGTGTGCATGTGTGTGTGTGTGTGTGTGTGTGTGTGTGTGTGTGTGTGCATGTGGGTGCGCTTCTGTGTATGCACTTACATGCAAGTGTGTGTGTGTGTGTGTGTGTGTGTGTGTGTGTGTGTGTGTGTGTGTGTGTGCGTGTGTGCGCGCTGCAGCGTGTGTGTGCGTGTGTGTGTGTGTGTGTGTGTGTGTGTGTGTGTGTGTGTGTGTGTGTGTGTGTGTGTATGTCAGCATTCTGGACTTCTACACTGGTAGAGTTTTCATTGATTAACTCTACTACATATTACTTTAACATATAAGGTTGACTTAATCAGATGATACATGCAATAATGTAGCCCATCTAATTACTAAAGTGTTCACATCTAGAAATAAAGAGGTTATAGCGCCCCTCTACTCGTCACTCATCAGACCCATCATAGAGTACAATGCCTCATTTGGGATGTACCTCACAAGACACTTCCAACAGCTGGAAAGACCACAAAAGTACCTCACCAAGAGGATTACTGGCCTCAAACATATGTCCTATGCAGCCCGACTGGAAAAACTCTGGCTGTACTCAATGGCATATCGCTTACTCAGAAGTGATCTCTGCCTGACTTACAAATCCATGTCCAACTCAGAATTGATGGACATGCTCCACCTAAAGAAATTCAAGTCACTGCGAGCCACTCACTCTAGTGAGCTAAACCTCGCCAAAACAATAAATAGAACATGCTGGAGGGATAGATTCCTGTCACAGAGACTCCCCATGCTTTGGAACAAAATTCCTAACTACATTAGGCAGAGCCCCTCACTAACACTCTTCAAGAGAAACCTTGATGAGTGGATGGGTAACAGAAAATACACCCCTGGGATCACTTCATTGGCTCTTCTTGACAGAGGCTCAGTTACTTAATCAATGGGGTGGTGAAAGCTGACACACTCTGGCTAGGCTTATAAATGCCCTCAGGCAGATAGCCTAGTACTTACCTATGAACCTATAAACCTATGTCCATAGTTATTTATCAAGTTAAATTGCTGACATAAGCTTTACGCTGCTTCTGTTTTAGCAGACAGGCAGTACATACACTCTAAAAATACCTCCACCTGTCTTGGTGTGTAGATTTAAAGTATATCTATTTGTTGTGTTTCATAGCATCTAATACCCTATGACACCAATTGCCATTTACACTGTTAAAGCTAACTTCAGCCTGATGAACAGTCAGTAATATTAATGGCTTCTCTGTGGTAAAAAAGATAAGGGTACTATAACTAAATGCAAGTCCTTTATGGATGAGCTTTCCTTGTCTAAATGTATTGACATTATTTATTTTCAGATGTCATAGTAAACTTGGTATAAGTTTAACATTTTGCTCAATTGTTTATTACTGTAAATCAAACAAATCTTGTATTTTTGTAGCAGCAGTCTAAATTTGTTTTGACTCTATAATATAGCGATGTGTTGTTTGCTATTTGGACTAGATATTGTTTGAAAAGTTTCTTCAGATCAGGCCATCTATGTGGGTAACAGATGCAGAATGAAATATACATAATGCATAAGTTATTTGGAGGTTCTGTTTTCAGCATTGGTGACACAATATGACATGTTATCATTGCCTGTTGTTCCAGGAGACCTACAGAGATTAAGTTATACATGTACCCTGCAGTGTAGAATTGTGCCAGAGGGTTTGATGTACAACAGTACAACGCAGTGCTCTTAGACTCAATGCAGTCCCATTCTCCTCCAATAGTGCCATCAAATCATCAGTCCATTTTGTAAGATAAAATCCATCGGAGTGAATATAGCAGGTCCCTGCTGTTCGTTCACATAGTCAGGGTGTGATCCTTAGTAGATCCATACATGGTGGCATGTCTTCAGTGATGGTCAAGGAGTCATAGCTGAGCAACTCAGAGATATTTCCAGGAGTAAACAAAAGATATTGGGAAAAAAGTTAAGGATCCACTGCAAACAAAAGAAGGACAAATCTGCATGTCTTTCATTATGGTCATGACAAGGATATGACAAAGCATATCAGTGTAGTATCATAGAATCATAGGAAGTTACTAGGCTAATGGCCCTAGGGCCCTTACAAACCTAGCCAAGTTTTACCCTTATTTCCAAGATCAACACCTATTGCCCCAGACCAAGAAGGACACAGGTGGAACCTCTGGGGTGAATTTATGGTTACCCATCCAGTTGTCCAGATTGTGCTTGAAGAGGGCCATTGAGGTGCTCTGTTTCACATGAGGTGGGAGTCTGGTCCAAACATGTGGAAACCACTGGGAGAAAAATCTGCCCCTCCAGCAGGTTCTATTAATGTCACATACCAGGTTAAGGCCCTTAGAGCGAGTAGCATTTGACTTATGGAGATGCAGCATTTCTAATAAAGCAGGGTCAGAGATTACCTTGTATGCAAGGCAGAGTTCACTTCTGAGCAGTCTGCATGAAGCAGAATAAAGTGACAGTGATTTCAGATGATCCACATAGGACAGATGCTAAAGATCTTGAATTTTCCTTGTGAGGAATCTTTGTGGTACCTAAAATTTCTGCAGGTGCTTGGAAAGGTACATACCAAAAGGGGTGTTATACTCAATTATTCGCCTGATGAGGGAAGAGTACAGGGAGGTTATAACTTCTTTTGGTCTTGAGGCAATGCCCTTACTTATGAGATGAGCCTTATAGAATGCCTTTCTTACCACTGTGGAGACATGATGGTCAAAGGTAAGGTTGCTGTCAACATGTGTGTCAAGGTCTCTCACTACTGGGTGCATACTTAAGGTGTTGCTATTGATGTGGTAGTTAGCAGGAACATCGCCCTTACCAAAAGGGATGATAATATACGTTTGCATTGAGTTTAAGGCCATGACTCTGGCACCAATCATTTGTTTGTGTAAGACCCTCTTGTAGGATGTTGACATCATTTGGAGGTTCTATGACTGCTCCCAGTTTGCAGTCATCAGTAAACTTTGTCAGCCACAGACCTTTAGTTTTTGCTTGTACTTCAGAGAAAGAGATTCCAAACAATAGAGGTCCCAGGAATGATCCCTGTGGAACACTACTGGTTACAGGTCTGCTGTTGGTGATGGATTCCCCTGTTTTGACTATGTGGGTTCTATCAGTGAGCCAGTTGGCAACCTATCTAACAATATAAGGGTTGATACTTAGCTGGGTGAGTTTGTCAATGTTGTCTGAGTGGGGGATAGTGTCAAATGCCTTGGCTAAGTCTAGGTAGGCTGTATGCACTGATTTCCACTTGGTGACTGTCTCAAAGAAGTCCACCAGGTTTATCAGGCATGATCTCCCTTTGACAAGTTCAAAATGAGTAGGGTCAGGTGTCTGGAGATTACCTATATCTTTGTTGATAAGGTCCATGATGATTTGCCCCATGGTCTTGCAGATAAGGCTAGTCAAGCTAACAGATCTATAGTTCCCGGGGTCAGTGAAAGCACCACCTTTTTGCAAGGGAATAACAGTGGCCATTTTCCATTCAGCTGGGTTGAAGCCAGTACTTAAACTATGACTGAAAAGAGTACCCAATTGTGTTGCTAATTCTTGTTGGAGCCCATGTAGGATGCAGCATGGGATGTTATCAAGTCCCATAGATGTTGTGTTTTTGGCCTTAGAGAGGGCATTTATGACCTGTTCTTTAGAGATACAAGGTAGGGGGCAGGTAGCAGGGATGTCATGGGGTACATTTGGTGGGGAGAGGGGAAGGACGTTTTCCCAGAATCTGTCAGCCAACAGGTTAGCTATGTCTACAGGCTCAGTATATGTGGTATCATTAAGTACCAGTTCAGCACAAAACTGGGCCTTTCCTTGTAGGTTATGGATGTAACTAACGAATGCCTTATGGTTGTCTTTAGTTGAGGAAGCTAATTTGGATTCATACTTTGCTTTGGAGGAATTCACAAGAAATCTTATTTACTTGTTTAAGTTGAGGAGGGAGTGTTTCCAGTTTAGGGCTTAATTTATTCCTCTTATTGTAAAGCTTGTTAATGGCAGTTGTCCACAAGGCAGGTTTGCTCTTCCTTGAGGAGCTTGTTTTGGTCCTATCAGGTATGGCCAAGTCAGTTCAGTTATACAGGTGTTTGTATAAAGCACTGGTGTAGAACTTGGCATAGTTGTCAGTTCCCTCTGAGGGGGGAGGTGCAGTGAAGCTATTTATATCATCATGTAAGAGGTTATGATCTGCTTTGGAGAAGTTTTTTTTTTTTACTTTAGTTACAGCTAGGGGTATCAGGTGTGATAGTTACTTCAAATGAGTCTGATTTAAGGTCAGATCTCACCAGGGAAGACCTCACAGTGGGGGTGCTACAGTGGTTCCCCATATTGGTAAGCACCAGATCCAGGATGTCTGCACCCCTTCTGGTGATGTCAACCAGCTGGTCCAGGGCATTGGATTCAATGAAGTCTAGGAACCTTTGGGCAAGTGAGTTTGAGCACAAGTAATTTACCCAGTCAATGGAAGGGTAGTTAAAGTCACCCAAAACCATGGTGTTTGGATGAATCTAGACAGACTCAAGTAAATCCAAATAGGCAGACTAGGTGTCCTTAAAAATGAATGTAAACCATGTGAAGTATTGGTTGAAGTGAACTTGTCAAATAATATGTGGTATCCAAAATGATTGAGTTCATGCTTTAAAGGAGAAAAAGGGGCGGAGCAGAGTTTAATGTTAGCTAATAACACTCGAACTGTACTGAACTGAGAAACAAAATAAAACATTTTAGCTATATGCTTACAGCAGAGTTTATTTATTTAGGATATGTACTTCACTCCAATTCCAGTAAACAGCTGTTACCACACTATTTTTTTTGTCTGCACAAAAATGTAAAATAAATTATACTTTCAATCAATTAACTTACCTTGACAATTATTATAATTCTAGGAACTAATAAGACAATGACTGAATATATCTATTAAACTATTTTTATTTCACTGCAATTAGCCTTATAGTTGTAAGGTTTGCATAGTTCAAGATGCTACATACAAAACACATTGCTTAGCCTGTGATCTGTCAGGGTTTTCTGTAGTATTATAATGATTTATACATTAGACTGAGTGCAGGTTAAAGCATTTACTCTAGCTCATGGGTTCATTTATTTATTTATTTTAAAGTTTTGATCTATACGTGCCAAAGGATTTTATATCTTGCACAAAGAAACATTATGATTATAAATGCAATAGGTGACTGTTCTGATATTTTGAAAAAAAGGTGTGCTGTCTTCTTTATTTTTATAATTTTAGAAATCTTTAAGAAAAATCTTGATGTCTGGATGGGAAATAGGAAATTCACCCCGGGGATCACCTCTGTGGCTCTGCTTGACAGGGGCACAGGAAAATAATTTTCTTGGGTGACAAAAGCCAGGGTACCTTTTTGGCCAGGCTTATATAGGCCCTAGGGCCGATAGTCTAGTTCCTACCTATAAACCTATGAACATATTTTCTTTTAACTCATTGATGATTCACAAGTGCATTATTTTGGTTTAGTCTACAAATAAAGCGACTGCGTTTTTATAAAGTAAAACTCTTCATTTTGTGAAATCATTAAGTGTATTAGTGTTGTTTACCTATGCATAGTGACATACAGGTTGTCTGTTAATAGGAAACAAAAATTATAGGCCAAAGCTGTAGTAATGTGTCTTGTCAACTGTTATTACTTTAGGCTTGGCATTACATTTATTTTCTAATTGATAGTTGGCAGGTTATAATTTCCACCTAGGTATGCCTTGAACACTTACAGTTTTAATTAATAGTTGTGGTGTTTACCTTTATGTACGTGAGAGAAATTAAAAATTAGTTGGCTACTTCTTTAGCGGTGAACATGTTCATTTTTTGACAGGACATTAAGTAGTTCTGTTATTATTTCACATTTCTGCTGAATACCGCATTGTGACATGGTTCTGTATAAGATCGCATGGTTGGCAATAACCTCAGCCAAGTGCCATGCCAAGCAGCAGATTATGTGTCTGGACAGGGAAACATTACTGAAACACTGTACAGATCACAACAGTACCTTAGTAATTCACCACCTAGTACAGCACTTCTTTGGATGCTGTAGCCCTAGGGGCTACTTCACAGAATGGGCAGGAGTGAGTATTGTTTGACTGCCAACTGTTGGCTTAAAATGAGTGTTATGTTATTTAATCACCAGGCTTAGTCTCTGAAGTGGTTTTTAGCTGTCCATTTAAAAGGACTGACTTCTGTATTTCAGAATGTGTGTATTTTGTCAGTATCTTAGAAATATTTATCTCACATTTAATAATATGTTTTATAATATTTCATGAGGTGCATATGCTTCACTTTAAGAGCTGATATATCTTTAGAAGGCAAAAAGAAGTAGATTTTTTCAGAAGCAGTCGAACCTGACATTTTTCTTTCACTTAGTTGTAATGTGCTAACATTTAAAGTCACAGACAACTTAGGATGCTTATTAGCAAGAATCATTGTTTATTTATTTAAACTCAGCTTACCAAGGCAGAACACTGATCACAGTCAACAATTTCAGTATCAGTCCAGGAATACAAAGAAAGTCAGGATTGTATTTAGGGACAGAGATCATGAGTAAAATGTCATTATTATTGTGAAGAGGCTAGTGTGACGGTGTGGGAAATAGATCAGTGTCTTCATAAACATGAATAATAACAGGAGGAGAAACAATTATCTTTTTGTTGATTTTATTCAGATCTAGATTATGCTGATCACTTAAGAAGCAAATGATCAAGAGAGATGACATTCATTGCCAAATACAAAAATGAAGGTATGGCACCTTAGCACACAGTGGGGATGATGCTCAGGTAATTGCTTTTATCAGGACTTATATAGGTAGTGTTATTTCATAATTTATTGTTATGGCTATATATTTTGTTTTATCAAAGACACATCATTAAGTATACATATGTGAGCATGTGCACACACACACACACACACACACACACACACACACACACACACACACACACACACACACACACACACACAGACACACACACATGCACACACACACACACACACCCACACACCCACACACACACACACACACACACACACACACACACACACACACACACACACACACACACACACACACACACAAAATATGATTTATAGGACTAGTACTACAACTTAATGGTATCGATCAAAAGGGTTACAGAATTACACTGCATAAGATCCACACATGCAAAACGTGTGCATCAAGCAGCAACTCCAGCTTTAGAACTTTAAAATTTTAATGAGGGAGTCTTTGTTAAAATTAAATATGTTGCCCTGATATTTAATGATTCTGCTAATGGATTTTAATATCCATTGTAAACCATGTTTTATTTTTTTCTCAAAATTTCTCAAAGTTTTAGTGAGATTATTAAAAGAATTACAAATATATTAAAAAACAGTTTAAAACATATGATTAAAAAAAGAATAATAACTTCATTACCTATTAACAGTATGTACACTATGCCTGAAATAAGGATGTGCTTAAAGTATATATAAATAATATTATAATTGCAAGTTGTGTTTTGTAGATTAAAAAGCATATTATTATTTTATGTTCTGTGTGATGTTTTATTGCATAGAGGTGAGTTCATGTTGAAAGAATTTGATTGAAGATAAAACTTCAGTCCATGGATTTTTGCTATATGATTTAGGACATATCCTGCTTGATTCTAGCTTCTGTAATGGCTGTTCCTTGAAGAGAAGTAAAAAAATTCTTTAAATTGAGGTGGAGTATATATATATTTTTTCCATTTTCTTGTTATATTTTCCTTGCCACAGGTAAGATTGTCCACAACAGACAGCAGTTTCATTGCTTAAGCTATAGTTCTCTATTACTTTAAACAACACCAGTGTATTTATAAATGGAAAAGAATCAGACCGTATAGCTTTTAGGAAATCTAAAATATTATCCCAATACAATTGAATGGCTGAACAATCATAAAAAATATGTATGCAATCTGCATTACTTAACTGATTACATCTCCAGCATTCAATGTTTTTGCTTTTGTTAAACTTTGCTATCTTGTTGGGTGTTAAACATGCTCTAAATAAAAATTTCCATGTAAAAATATGCCAATAAAGGACCAAGATGTATTTCTCATAGATTTCAGTATTTGGAATTTATTATCTATACATATTGATGAGCATTGACTTAAAGTAATAAAACTAAAATTATTATTATTATAGATAATAAGCAATTGCTTTAATTGCACAGTTCTTAGGTGTAAACATTTCACATGTTTTCCTTGGACAGCTTCTTTAACAGTGGTGTAGGTTTCACATGTACTAGAATACAGACTGGGAATTTACTTGCATCTGTAAGCTCCCTAAATGCTGCTGTATATGTTCCATCCCTTTCTGAGCTATGGTGTCAGCTTCTCTCATTTACTTTAGTACTGCAAGTACAGTTCTGTGTCACACAGCTTGCTTCAGGGTCACAGCTGTTTATTCACTAACAGCTTGTAATGCAGTATAGCTTCACAGACTACTTTACAGAAAACAAAAATACAAATATAACGTCAAGTTTCTCTTCAATTCTGTTAGCTTGCATCATACTGCAGTGAAAATGGTCACTTTTTAAAGGCAGTTCATCCCATTGTTGGTTATCAACAAACTAGGAAGCTCTCTTTTTGCAGTGTGACCTAGGGATAAAGTTAATAACATCAACTAGGGATACAGTTAGCAGTGTGCTCTTGGGTTAGAGTTGAGAAGTGCAACCTAGGGATATAGTTAGCAATGTGACCTACTGATTCAGGTAGCAGTGTGAGCTAGGGATATAGTTAACAGTTGCTCTAGGGTTAGAGTTAGCAGTGCAACCTAGGGATACAGTTAGCAGTGTGCGCTAGGGATAGAGTTAATGGAGTGAGCTAGGAATGCTGTTAGTGGTGTGAGTTATGGATACAGTTAGCAGTGTGGCCTAGGGATACAGTTAGCAGTGTAACCCAGATATACAGTTAGCAGTGTGACCTATGGATACAGTTAGCAGTGTGACCTAGTAATACAATTACCAGTGTGACCTACTGATGCAGTTAGCAGTGTAACCCAGGGATACAGTTAGCATGTGTACTAGGTATACAGTTAGCAGTGTAACCCAGAGATAGGGATGCTGTTAGCGATGTGAGCTATGGGTACAGTTAGCAGTGTGACCTATCGATACAGTTAGCAGTGTGAGCTAGGGATTCAGTTAGTGGAGTCAGCTAGGGATGCTGTTAGAGGTGTGAGTTATGGATATAGTTAGCAGTGTGAGCTAAAGATACCGTTTGTGGTGTGAGCTAGGGATACAGTTAGCAGCATGACCTAGGTATACACTTATCAGTGTGAGTTACAGATGCAGTTAGCAATATGACCTAAGGATACAGTTATCAGTGTGACCCAGGCATACAGTTATCAGTGTGACCTAGGGATACAGTTTAGCAATGTGATCTAGGGATACAGTTAGCAGTGTGACCTAGGGATACAGTTGTCAGTGTGAGCTAGGGATACAGTTTAGCAGTGTGAGCTAGGGATACAGTTATTAGTGTGACTAGTGATACAGTTTAGCAAAGTGATCTAGGGATACAGTTTAGCAGTGTGAACTAGGGATACTGTTAGCAGTGTGACCTAGGGATACAGTTATCAGTGCGAGCTAGGGATACAGTTTAGCAATGTGATCTAGGGATACAGTTAGCAGTGTGAGCTAGGGATACAGTTAGCAATGTAACCCAGAGATACAGTTAGCAGTGCGACCTACTGATACAGTTAGCAGAGTGAGCTAGGGATACCATTAGCAGTGTGAGCTAGGGATGCAATTAGCAGTGTGATATAGGACTACAGTTATCAGTGTGAGCTAGGAAAACAGTTAAAAATGTGACCTAGGGATACAGTTAATAGTGTGACCTGGGGATACAATTTAGAATGTGTGAGTTAGGAATACAGTTAGCAGTATGACTTAGGGATACAATTAGCAGCATGACCTAGGGATACAACTAGCAGCATCAACTAGGGATACAGTTAGCAGTGTGAGCTAAGGATACAATTAACAGTGTGAGCTAGGGATAGAGTTTGTGGTGTGAGCTAGGGATACAGTTAGCAGTGTGAGTTAGGGATACAGTTAGCAGCATGACCTAGGTATACACTTATCAGTGTGAGTTACAGATGCAGTTAGCAGTATGACCTAAGGATACAGTTATCAGTGTGACCCAGGCATATAGTTATCAGTGTGACCTAGGGATACAGTTTAGCAATGTGATCTAGGGATGCAGTTAGCAGTGTGACCTAGGGATACAGTTGTCAGTGTGAGCTAGTGATACCATTTAGCAGTGTGAGCTAGGGATACAGTTATTAGTGTGACTAGGGATACAGTTTAGCAATGTGATCTAGGGATACAGTTAGCAGTGTGAGTTAGGGATACAGTTAGTGGAGTCAGCTAGGGATGCTGTTAGAGGTGTGAGTTATGGATATAGTTAGCAGTGTGACCTAGGTATACATTTATCAGTGTGAGTTACAGATACAGTTAGCAGTATGACTTAAGGATACAGTTATCAGTGTGACCCAGACATACAGTTTAGCAATGTGATCTAGGGATATAGTTAGCAGTGTGAGCTAGGGATACTGTTAGCAGTGTAGCCCAGAGATACAGTTAGCAGTGTGACCTACTGATATAGTTAGCAGTGTGAGCTAGGGATACAGTTAGCAGTGTGAGCTAGGAATACAGTTATCAGTGTGAGCTACGAAAACAGTTAACAATGTGACCTAGGGATACAGTTAGTAGTGTGACCTGGGGATACAATTTAGCAGTGTGAGCTAGGAATACAGTTAGCAGTATGACCTAGGGATAGAATTAGCAGCATGACCTAGGGATACAACTAGCAGCATCAACTAGGGATACAGTTAGCAGTGTGAGCTAAGAATACAGTTAGCAGTGTGAGATAGGGATACAGTTATCAGTGTGAGTTAGTGATACAGTTAGCAGTATGAGCTAGGGATATAGTTAGCAGTATGAGCTAGGGACGCAATTTGCAGTGTGAACTAGGAATACAGTTATCAGTGTGAGCTAGGAAAACAGTTAACAATGTGACCTAGGGATACAGTTAGTAGTGTGACCTGGGGATACAATTTAGCATTGTGAGCTAGGAATACAGTTAGCAGTATGACCGAGGGATACAATTAGCAGCATCAACTAGGGATACAGTTAGTAGTGTTAGCTAAGGATACAGTTAGCAGTGTGAGCTAAGGATACAGTTTGCAGTGTGAGCTCAGGATACAGTTAGCAGTGTGAGCTAGGGATACAATTAGCAGTGTGAGCTAGGGATACAGTTTGTGGTGTGAGCTAGGGATACAGTTAGCAGTGTGAGATAGGGATACAGTTAGTAGTGTGATCTAAGGATACAGTTAGCCGCGTGACCTACGTATACAGTTATCAGTGTGTGTTATGGATGCAGTTAGCAGTATGACCTAAGTATACAGTTATCAGTGTGACCCAGGCATACAGATATCAGTATGATCTAGGGATACAGTTTAGCACTGTGAGCTAAGGATACAGTTAGCATTGTGACCTAGGGATACATTTTAGCAATGTGATCTAGGGATACAGTTAGCAGTGTGACCCAGCGATACAGTTGTCAGTGTGTGCTAGGGATACAGTTTAGCAGTGTGAGCTAGGCATAAAGTTAGCAATATGACTAGGGATGCAGTTTAGCAATGTGATCTAGGGATACAGTTAGTAGTGTGACCTAGGGATATAGTTTAGCAATGTGATCTAGGGATACAGTTAGCAGTGTGATCTGGTGATAAAGTTAGCAGTGTGAGCTAGAGATACTGTTAACAGTATGAACTAGGGATGCTGTTAGCACCATGACCTAGGGATACAGTTAGCAGCATGACCTTGGGATACAGTTTGCAGTGTGGCCTAGGGATACAGTTAGCAGTGTGACCTAGGGATACAGTTAGCAGTGTGGCCTAGGAATACAGTTAGCAGTGTGACCTAGGGATATAGTTTAGCAATGTGATCTAGGGATACAGTTAGCAGTGTGAGCTGGGGATAAAGTTAGCAGTGTGAGCTAGAGATACTGTTAGCAGTGTGAGCTAAGGATGCTGTTAGCACTATGACCTAGGGATACAGTTAGCAGCATGGCCTAGGGATACAGTTTGCAGTGTGGCCTACGGATACAGTTAGTAGTGTGACCTACAGATACAGTTAACAGTGTGACCTAGGGATAAAGTTAGCAGCATGACCTCGGGATACAGTTTGCAGTGTGGTCTAGGGATACAGTTAGCAGTGTGACCTAGGGATACAGTTAGCAGTGTGACCTAGGGATACAGTTAGCAGTGTGGCTTAGGGATACGGTTAGCAGTGTGACCTTGGGATATAGTTAGCAGTGTGATCTACAGATACAGTTAACAGTGTGACCTAGGGATACAGTTAACAGTGTGACCTAGGGATATGGTTAGCAGTGTGGCCTAGGGATGCAGTTAGCAGTGTGGCCTAGGGATATAGTTAGTTGGCACAAAATTCCACTGGTAACTGTCATCACCAAATATTGTATTTTCATGATGCTGTACCCAGAAGTCAAGACAATGCATCATTTATTCTGCTTACATTTCCAGGTTGCCAAACAATTATTGCAAAGTAAAGGATAGTGTTCATTGTCCTTAGGTTCGCACTTTCTCAGCAGTTATCAGCAAAGAGAACCACTACATTAATATGTAAATACAGTAATAGCAGATTATTCACACTAAGACATGTGAAGGCATTGAAAGGATCACACTCACTTGTGGCAAAAGCATAAAATAGCTGAAGTTAATAATTAGGCATGTGCAAATGACTATGTGAAAACCTTAGGCTCCGTATGATTTTGTACTTAGTAGGATACTGAGGATGAACGTGACTATGTGCAATCATGCCTGAAAGACTTAAGGCAAGCAGTGGGCAATGCAGCTTTTATTATTGACATGCAATTAAAAAATAAAATGGTTTATTATGTTTAGTATAGGGGTACCCTTATGTGGACACCCTCTTCTATGCTTTAAAGAATGAAAATGTACAGATAGGAAAGACTGAAAAAGCAAAGACATAACAAAAAGGAGGGGAAAAATAAGGCAAACATCAAGATGGCTGTGCTGGAGGAGGTGGGAGAGGAGGGATACTATGTCTTCACTGGGGGATATAATATCCCTATTGTTTCATTTTTTTATATTTTTTATATAAGATGGTAGTTTGGGTGGGAAGTAGGTAAGAAGGTGTAGGTGAGAGGACTATGGAAAGAAAATACTGGTATAAGGGGCCTCAAATGTTTCCACTGCTTGATGTTACTGCAGCGAGGACCCCAATATTGAGGTGGCAGGTGCCTGTGGTACACAGTGGTTGGTGCCAGCTAGGGCAGCAAGACTTTGAATCCTTAAACTGAATCCTGGACTGGCTGAAGATATCTCTCCACTACCTGCCCCTACATGTCTTCAAGTTCAACTAAGTCCGAAGTCCATGGTCAGTGTGTTTTGTTAAGCTGCCACATGCCAAGGTGCCTACATGACTGATGCTACTGCCTCAATCCTATGAGGATGTCCCTGGACATCCAGAGGGTGAATGTTCCCTAACCTGGGAGTCATGCAGCTGGGCTGCTCCTAAAGATTCTGGACCTGAAGGAAAATTAACATAAATGGCAGAAATGAAAATAAAGAAGGTCAAAGTAATGCATAATTAAAATAAGAAAAAAAAAAGAGAAAAAGGGGAAATAAGAAAAAGAAATGCAGGCAATAAGTCCACACATAATGTTATTTATCAATCCAGTCCTTAGTACTGCATATTTATTTTTTTATTAAATCTTTAATAATGTAAACAAAATGTGTGGGAAATGCTTATATATACATGGAAACAATTAGTGTGTTGCTATCAAGTGGTGGTGGTTTTACAATTGCAGACTACTGATTTTAACAAGATATGCTGGTTTACATAAGACAAGGTAACACATATGAAATTTCTGCCTGATATAGGTTTGGCTGCAACACTACTGAATCTGCTTTAGTCTTTCTATTATCTGTGTGTATAAATACTCTTGCCATTATAAAAATTAAATCAGCTAAAGACAGAACACAGCATTTATTACTTGACATTTCTTTTTTCTCAAATTTTACAGTTTTTATTCATACATATAAGCACCTTTGACCGATCTTGCTAATCTCCTGGTTTGTTGACCTAAATTGTACTGTATCTCTTAATCTGCTGCATAGAGAACACATACCAGCATGGTTGTTTTAGATATTATCTTTAATATTTCTTATATGACTACTAGTACTGCTCTACAAGGAATTGCAGTTACTGTTGTAGCTGTTTAGTATATGTACTTATTTCTTTAAATACTTATTGATATCTGAAATACATTTTCCTTTGTTATACATGGAAAAAGTAAAGCACAAATTGTCATACAGACATTACACTTAATCCATATGTGCCAATATTTCCTTTAATGCAAGTTGAAATAGTAAGAGCGCATTTTCCTTCAAATTACTACACTTTTCTATGTGCTCTGGGAGGGGTGTACTCTGGAATTTTACTACACACTTTCAGTGCAGGTTCTACTTGCAACTACATTTTGCATAATTATGTTACTTTTTAAAGTAATATCCTGGGAATTTTCATTAGGCAATGTATTTTTACCTTATCCTCAAATACAGACAAAAATGTAACAACCAAAATAAAGTTTTAACTTCCTTCCAGCTCAGCCTTCATTAAACAAAATATATTTAATGTTACAGATGAATGCAGTACGTATACATCATGACAGTGTATGCTTTGATAATTTGCTGCTTAATAAGTGTATATGGGGACTGTGTAGAAGTGCATACATAGTTAACACAGCTGGTCATCTCCCACTAAACAATGTGCTGGTCATTCACTTGCTATTCTAATCTCCACTCCCCTCCCCCATCTTCCACTCTGGTTAGGGTGTGGTGCCTGACTGAGTTCAGCCATCTTGTACATCCAGTTAATATTTTAGAGGAAATAGGTTCATAGGTACATAGATAAGTACTGGGCTAGCTGCCCTTGAGGGATGCTTTATGCCTTGCCAGATTCCCTTTTTATACTCAAATTAACCTATCCCATTTGGCTGATAATTATATATTATCCCTAATGATAATGACTGGGATCATACCATTGATAATTTGAAGGGACCAGGCATGGAATAAAGCATTTAGGAACTACCCGTGTCCATTGTTTCCTATCCATAGATCCAAGCTGCACTTGAATGTCGACAGGGATGACCATTGTTTTATGGGGATGGTGAGTCTGTTCCAGAACAGTGGTATCCTCTGCAAGGTACATCTGCCCCTCCAAACCATTCTGTTGCTGTTGCAGAAGAGGTTTAAATACCTAGACTGAGTATTACTGGTGCTATTTGACTTGCTGATGTGCAATAAATCCAACAGTATTGGGTCGGAGGATGCCTTGCTTGCTAGACTCAGGTCACCTTTTGACAGTCTGTAAGATACTATAAGCATGTTGGTGAAAAGTTAGGTCACTGTCCACATAGGTTCCCAACCCCCAAACATGTGGGTCAACTCTTAGAGGTGTATTGTCAATGTGGTAGTTCCCTTGGGTAGATGACTTCCCAATGGACACACTAATGCATTTTTTGGCATTTAGTTTTGGCCCATGCTTTTGGCACCAGTGATTTATTTGGGGCAAACCTTCCTGCAGGATGGCTAAGTCAGTTGTGGATTCAATGATTGCTCATTGCTTGCAGTTATCTGCTAACTTATTCAGTCAGTGCCCTTTGGTATTATCTTTTAGTTCAGAAAAGTAGCTACCTAAACTATAGAGGTCCCAGCATAGACAAGTGGGAGACTCCATTGGTGAATGGTCTCTTTGTAGAGGTAAAATATTTTCTGGCCTGCACAAAATCCTTTCTTAACAAAAATGATCTGCATGCAGTTTGAGTAATTACTAAGCTAATACCCATTGTGCAGGAGATTATGTGGCATGAAAATATGTTTTTTATTTGTTTTACAGATATATACATATACACATGCATATTTTACATGTATTTCTTTACTCAGACATATATTTGTATTTACAGACAAAAGTATGTCATCACATAAACATTCCACATTTGTATACAGATGCAGTCCTAATATATTATTATTAATATATATTAGTATGCTAATGCCTTCTCATGTATTGCAATTACATATAGATACACATTTGCAGCTGAAATACATTTCTTCTTGCATGCACCTTCATTTATGCAACATTGTTAAATTTTTAAAACCGTGACTGATATGATGTAAAAAAATGCTTAATATAGAACTCTAGAATTTTCTCTGTCACCCGATCAACCTACTCAGCCAGTTGGTCAGGCCTATGCTTCTGGTGGTCATTGTACCATTGTTGGCACTGGGGTCTAGAACAGGTGATCCCTGTCAGGGCTGTTAGGTGCTCACAAAATTCCTGCCAGATGTCAGTTTTTTTTCCAGCCTGAACCTTATACATAGGATTTGATCTTATCCAGGTTCAAATCCCTAAGAAGGTTGAGCATAATCTTGGTCTCCTTGTCAGACTATCGTGGAGTGTGGCCTCATGCCTTCATAGGTGTTGCCATCATTAGAAGTGTCAGTACCAGAATGAAGAAAGTATGACCAGAGCTGTGGTTCACAGACTTAGAATCACTCCCTCTGTGGCATGGCATCACCCTAACCAAATGGAAGTTAACAAGCAGGGGGTGTTAGATCTGGTGCTATTATTGCCAAGTTTGGTTTTTACCAAAATGCTTTGTCACCTTCATTTTTTTGTGGGAATACATTAACATTTTATTTATATAATGGATAAAAGTAATGAATTAAATCATCAGTTTGTATGTTACTTACACCTACTACTGCTTGTGTGTCTCACTGTTGCTGCCTTTTTGGAGTATTACACCTGAACATCAGGGAGGAATTTCTTTATGTATTTCTGCTGCAGTATAGCAGCAGTTCTAATGTATTTTTTGGCTTTTGTTTATTTATTTATACAGAAATAAATCTTCCTATTATGTCACTAACACCTTAATAAATATTAAGTGATTTTAGGTGATAAGATTTGCCAGATGAGACTGAATCAGCAGTAATCATGGTTTGTGTTTGTGTAAACTGACATGAATATGACTCTATTTTCCCTTTTTTAAACACTGTGATCTTGGAGAATAACTGAGGTTGTTAGTACATTTAGAGAGGCTTTTGGGGATTTCTGGGCACTGCTGCAGACTTTGCACTGTCTGCAGCACATTCACAACTTCCCAAGGCCACATTCATGAGAACCAGGGGACTGGCTATGCTGGCAAGTTGCCTTATATGTTCACATGTTACTGCTGTTTATACAGATAAAGCATACAATGGCCTATTTTCCATACAAAATATGTAAATTAACCTGCACTTATGAAAATGAGTTTAACAGTTGTAATTATTCAAGTTAGGAGGCAAATGATTTAGGAAATCATGGAATTTGTAAAGTAAGCAATATATATTAAACGTATTACAAACTAATATCAAAAGCTTTATGACGATGTTAGATTACTGGGCCTACTTGAGGAAATGTTTGCTTTACTGATATGGTGGTCAGATTTGTATGATTTATGAGAATACTGAAAAATTGTGCTTTATAAATAGATATTCATTATAGAAGCAGTGGAAATGGATAGTGAGTAATGAGAAAGATAAGTTTATTTTGCTGTGATTTCGTGACTGTGCACACAGGGTAGCATTAAATAACTTGCATTGATTTAATTGTCCAAGTACTGAATTGTCAAGGATGTTTTGTTGACATAACATACATATTGCTTTACTGGAAGATTTGTGACACTCATGAATTAAATATGACAGTACAAACACGAGGAAGTGACAGGCAAGGGACAGAGGTCTGTTAACAAACTGCTTGCCTTACTATTGTGAATGTATTCATGATGATGCAAAAACTTAGTTCAATACAACCTTACTTGGCTGGATTGAGTCTCGGCATGTATGTATAAATGTTTTTTCCACCCCTTAACCTCTATGTTTCTTTTTATTTTTTTTTTTGTGATGACAGCATACATGCTTTCATTGTTGTGTTGTTTGACTGATGATTGTATCAAAGGTTTTTTGTGTATGACTTTGGCATTATTATTTTAGGTACAATAATAATGAGGAACCAGGGATCAAGGCAGAAAAAGGTTAATTTTAGTCACAAGGAGAACAGTATCTTCATGGCAGCCTTTGGGACATACAGCAAATGAATTTTTGGAAAAGGGGGGCCAAACAAGCTGAGACAGTAAAGGTCTGGAATCAAGTTTTTATGGTTATAAATGCTCTTGGTAGAAGGAACTACACCAGTGATGGTGAATCGCTGTCACACACATGTCAAAGGTGACACATGCCACAATGTTTTGTGTGACACATCAGCGATCACCAACACCCGAGTTACCAAAGACACTGCTTTTGCATTCATTGCTCATGTGAAGTGCACTGAATTATTTTGTGCCAGGAGCTTTTGACATGCCAAACCCAAAAGGTTCACCATCACTGAACTACACAGTACCATAATGTAAAAAGATGGCAAATTGTATATTAGGATCTACCAGTGCCAAGGCAAGGCAGAATGGAATTTCCCATGGCAGTACTGGGCAGGGGCTGGACCTACTACATTACCCTTTAACAACAGTTGAGGAATACCTCTTCTCCATCCTTGCAGAGGATTGTAACACAGAAGATGATGGGACTAGACTAATCAGAGGTGGTGTGGACAATGGCTACTACCAACATCTGCAAAAGCAACACACATATGTTCGGGTATGTTGGTTTAAAAACAGTAACATATATTTATGTAGAGAATTAAATGTTGTTTCTGTAGGATCACCTACATCATGAAAGTCATGATATAGGCCAGCTCACCATTCAAATCTCAAGTCAGCCCCTTTTCAAAATCACTTGCACCATCACCTACCCTATCTTAAGGAGATTTCTATGACAAATTTGACCATGATTACTGTAATTCAAGTGTGAAATTTCTGTTACTTACAATATGACCTTCACACAAAGATGTCAGTGTTTACCTCAAAGGGAAGAAATTATTTAATAAAGTAAATTAAGGGTTGGGAGGGTGGCCTAATGGTTAAGGTGTTTGCCTTACAAACACAAGGTACAGGGTTTGAGTCTCACAAGGGATAATTGGCTAGGCTTAAAATGGCTCGCAAGGGCAGTTAGCTTAGTACTAATCTATGAACCTATAAACAAAAATATGAGTATACACCATGAAAAACTACTTAACAAAGAAACAGAAAATAATTTTCCACTTACCAACAAGATGACCACTTAGCATCCTACCATGCAGGAAGAGATGGTAAGGTGAGCTAGTGTGCCAAATATGGGAATCATGTGCACTGCTTGGGTACTGGGCAGAGATGTTGGTTATGACCCCCAGGCATCACATGCTACCCGATAACTGATACAATGGTAGCCCTCCCTGTTGTAGTACTGCACACCCCATGGACCAGATGGGGTAGAAACTGAAACATGGGTACAATCTATCAAACTGAGTACCTCATGAAATATACCACCCTATAAAAGGCACTCATAGTCTGGGCTCATTCCTGATGTCAGCAGGAAATAGATGTACTGATCGACATGTGCTAAATGTACATCCAGTAACTGCTGCAGTATCCTCATGGCAGAAGCCTGTGAGATACTGATGTGCCCCCAGTCTGTCTCTGTAAGGTCCCTATGGCAGGTATACCTTTGTATCCACAGGGATAAGAAGGCTGCATATACCCCCTATGCCCCTGTAGGGCCCATACATACTCACTAAGACCCTTAATCCTGTCCACTATAAATCTGTCAAGCATCTCCTGATTATCAAAATTATAGGTTGTTATTATCTCCTATATCTCTATCTTCTTGACCAGTGAATGCCTATGGCTACAGACAGTTTGGCCTGGGTCAAGACAAGCAGTTTTCACCATGAAATAGCATGGCTAGCAGCAAGTGATACCATCATCAAGGATTGCAAAGTACATTGAAAAGGTGAGATTCTGCCTTTTATAATGAATTTGTGGTCAACATGGAAACAAGTGAAATTCTGACTATGAATCAGAAATAGGGGTGAGATTTCTCATATGCATCTCCTTAGCACTTCATTTGTTTTAGTTTATTCATGGACATTGGGCATTTGTGTAAATGGTCTCTATGAAAAATGTCATTAGTGTGGAAATGCACAGACAAGGATAGCCATTACAAATATGTAATGACTATGAAAATAAATCTTTTGTGGAGAAAAGCCTCCTGTGGAAGGACTGTGATTCATGTCACCACAAATTGCAGAAAATGAGGTCTTTGACATGACATAACTTTCTC
Source organism: Protopterus annectens (assembly GCF_019279795.1). Lineage (NCBI taxonomy): Eukaryota > Metazoa > Chordata > Ceratodontiformes > Protopteridae > Protopterus > Protopterus annectens. The sequence continues at coordinate 59,345,406 of NC_056727.1, read as the reverse complement.
TTTAAAATGACACTTCTAACAGTAAGCTGTAGGCATTTTATATGAATCGTTATGAAATGTCAATGATGAATATGTCACAGTCACTGCTATTCAATGTGATTATCTTAATAAATCAGAATTTTCACAACATTTTCATTGGCGAGTAATATTGCTAGCAAAGATAATGAAGAAACATCCATTTCAAACTCACTTGCTTCATCTTACCCACTTACAGATACTGTGGCATACAGTGATAGAGCTCTCGATGCATTCTATATGACCTTGGTATGAATTACAGTCTGGATGCTGGAGGGGCCTGCTGAGTATGGAAAGGAGCAGTTGATACCTCTGTCTGCAGCTTTGTATCAGCTAGTGGCAACAGCCAGAGGTCAGGAGAGCAGCATAATGTAGAGAATTTTTACTTCTACAGTCTTCTGACAAACAGTTCTGCACACTACATTGGGTATATTTTAGAAGCATATGTGTACCATCAGGTTAATACTGTAGTTCCTGCATCAGCATCATGCAAATCAGGCCATAAATGGATGAAGTTAGAGAAGCAAAAATGAAAATCCCTGAAAAAGTTTACAAATTAGACAGGAAATGAATCTACCTAGAAGTTACATTGTTATAATGAGACAAGTTAAAGAACTTGCCTTGAGCTACTTTAGGAACTTTAAACCTGCAGCCGGATTTGTGGATAAGTGCTCTGAATTGTGGCAAGCTATCCAACAAGACACTAAATTTATAGCAACTGCATATAAATTAATTAAGGATTTGAAATTTCAGGACAAAATTTTGCTTTCAGAGTATTGGGTAAAAAAAGTAACAGTAACAGACAATCAGATATTAAAAGCAATTGATATAACTAGGAAATCAGTTTCTTTTCAAAAACTGATGTACACGCAATTGATGATTTGGAACAATGCATATTACACACATCTTAGATTACATAAATTTAACCCTAGGAATTCTCCAATTTGTCCATACTGTGCAGATCAAACAGCGGATCTTCTTCATATGTTCTGGAGTTGTAAATGCGTATATAAACTTTGGAACTCTCTTAAAGTACAACTGCAAAAGATGGGTTATCAAAGTTCTACACTGTCATGGGAATTTATGATTCTACACATTCCTCCAAGAGAGCTTTCCAGATCGCAAACTATTATCTGTATGAATATTTTTTTGCTGATGAAACTCTATATAGCCACAAATTGGCTAGAACCACATAAGACATCATGGAATAATTTTAAGCTTGTGGCTATAAAGCATATATTAGCACATAAATTACTTCTGAAACAAACTAACAAAAATATTAATAACCCGAAAATATGGGAAAAGGTCTTCAATATTATATTAGCATGATACTGATTTTAGGAATATATTAAATATAGGAAGCATTTCATGTAGATATTGTATAAATGGTTTGTAGTAGTTATAGTGTATTATGTGTGTGATGTTTATTGTATTTTTGTAATGTTTTTGGAAAATATATTTCAATAAAAATTTATTATGGAAAAAAAAGAAAATCCCTGAAAAAGCCCCAAGTAAGTCAAGACATTAGTTACTGACTAATGTTTCCCACTGGGCAGCTGGAAAGTAGAGTTTGCTGCTTCCTGGCCACACTCAGTCATGAGTGGCCCCAGTCCAGGAGTACAAGCTGAGCACTATGACCTGGGGTATTAGGGGTTTTCTTGAATGCAGCAGGCAGGAAGAACACTGCAGGGAGCAAAATCTAATTATAAGACACTAAATGTGATGAACATGAAACAAATAGATGACAGTGGAACTATAATATCAACAGGTGTTATAATAGAAGGAAAACAATTTTGAGCAAAAGTAAGAAGAGTAATTCCCAGAATGTTAGAATCCTTGTCACTGAAATAAACAAACAATTCAGGAGCTTAATAAAATTCACCAAAGCCAAGTCTGAGGCTAAAATAGCTATCCAAGCCAAAGACAATCACAAGATAGTTTTTAATTATGTTCATAGTCTCAGCAACACAATACTGCAATATGCTGAGATGATTGTGAATGATGTTACCTACACTAATGCTGAAGATACAGCGAACCTACTGGACAATAAATTCAGCTCTGTTTTTACCATCTCTCCCCTCTGTATTTCCCTCAATATATACTTGAAACTGGCTGTTCTCCAGCTGTCACACAAGACAAAGTGAAAAAGTCCTAAAAGTGCCATCAAAAACTAAAAATACTGCATTGATGGGTCCAGACAATATCCCTTGATGCATCTGAAATAGCATGAAGCAGAATTTAGTCACAACCCTAGAAGAACTGTTCAGTCTCAGCCTCCATACAGGTTTTGTACAAAGCAAATAAATAACAGCTACAGTCATTCCCCTGCATAAGGGAGGACCTTTCACAGACCCAGGCAATTACAGACCCATAAGTATGACCAGCCTCATATGCAAAATCATTGAATGATTTTCATGGAATTAATCAATCAAGAGATAGGGAAACTGCAAAAACTGGACCCTTCTCAGTTTGGGTTCGTAAAGGGAAGGTCATGCTTATGCAACCTGGTAGATTTTTTTTTAAATGTCACCAAAGCAATGGATTAAGGCAAAATGATAGATACTGCATACCTCGACTTGGCCAAAGCTTTTGACACAATTCCCCACACAGGTATAGATGAAAAACTAAAAAACCTGGGAAAAAACCCTTATGTCACTCACAGGATTGCCAACTGGCTCACAGACAGAATGCAGATAATTAAGATAGGGGAAGCTACCTCCACTCTACAAAGAGATCAGTCACCAGTAGAGTTCTCCCATGGTTCTCTGCTGGGACTTCTTATGTTTGGCATCCACTTTTCTGAATTAAAAGCCAGTATCAAAAGGCTCTGGCTGACTCATTTTGCAGATAACTGCAAGCTAGGAGCAGTCATTGCAACCAGAAATTTCTTATCTATCCTGCAGGAAGGTTTATCTGAAATAAATAACTAGTGCCAGATTCATGGACTGAAACTAAATGCCAAAAAATGCATTATTGCATCTTTTGAGAAGTCATCCTCCCTTGGGAACTACCACATTGAAAATACACCCCTAAGAATTGACCTAGTTGTTTGGGATTTGAGAACTTAGATGGACAGTGACCTAACATTTAGCCAACATGTGTCTATTGTTGTTAGAAAGTCCTTCTGTATTGCACAGCTTATAAACAAAGGGACTGTGTCTAGGTCTAGGGCTGTCATTTTACACCTTCACTCAGCCCTCATTAGGCCAATTATTGAATATAATTCCCCCTTTGGCATGCATCTGTCCAGACACATGTAACAACTGGGATGCCCACAGAGATACCTAACAAAAAGGATACAAGGCCTAAACAGCATGTCCTACATGGACTAACTCAAAGCCTTGTCACTATACTTGGTATCCAACAGACTGCTAAGATGTGACCTTTGTCTGGAATACATGGCATCCTCCAAGCCATTACTGGTGGATTTACTGTACATCAGCAAGTCAAACATCATCATAAATATTTTGTCTATGGATCTAAACCTCTTCTACAACATCAACAGAACAGTTTGGAGGGACAAGTATTTCTCACAGAAGATACCACTGCTGTGGAACAGCCACCCCATCCACATAAAACAAACTTCATCACTGTTCATTTTCAAACACAACTTAGATCTGTGGAAGGGAAACATAAAATTTACCCCAGGACTGCTCCCTGTACTATGAATGGACAGAAATGGCTCCTAAATGCTTTATCCCATGCATGGGTTCCATCAAATTCATTCCAATTATTCTGATTAGGGGTAATATGAAATTATCAACCATGGGATAGGTAAGGCCAATCTATAACCAAATGGGATCAGTTATTTCGTGCACAAAAAGGGAAACTGGCTAGGCTTGAAATGGCTGACAAGGGCAGCTAGCCTAGTAATTACTTATGAACCTATGGATGATGGAAACCACCAATGGAAGGAATTTATACAATATGCTCCCTGATAAGTTGTTTTCCATACTTTAAAAATCCTCATTCTACAAATCAGATTCTTCATGTTGTGACTCATGGTAAAACAGCACCAGGGAGAGCTCTATTCCTCAAACCGCACTAACACTATCCTATGATATTCATCTCCAGAACTTTGGAATAACAAATGTAAGTACACATGATGTACTGTACTGCATGGTTACTCTTTTTAAGCCGCTCTAACACTTCTGGTGCGGTTAATGAACCCCTACTAAGGGAGCTGCTGAGCTCATTTTCATTTACTGCTTGTTTGCCCTGTAGGTATAATGTCCCATGAGGGTCTATATTACAACTTAGAACTCACAGGAGTTCGAACGTTGTAATATCGAACTGTGAAGTTCGAAACCCAATAATTACGAAAAGACAGAACAGCGATTTTTCCGTTACAAAAAAAAAAAGAAAAACAGTTACACTTTAAACTTAAACTAAAGTAGGGGGCTTCACCCCCACACCCCCCAATGTGGGAGGCTGTGCCCCCCACACCCCCCCACTTAAATATACCAACTCCGAGATCACACCACAGTGGAGGAAATAGCAAAGCCCCAAAAATGGCCCACTGATTTTTTTCCCTGGGAAAGAAATCAGTGTGCCATGGCTTCGCTATTTTTGTATTTCAGACATTTGGGTTCAATATTGCAAAGTTTGGACTCAATGTTGTAATATAGACCCATCCTATGATGTATCAGGTATTCTGCACATAGATGTGTCCAGTTTGTGTCCCATCCATCCTAATCACTGTGCAGCAACATCTATGTGTACTTGGTAACCATTCCTGTTTTGGCAATATATAAATATATGGGTTCACTTTGGAATCTCAGAATACTGAAATGTCAAATTTCAGTATCTCGAGACCAAAGTGTTGAATCTGCAGTTGCGCGAAACTGCAGAATATCGAACCCGGGAATGTCGAACCTGCAGTAGTGATGGCATGTTAGGTAAGTGTGATGCTTTTTAAGGGTTTAGGGGAGGGTTTGTGTGTATGTGAGTGTGTTGGGGAGTTTTAGGTGTGGGTTAGGGTAGGTAGGTAAGAATGTGAGTTTGTAAGTGTTGAGAGTGGTGGTGTTTGTATTTATATGATGTGTGTTTGTGCAAGGGGGGTGCTGAATGTGTGGTGGTGGGTTTTCTGTCTTTTGGTCTTTAGTGCAATTTCGGAGTTAGTATATATAAGTATTGGGGGTATGGGGCACTCAGCCCCCCACATGTGGGATGCAGGGGGTGCTTTCCCTCCTGCTTATAGGAAGGGTAAATGTGTGTGCTTCTTTTGTTGTGTTCATGTGTGTTGTTTTGGTTTGTTGTAGTGTCGGTAGGTAGGTCTATTTCTGTTTGTTTGTGAGTCTGTGTGGAGTCTGCATATCCTCACTGTGGTCACATGGATTTCCTCTGGGTGCTCTGGTTTCCTCTCACATCCCAAAGACATGCTGTAGGTGGTTTGGACACTCTAAATTGGCCCTAGGCATGAGTGCATGTATGTGTGTGCCTTCTGTGGAAGGTTGGGTGTGGCACCGGGCTGGCAACTCAACACCGTAAAACTCCACTACCAATCATGAGCGGACAGGTGGTCCGCTGTGGCGACCCCTAACCGGGAAAAAGTTGAAAGAAGAAGAAGTGTTTTTTTGACAGTCGCTGTTTTGAATTTCGCGGTTTTGGGGTTTCGGGTTTGTGAGTTTTCGGCTTTATAGTCTCGAGATATTGAAATTCGATATTTCAGTATTTCGGGATTATAAAGTGAATCCAAATATATATATATATATATATATATATATATATATATATATATATATATATACATATAGATATATATATATATATATATATATATATATATATATATATATATATATATATATAGAGAGAGAGAGAGTGAGATATATATATATATGTGTGTGTGTGTGTGTGTGTGTGTGTGTGTGTGTGTGTATAATGATTATTATTAAGTCTAATAGCAGTCCTGCAAGGTCTGTCTTTTGTTAACCTACAGGAATGCATTTAGAAAAGCATGCCTTTCTTCTTCTGATTCCTTGCTGACAAATTTTTTTTATTTATTGTGCCTTTGTTACTGATGTGATCTTTTCTGTTTCAAGATGCCTGTTCATCATAAGAAGTAGTCACCGTTTTGCTTATCAATAACAAGATTTAGGTATGCTGACCTCTCCATATTGCTTATTTTAAGGGGAGAGGTGTAAGCCATGTGCTTTCACCCAGCCATCCTGTATCACATTAATTTACTAAACTGCCAGGAATTGCGTTCACCTGAATATTGCCTTCTCTAGGTAGGAACCATGTGATGTCAGTGGTGGTTTTAATTTAACTGTTGTCTTTGACAAGTAAGCAAAAGTCTCCTGAGTACCACTATCCAGTAACGGGAAAATACTCCCTCCTCCCCTTTTATTTTAATCACACTTTCATTGACATTGGCAAAAGCAACAACATCTGACTAAGAGTATACACCGAATCATTTGCAAGTTGTTGTGTAGTCAATGCATGTTGGCTAGCGGAGTGCTATACCTCCTTGTTACTATTATTTTCACTTCTGCCCAACATATCTAACTTGTGAACTCTTTTTATCGTGGTAGATGACTCTGTGCAATATAATAGCCAGTGACTTCTTTTTAATTTTGATTTATTCATGTTAACAGATTAAGTGAACTGATCTTTGCGGGCCTGTTTTTGGCCACTGCCTCCACTATAATAACAAGGGTAAATGGAATATACTTAGACAGTTTAGAGTAGCCAGTCAACAAGCATGTGTTTGTGAGATTGGAAGAAACTGGATATCCTGGAGTAATTCAAACAGATATGTGGAGATGGGGAGAACATGAAAACTTTACCAAGATAGTGACCATTAAGCCACTTTTCAGGCTTCTGGCCTGCTTCATGATATTCCCTGTATTCAGCATCTCATGCTTTAGCTGTTTTCGTTTGGTAACCATGGTAATTCATTTCAAAGAGTAGGCAACAGACATCATCAAGTTATATATGTTATATAAGGTTTTAATTTGCTTTTTGTTTATCTTGATTTTGTTTGGGGATGCGTCATATTTATGCCTCCCTAATGCCATGAATTGACACTTGTTTTTCTCAAAAGATAACTTGATGGAAAATGTTTCTAATACGTACTATCTCATCAAAATGTAACTAAAACAAGGGGTGAAAAAATAGTCTTAAGTCAATAGCAAATTCTGAAAGACACATGTATTGGCATCTGTGAACCACCAACATACAATGAATTGCTTTTATTTTTCTTTTATGTACTGAAAATAAAATTAGCATGATAGAGAACTGAAGTATATGCTATGGATGTCACATCTTAACATTATCAAGCATTGGCCTTATCTACTATATGCTCTCATGCACCACATGTTGCACTATATACTTTCTTTCTGCGGTGCAGTGTTTTCAGATCTGCCATATATTTATTTGTTTGCCTTTGATTACTTTGAAAGTCCAACTGGACAAAGCCCCTTTTCAGCAGTGGCTCAGGGAGTAAAGTTTTATATTGCATATTTTGTCATGGGCAATTAGTGTGAGCTAACAAAAAATGTAGTGCATAACACTGAGCTATGCATAGTTTATCACGTGATCTCCATGTTAAGTACACGATGCAGTATTTGCAACATGCTAAAGTCACACCTATCTAAAGAACATTCAGCATTATTTCATAGTTGAACATTCAGCATTATTTCATAGTTTATGTATAAAGTGACACTAAAATTTTAGTACAAAGATTACAGACGTGGTATATGCATGTTTTATTCAACCAGTTATTTACACGAGACGTAAGCAGGTGACACAGTGGGAGGATTTTGTCTTCTTTTTCTGGTTATATGGGTACAGAATGACCAATAGCATCAATTATACAATAAAAGGTAATTTCTGTTTAATAGAGTAGACTTAGCCTGCCCTTGGTAAATCTGCTATATACCAATAGAAAAAAAGTTACTGTGTTAAAACATTGTTGAACAGCTGGACTTTCTGTTGCAATGTGCTTTTTAACTCTATCCTATCACATATTAAAGTGAAGTGTTTGCTTATTTATTTATTAATTTTGGGGGGGTTTAGTACCATTATTTTACAAGGGACAGGGCAAATATAAGAAAATCAAGGACATTCTGCAAAAGCCTATGGAATTGACAGGTATGCTTGTCAACAGTATTATAATCAAACCTGTCAACCATCTAAATATTTGCAAAACACCTCTTATTTTCATTTTATTCCTAATCCATTTCTTATAAAATGTTTACATCACTTAGGACTTCCATCACTCAATAATGCCAGGCATGAATTAGAAACTGAAGCCTTGAATTTAAAAAAAAAAAACGATAAAGGGACAAAGCACAAAGAAAAACACTTTCCAAAGTTTCACTTCTAAAATAACACTGATGTTGTGTGCAAACTTATGTTCATGCCATACTCTAGCTCACCACATCACTTTTGAACATGGAAGATGGAAGAGTCCCATTATCTGCCAAAAAATGCATTATCACATTAATAATGTCCTAAGTACACAATCAGTAGTGAGGGATTTGGGCACCCAGGCTGACAGCAACCTGACTTTTGACCACCATGTTGCTTCCATCATACGGAAAGCTTTCTACATGGCTCACCTCATAAGTAAGGGTGTCTCATCCAGGGACAAAGAGGTATAAAGATCCCTGTATTCTTCACTTATAAGGCCAATTATTGAGTACAATGCCCCCTTCTGCATGTACCTCGCAAAGCACATGCAGTAGGTGGAGAGACCACAGAGGTTCCTCACCAGGAGAATTCAGGGCTTCAAAACCTACCCTACACAGATAGGCTAAAAGCCCTGTCCCTCTACTCAGTTTCATACAGACTCCTCAGAATTGTCCTCTGTCTGGCATACAAAGCAATCTCAGACCCTGCCTTGATGGGACTGCTGTATATCCGCAAGTCAAGCTCCACTCGAGCAATCTGTACACGCGACCTCATCCTGGTCTGTGACATCAGTAGAACTTGTTGGTGGTACAGATTTGTGTCCCAGAGGCTCCCCCTTTTGTGGAAGAGATTCCCTCTCTACATCAAGCAGAGCACCTCATTATCCCTTTTTAAGCGCAACCTGGATAACTGGATGGGAAACAGAAAATGCACTCCTGGGATTCCACCTGTGTCCCTGCTTAACAGGGGATGCAGGTGCTGACATGTCTAAACATGGGCTAAATTCTTGGCAAGGCTTATAAGGGCCTCAGGGTCAAAAGGCTAGTAACCTCCTATGATCCTATGATCCTATGAACATTATTTAAGAAAGGTAAACAATTTCTTTCTTAAATAATGTCATTCTATAATAGCAATCACCCACGACTTTGTATGGGTATCACAGGATTTACACACAGTTGACGTTGTTTAATCTTGCTGCCTTTGGTCTTATGAACAAACCATACCAACTGTGGGTAAATCCTTTGATGGCCACACCCAGTTATGTATTATTCTTTAAATATTGCACATATCTCTATTCTTAGCATGGTCTAGGTGAAATGGAATAAGCAAAAATAAAATTAAAAAATAGTAAAACGTGAGTTGTAAATTGGCATGCTACTGATATATGAAACAAGCAAATAAATCTTTTCATAATAAGGTTTCAATAGGTATGTTTCTGGATTCTGAAAGAAACAGTTCAGGTGTTGTACTTCAACAGCTGAAATCTGTGTGGGAATATTAAATGTTCACTAGTGATATTCACAAATATTTAACAGATATAAAAGAAAAATAGATACATTTATTTAATGTATGTTAAATATATTTCTATTTGCTTATCTTTTCTGGAGAGTAAATATTTTTTTTTCTTTCTGAGATGATTGCATATAATATTTCAAACAGTTTTTCTAAACTTTTGCCTCCTCACCTTACCTCTCCTCAATGACTGCATGTTACACATGGCAATTGTGGTTTAGTTAGATGATACAGCATTTTTCTTTAAGAGTCATCTCTGACAAACAGGATTTTTTTTACATTGTTCCTATTTCTTCAATTGACAATGACTTTGGTGTGAGAATAATAAAGTTAAGAGGAAGCCCCTCACACAAGAAAATTGGATGTGCTGGGGGCTTGCCCACACACTGCAAAAACATGTCACTGAATTCTGTTATTGTGTGTTAGCATGAAAGAACTATTACTTTTGTACTGATGCACTAATCCTTTATGTACTTGAGGAAACAGGTTTGTGTGATTTTTCTTATAAGTTGGCATGTTTGGAGCCCTAAAGAATCAAAGTAACACAGCAGACACTGCAGCTTGGTATAATACAATCATGCATAGAACATTGTTGCTTGAGAACTCAGATTCATCAGACAACTAATCATGGTTATAAATAAATCCCAAAAGCAACTCTAAATTCATATTGGCAAAAGTGGAGCTCTCAACATTTCATTATGTCATGCAGAGTGCCAGGAATACTCCACAAGCTATCTCAGCATCCTGCCTGAAACCATCAGTAACTTTCAATTCACATCAAACAATAAAGAAAAATGTTAAAGCTGCATTCATTTATTAAGGCTCATGCTTTCATAGATATTTAACAAACAATGGCTTGATAGTTAAGGTATAATTATGTGAGACTTGCTACATCAAAAAGCTTCATTCATGTTTCATTGAAATTTTCCTAACAGTAATAGCTTAATGGTCCCAGGTGAAGCAAGAGGTAAGGCCTTGACATCAACTTGTGTGATGCCTTTGCACTGGCCCAGCAATCAAGGAGCCTCAATCCTTACCACTAACACCAGCGAGGGGCGTCCATATAGGAAAAGGATAATAAATACACACACAGTAAAGTACAATTTCACTTAAGAGCACACAGAGATCACAGTCAGTCTGGGGCTGGTTACTCCCTTTCTCTCCAGGTCCCCAATAAGACTCCACACTGGCACAGCTATAGGGTCCAGATCTCAGCCTAGTGGGCAAGCTAAACCCTCCACCAGCCTCTCTGTCCAACCAGTGCTTCGTATCCCTGCCCAAGTAGCTGACACACACACACACACACACACACACACACACACACACACACACACACACACACACACACACACACACACACACACACTTTGAGATAAGAGCTATATACAGCACAGACTCTCCTGGGGAAGGCTGGCACAGGTTCTCGAGCTGTGCCCCTTTTATCCAGACTGTACGGTCATACCACTTGCCACCACCCACTAATATTTATCAGCTTCTAAAAGGCCCAACTATACTATGGACTATTATTATCCAACTGGTAAGTGCAACTGAATAGTCAAGGCTTATTGGAGTGGCTTAGCCAGTATCACTGTATACATGCCATGTACTCTAGAGCTTAAATTATCTCTACACAAAACAGCCACAGTTGAAAGGTTTAAAAATACAGTGCAAGTCAAGGGTTCAGAGATCACAGAGAAATACTTAAAATAATACAGTAGAAAAGTTTTGACATCAATACAGAAAAAAAACTAATCTAATCTTCCTAGTTTCTAGCTATATCTAAGAGAAAACACAGTTCTAAAATAGACTTACATATAGAGCAAGACAGTGCTGGTGATGCTGGATGTTCTGAAGACAAATGCTAAATGCTCTCATTCTTTCTGCCCTTAAATTGATAACACAGTACCACTGAATTATTTCAGATTACATCATTTATTTCTGGTTCTCAGGCTAACAGGAACTCAGAGGTTAATAGTCCTTTTGATCTTGTAGCTGGTCAGGAAGCCAGAGCAAATTATACATGTAAATTCTAACCATTACCTCTGGCTTCAAAACAATAGGCAGAGTGCCTTCATCCAGATATCTCGTCTCTGAGCCTTGAGATCAAAGATAGTCATGAAATACTTGACTTAGCTTTCTTACAGCAGAGTGCACTGTTGTTACATCTTTTTCAGTTCAACATCCAATACAGTCTATTCACATTTAAGAGAACAAGCCTGTGGCTTACATTAATATTTACAAATGACAGAATTATCTACAAAATTCTATCTAGCTAGGCTGGCAGCCTTCATCTATCTTCACACCTTGCATAGAGCTTCACCTCTTCATTCCCTTTGTTAATACAACATCTTGAAATGATTGTACAACCTCAGGCAAAATTTATAAAAGTCAACAAAATGGTCCACTGCTGTAACAGTATGATATTTCTAACCTTTAGTATTAACACACACAAAAAAAACTTTACAAATAAGGTCAAGGCTTCATGCTTGTATAGGGGAGGGGGAGCCATAGAGCCCAGGCATGATGGCCTCCAGTTGCTAGGTGATTGGAGTTAAGCAGGAAAGTAACAGCATCTGCTGGAGGAAACATTTATTAATGCTTCATTCATTTCAACAAGGTACTGAAGCACAGAGTTCTGCTTTCCAAGCTGCCAAATCCAAGGATGACAACAAGGGTGAAGACATCACACCTACTCTGTGAAGGAGTCCTTAGGCGGCAAACTGTCCTGCACTTGGGCTATTTGTAGTCAAGGTGTCCCAGGTTCTGCTGAACTTAAAGAACAAAAAGAACAAAGAAGAGAAAGAAAGAAAGCGAGAGAGAGAGATAGATACAACAAAATGACTCAATAAGTGTTTAATAGCAATTGTTTTTATTTCATTGGTAAAAATAAGAGCAGTAATATTTTTACTCAATAACAAAAATTAGAGCAGTAGCAAAACAATATGATTACAATTAATTACTTTAACAATAAATAGTGACAACTGCAGGTCCATGTTGAAGAATTTTACCACTTCAAATTACTCATATTTGTAATATTACATTCCCTTTACTATGATTGAAGAACTATCTGACTTTCTGGAGTGATGTAGCATAACCCTCATTTTTTCATTACTTACTGATCAGTTACCCTTGCTGTAAGAATGGCAGCTTGACAGGTTGCAATCTACACTTAAATGAGTCATCAATCTACTTTTATATGGTTTGTACTTTCTTATGTGCTTGTTGATAAATAATCATACCTACAGGGTTGGAGATGCAGCCACTTCTGTCTATTCAGGTACCTTGCACAGTTATAAGCAACCTCATCTGGGGTGATGAAAATATGGGGAAAAAGGATTACTAATACTGAGTGACTGTTTTATGTGCAGTGTGCTTCAAAGAAGTGCAACTATAGTGCTTCAACTGATCTTTGTTTAAGCTGACCCAGATATGTTTGGTTTAACAAATTAGCTGTATACAGATAACCCTTGTGTAACACAAAGAGAACTGCAAAGGGAAAAAAATATTAGAGCAGAGGGGAATTAGCAATACTGCCAAGTACATAAGTAAATTAATTAATTAATAATTAAATAAATGTAAACATTTTCATAAATAAATACAAAATGTTTTATCTATAGCTATACCACTATAATTAAAAATCTTAAAATTATGTTATGTGTGAATATTGCCTTCTTGCCTAATGTTCTGTTCATGACCTCTACAACTATGTTGTCACATGGCTGGAAGTTAGTGGAAACACATATCTTCTTTCTGCCTCCCTCCTTCCCCTCGAGTACTTGTAATACGGTTCCTGGTTGTTTTTTAACCTCTTGGATCTTCTCAAAGGTAAAAAATGTAAAGTGTCACGTAAATCTTAATTTTCATTCCTTTCTCCCTTTTCTCTATTCAGTTGAGATATGTTTTCTCTGTTCCTTTCCTTATTGTGTGCACCCCCCCTGTGGGTTCTGATAATAACTTTTAAAATACTGAGGCTTCGGGTATGTTCTATGTTCTTCATATTCCACCCTATCCCTCTCTAATTTCTTATACTTTCTTTTTAAGAAAAAAAGCACATTTTTATCAAGTTGTTTCTTAATGTCATGATATTTTCTCCTTTCTTCATCCACAGTGTACAAGAAATCATTAATGATTTAATTGTGAATATCATCAGTTTGTTTGTATAAAATGTCCATGTCCTTTTTGTTTAATAATAGCTTTCATCAGTTCAAACCCACAATTATCAAACATCTTTATCAGTTCTCCGTGAAAGTCTGAACCTTCAACTACATTATTAGGATATATACAAACTCTAAGCCCTATAGGCACAATCTGTCATTTTAAACATTTTTAAATAGCTATAATCCAAAATTAATGATTTATATTCTAATAATAAATCATATGTATGGTTTACATTCATTCTCTATGTCTCTATTGGGTAATCTACATGGACCATATGTGTGAGAACTCTTATATAACCGGTTATATATTTTTAGTCCTTGAGGAAGATCCCCTAAGTTTATTGAGAATTGCTGCTTGAAGCAAATAAAGCTCCTGGTCTTAAAGAAAACATTTCTTTGATACCAATTTTAAAATTAAGATCAGCTAGTTCATAACTTCCCTGTATCTGGACTGAAAAAATGAAAAAAAGAAAAAGAAGTTCAACATAGATAGCATTTTCTACAGAGACCATTGTTTATTAATGTTTTCTACAAGGGAGAAGTGTGTGAAGTAAATAGTTTACTTATTTGTTTATTTATTACATTCATTAAATGTTCATGGTTTTAGGGTTATAACATTGCGTAGATAAATATTTTTAGTAAAGAATTACTTTTCCCTTAACATCTTCGAAAGGTTTATTTTTAGAAATGTACATTTGGTCACAATTATTTTAAATGTTTTTAAATGTAGTGTACTAATATTTATTTATACATATTTATTTATTTATGTGCTTACAGTTTTATTAAGGCATTCATGTCTAGACAAACTCATCCACAGTGTTTTAAGATATTTTCTAAGATATTTACAATTATGTTTATTCTTATTAGTGGGTTGTATATGTTGGGATTTCAACTAGTTGTTAGTTGTCTTAATTATTTAATTATTTTTTAATTGAGGAAATGATGTTATAATTGAATTAGTATAAATATTAGGTACAGAAGTATGGTATTTTGGCATCTTTGGAAGTCCTATTGTTCATGGCGAAAATGCTGTTGAGTGTTTTTATTGGCTGTTTATGTTTAATAAAGAATATTTCTTTTAAATATTTTGTGTGCTGGCCAGATCCTCACAGTACAAAATACATTTTTGGTGAATGGTTTTAGTGCTGTTCATACTACATTGCCTTCTGGATTTGGAGAGTTATATATCTCTCAGATATCAATTACCTTGTGTGCAGAAAGCACATGGTAAGTGTGGACATCCTAACTTTAATAAAAAGTTATATATTTGTCACACACCAATACAAAGTTAGGTATCTGTCGGACATCAAGTACCGTGCATGCAGACAACACATGTTAAGTGTGGACATCTTAGCTTCAATACAAAGTTGCATATCTGCTGCACAGCAAGTCCCATGTCTGCAGACATCAGATGGTAACTATGGGCATCCTTATGTTAATACAAAGTTATATGTTTATCATACATCAAGTCCCATATCTACAGACAGTACATGGTAAGTGTGAACATCCTAAATGTAGAACAAAGTTACTTATCTGTCAGACATCAAACACCATGTCTGCAGACAACACATGGTAAGTGTGGACATCCTCACTTTAATGCATAGTTGTATATCTGTCACATATCAAGCACCCTGACTAGAGACAAGCACATGGTAAATGTAGACATCCCAACCTTAATGCAATGTTACCTATTTGCAATACATCATGCATCAAACATCATATCTGCAGACAGCACTGGGTAATGTTGAATTTTGTAACTTGAATAGAAAGTTTTTGTCCCACATCAAACCCTACACAAACCAAACAAACCAAACCAAAACCTATGTCTGCAGACAGCACATGGTAAGTGTGGGCATCCTCCCTTTAATATAAAGTTACATATCTGTTGCAGGCCACTTTAACCACATCGTTACATATTCCCTAATAGGTTTCCAAGTACAAACAATCACATACTGTTTTGCATTGCAGCATTGATGTATTCAGAAAAGTGGCTGTCACTGATGATGTCATTACAGTACTTCTCATGACACAGCCACAGGACAGTGGCACACAATCAGCAAATGTACTGGCAGAACCCTCTACTCTACTTTACAGCAGATAGATAAGGACATGACATTACAACAATGTGGTAAACCACATAGACCAATAGCTGTTTCTTATGCACTGTCTGAACCTTTGGATGAAGTACCCACTGTTACACCTGTATACAGGAGTGACGCGTGAAGACATCTGTCGCAGCAAGGTCTTGTCTGCTCAGCAGAAGATGTGCCATGACAGAGTTCAGGCCCAGACCTCTGAGAGTCATGTAGAAATGGTTATAGAGTGTTACAGGGGTACAAGAAGAAATTCACAAGTACATGGAGATAGTGGAGGCCAGAGATAATGTGATGATGATTCTCATGCACAGTGTGGTTGCACATACAGAATGCATGTCAGCCTCCTACTGTACACTAGTAAAGACCTATCAGACACACATTGTGGTGACAGCTGGATGTAGATGAGGGAGTGTCCACATGCATGATGAGTGAGTAGGCCAGACACCAACTGTAGCCTAGGAATGTGGTGCAAGCATTCATATGGATTCCCCCAAGAAAGAAGGCATCATCAAACTTCCATGTCACAAATTAGAACATCTCAATCAAGGTCTAGGTCCAGCAGGACTGTTACGTCAATATGAAGAGGTTCTACTGCATCTAGAGATCTCTTCTTTGGAGCAGCTCAGCATCAATCTCACAACACCAGCACTTTCTTTGGGGGACATTGCGTATGACGCCTTTGAAATATAACTGAAATTTTGAACGTCTGTAATAAAGAAGTTACTCACCAGGAAAACACTTTGCAATGGCTGCAGATGACATCAATCACATCTGCTCCACTTGAAATGTCGCATTTACTTTTTGTTCCTGAAAGAAATGAAAACAAGAAAGGATAACTGCAGCAATGACACATTTCATGACGAAAAGAAAATACAGCTTCAATAACACATTAGTCAATTACATAGACTGTAGCTCTAAACGTTTGTCTTAACATCTGCTCTTTTACAGTACATATAAAGTTTGCCAATCTAATTGTCACTTGTGCCACTGACAACCGAATACTGTCTAAATGATGATGGCTAGTAATATTTGAGTACACAATTTGTGTAGGATCTGAGGAGAAATGTGTGATATACAGTGGAAGTTGGTCATGAACCACTCAGCTTAGCCCACAATTAACATTGCAGCCATTGTCTGGCAACTGTTGCTATTGCCACTGGTTGGACTAATGATAGATGAATCTGCAGTGTCACTATCGGTGACTGGCTGTGCCAGTTGCACACTGGACTGATGTATGATCACATTATTCAGAATAAAGCAGGCCATAATCATTCTGCATTAGTAGTGCAGGCTCATACTGAATGGTCCCTTCTGATTCATCCAGGCAATGCTTTGAGCAGGCCAAATACTCACTCGATGACTACCCATGTCTGGGACAGGGGGGTGTTAAAGCACACCTCAGCAGCTCCCTGTGGGCTACAGACTGATGCCATTAGCCAAAGTATGACTGGTAGCAACAAAACAGGAAGGGGCACATAAAAAGTTATGATTACTCAATACCACCTATGGCACTATTCAGATGGAGAAATAAGTATGGTTAGTAGCATTATAATAGTTTGCACTTACCAAACAGGTAACTGCAAGGAATCCTACCATGCAAAAAGTACTGAGATAGTGAACTTGTGTGTGAAATATGATAACTAGAGCTACTACTAGGATGCTACATGGACATGTTCATGATATACAGTCTTGCATCACTGATTACCTGGTAGTTCTTCCTGTTATGGTACCTCTCCCCTGTGATCCCCCTGGATCTCCCCCTGTGATCCAGTTTAGGCACTTATAGTAAAATGAGGGCAATCTATTACATTAAGCAGTCCAGGAAAGCATGCCATTCATATAAGGCACACATGACACTCACTTAGTCCTGTGATGGATGACACTGGGAAATAGATACATTCATCCAGTTATGCCAATATTAAAATGAGAAATTGCTGTAGTATCCTTATGAAACAGCATGTGAGATACCCAATGTGTCTCAGCTCAGTCTCTGAAAGGTCCCCGGGGTGAGTATAGTGAGGTCAATACATACCTTGGTGTACACAGGTATAGAAAGGCAACACATTCCTTCAGTTCCCATCTGTGGGACATAAAAGCTCACCAAAGCCCTCATAATATCCCTGTCCACTCTAAATCTGTTTAGTAATTCCTGTTCAGCAAAGTTCAGATGAGGTATTCTTTGCCTATACATTCTTCTGCTGGGCTTCCAGGTGTCACTCAGTGAACCAGATTTCAGTGTCACAGAGACAAGCAACTCAAACTGGGAAATAGTCTCACAGTAAAGCTAAACATCTTCACTAATTGCAGAGTGCCTGGAAACGGCTTGGCCTGCATATCAAAGAAGAATTACAAATAGCAAAAGGTAGGAAGGGTGTATAATTCATACCTCTCAACCTCTTAGAGCAAGAAATCTGAACAAAGCCATAAATAAAAGTGGGACAAAGGACCACAAATAGGGAAAATTGTTAAATACTGCTCTTATAAACTTAGAAAGTTGATAGAATAACAGGTTTTGCATTAGCATGAATTTTCAGAAGAGTATGGAGTCTGAAACTTAAACATCTGTCATTATTTTCTAACTTCAGCCTTTAATTGTTTTTCTACTAATTTGCCAGAAAACCATAATTTAATGAAACTGGAATAAAAATATGAGGCAAAAATCTAGACTTCCTACAAAAAATGGTGCAGTTGAGAGCTATGATAATTTAAATGTGTAAGTCCTAGATTTTTGACATATTTCTCATTTGCATAAGCCTTTCTGAATCCCTTCCTGGTATGCTTATAATCAGCTTATGTCTCTGAATCACATGTTGCTTGCACTCATTCACAACCAGCCAAAATACCTGCTGCACTGAAGTGTAGCCTCTATGCATACCACTCAGAATGGAACATAAAAAAAAGAAAGTGGAAGGCTATAGGGAGGGAAAGGCATTCTTAAAAGAAGGAGTACACGTATATCAGAAACTGTCTGATCCATTCTAGTAGACTGGACAGGACACTAGGGAAAATGGAAAGCCTAACAACCATGGAGGATATAAAAAAAGAAAGAGATACATTTAGCAGACGAAGTAGCAGTGACAAAAAAGGACGGTCAACAAATATAGATGTTGGGATGATAATGGGAAAGGTACAAATGTATATATATATAGCAAAAGAAAGCAATAATGACAAAAATGTGATAAGAGGAGATAGTGAAGGAGAATGCTACTGACAAAAAGAAATGGGAACCACTGGTGGGATGGAATCACAGTAGCAAGATGCAAAATAAGGAAGAGATAATAACCCTGGAAGGAGAACTGGGTAGGACACCAAAAAAAAAAAAAAAGATACAGCAGTATTGAAATGAGGGGGTTTCACCACTGAAGGAAAATACATAAAATTTGAAAAATAGAAGGAGACACAGAAGATGGAAGGCAGACAGCAATATCAATAAAGGAGGAAAAATAGAGAAAGCAGTAAGAAACTCCAACTCTGGGGAAGAGTAATGGAGAGCAGTTGGAGCAATAATGTTCAGTTACAAAAACAAAATCAGATATGCAGGGAGAATAGATGACCCCAGTGCAAGAATAGCAAGCAGTAGTCTGCTCTTCTTTATGTGTTCCAAAATCACAGCAATCACTTAAACTCGGAGCATTTACTAAGAGCTAACAGCAGTCCAAAATATCAAGGTAAATACTTAGTCCTTTTTGGTGACAAAATCTACTTAATTTGTTTTAACTAAGTTTTACTCAGTCATGATAATCACTTTCATCCACAAACTGGCCTTCATTTGATCAACTTTGGGAAAAAAAACAACTTTATCCATGGAAAATATATCCTTATATAAAACAACAAAGTTATAAATCAAGGTTGAAAAAACCCAAAGTCTGGGGTGGCTCATGCTAGGCTAGCCATTTAGAATATTCAGAAACTAATTAAAATGCAAAAGTAGAATGAGTCTTAGTTGCTACCCTATAAAACCAGTGAACACAAAATCCTGGTAGTGAAAAGTATCTTTGTGAATGGGTCACATTTACACACCTAATAAGCATGATTAACTTGGTAGGTCATGTTGTTAAAACCGTTATGAAAACCAGAATTAGAGCATGCATTTGAATCCAAAAACAGACTATAATAATCAACATTGTGCTCAAAATATAACTTCATTGACCCCTCCCCCACTTTACCAGATAAGAAGACACTTAAAACAGACATATACCAGAATCCAAAAAAAAAAAACAATTAAAAAACAAATCCACATGGACAGCTCCCCCATGTCAGGAATATCAAAAATACCAATCAACAAAAATAAAAATAAAAAATAAAAAAATAAATCAACTTAAAAACTAGCTTAGCCCCAGACCTCAAGTCTAAGATTTTTATTGGTTTTGACTTTTCCCCCTTAACAGGATTCTGCTGTCATTGATTTGTTTGTATTTGTAGTTTGCTTTGGGGTCTGATTTATTTATTCTATCATTTTACTTTAATTTTATTTATTTGTTTTGTGTATACTTGCTCTCTTTTTTCTTCTTTTTTCACAAATACATGCTGGAAGTTTGTTTCTTATAGAAAGTACTTTATTTACGTAACAAAATAAATAAATAAAATAAAATAAATGAATGAATAGCCTAATAAATAAATAAATAAACAAATAAATAAATAAATAAATAAAGTTTCTCAGCACCTCTCAAAATAGTCTGTTTATTATTACTATTATTATTATTGTTATTACTATTAATGAGATAAAACATAACAGAAAATAGTATATATTGCACAAAAAGAAAATGGAGAAGTAGGAAAACGTAAAACTGACACATCAAGAATTCAGCACAAGGCGGTGTGTGGCCAAGATGCCTGTCTGATAGCAGCAGAAATCCATAGTTCTGCTTAGATTTTAATATCCTGACAGGAAATATACTTTATTTTTTAGAAAAATCTAATTAAAAGTATACTAAAATATAGATTAACATAGACTATTATTTTCTTAAAACTAACATATAGTCAAGAGAATTTTTTAATTATTCCTGTCAAGAAGTTTTCTACCAGAGACCTCAACATCAGCAACTCGAAGAACCCACACCAGGAGAGTGCAGTGAAGAAATAACTACATCTTATAATAACAAACATCCAAGAATTGTCACTAAAAATGGACAAATTTGAAAACAAAATGTATATTATCAAACAAAAAATGCAGTAAACAACTGGAACTTCTAAATGGAATAGTAAAAAAAAAAACAATCTGAACAGATTCTTGCCTTAGAGGAAACAGTAACTGACCTGGATACTAGAGTGACATGAATTTCTTCTGAAACAAAACACCAGGCTGATTGAGAAACTGGAAGACCTTGAAAGTAGATCAAGGAGGAATAACATAAGAATATATGGAATTTCTGAGGAAGAAGAGGGTGCTAACATGATTCACTTCCTCAATAAGTGGTTTTCATCAGCACTAAACATGTCTGAATCCCTCTCTTTTGGAATTGAGAGGGCTCATTGGTCCCTGGCAAATCCAACTTCATCTCTGAGTTCATCTAACCCCAGTTAGATTTCTTTCCTCACAAGACAAGGACTTAGTGCTGAAATCATCTTGGACTAATTCCCCTATGAAGATGGGTGAAACAAGTTATTTGCTTTGACAATGACTACACATCTACAGTCATATCCAGAAGAAAGGAGTGTTTCCTCTAATTAAGTCCTTGAAAAAAGCCAATATTAAAGATCAAATTCTTTTTCCTGCAAAAATAAAAATCACCTTGCCAGAAGAAGTGAAGATCTTTGATTCCTTACAAGAAGCAGTAGAATTTATCCAAAAGAAGAAAATACTGCCGAATATAGAAGACATGGAATGGTCATCACAGAGTTTGAAGAGACAGGCAGCAGAAAATGGATGGTCTGTGAAGGAAGGAGCAAACAAAACTAAGAAACTAAAGGACAAATGAATAAATTCCTTCTAATTTTAAATGCTTTGTTTTATGAATTATAATATATTTGATTCTGGAAAATCTCTATACAGTAAGGTAATGTGAATCAACATTATTATTAACTTTCTCTTTTCCTTTCTATATCTACTTCTAATTACATATAGTACTAAGTATTTAAATAACATTCTCCCTCTCTCTCTCTCTCTATGTCCTTTCTTCCTATTCCTTTTTGCTACTAATGTTCCTTTTCTCTCTTTTCCCCACTATAAGTACATTACATACTTTTCCCTTTTAAATAACTACAAATGATATATGTCTTCTAATTCTTCAGTAATAGTATAATTTGACTTAATACCAAAGTGCATTTTTTCCTAATGGGTCAGTGGTGGGGTAACAATATGTTTCTGATTAGTGTTTCTAACTAAATATTTTAGACTCTTTGTTTAGACTCATAAACTTTAATAGAGTGCATTAATGGTGTTTTATAGATGGCTAAATATAAGTTATATATATATATATATATATATATATATATATATATATATATATATATATTGGTGGGTAAATGATTGAAATGTTATAAAAATGATTTTTGAGTTACTTCTAAATATTTTTTTTATATGAAAGGGTTAATTTTTTCATGATGATGTTTTATGAGGAAACGGGTGGTCTGTGTGACTGCTCTCATTGTGGAGCTTCATGACATGCACTGAGAAGGCAGCCTGAGTGGGTTTTTTTTTTTTTTACTTTCTGTAAACGTTAAAAGCTTCAAGATTTAATTTCCTGCTGAAAATGATTTTTCCCTCACTAGAGACAACCTCTGCTGTGCATGAGCCTATTTAGATACTTATTAACAAGTGTGTGAAGCTGCAGCTTGAGGAAACAATAGTGATGACATCACTTGATCTTTTGAACTTGTTAAATGGTTGCATTTAGAATTCTTTTCTCTTGAAATAATGTTATCCTTCACTTAGATACTTTAAATGGTAAATAATTAGTTGTGATAAAAGTGTTTAACTCCTATGAAAATACCTATGTTCTTTTATAGATGCATAAATTCTGCAGATTCAATGACACTTTTAGTAACTAAATGACATCAAATGAACTAGGAGCTGCATTAGAAAACTCATTATGCATATTAACATCAGACTTATGTCACATAATTAAACCTTTAGTAACTAAACAGAGGGTTGTGAGGCTTTTTTGTAATAAGTGTTTATATATATATATATATATATATATATATATATATATATATATATATATATATATATATTCAACAGATCCTTACATGAGTAACAAAATGGTTAAAACATCTGATGCTTTTTGAAAAGTCTTGGAAATATTGACAATCATCTTAACCTTCAGCTTCTAATGTTTATACATACTTTGATCTGATGTGTATTTCTGACCTACCTACTTATCAGAGGTGCTATTATTATATGTGACATTTTCATATAGCTTCAGTTATACTGGACACACTCCTTTTAATGTATATTTAATGGACTCAGATTTCTTTAGTTGCTTTCATATTGCTTTTCTTTTTTTCTTTTTATACTATATTCTAGGCACAGTTGGATAATTTGTGTCTTTTGGTGTTGGAGAGGTGGAGGATGGATGGTTTAGTTAAGTTTTTAACTTTCATGTATGTGTTTGTAAATAGTTTTGGGTTTTTGAAAGCAGTGCTTAATACACATTATACATCCATGATAAGTACGTTTTCAGTAGATTTCAAGTCAACACAGAAGAAAGGTCTTTCAGTAAGTAACAACATACACATTATAGTTAATGGCTTATAAATGTTTATCATTAAATATTAATGGTTTGAACAATAATGTCAAAAGAGCTGGTTTGCTTAAATATATCAAGGAATATACCAGGACTAAGTACTAAATATGTTGACAAATATCTGGACCTGATTTCTTTAAATGCAAAAGGGGAAATTATAGTAACAGGTGATTTTAACTGCCAATTATCAGGCAATGATACTTCTAAAAATGGTAAAATAAAACTAACATCTCCAGCCAAGAAGTTAAATGACTTTACAAACCAGATGAACCTTAAAGATATACATGGTCTAAGAGAACATTATTCCTTATTCTGTATTCACTATTCATATCAGTTTGGTACACAAACAAACATTGGTAAGGTCTTTGTATCAAATAATATATACTCAAAAATAAGTGATGTATCTATAATGACTTCTCCACTTTCAGACCATAATGTTATAAACTTTACATTAACTACACATACAGATGATTTAAGATTTCTACAGAGAATTCCTGCTTATATAACTAAGTTAAAGACTTTAGGGAATGGATAATGAAAGAAATATACATGTTTATGGAAACAAATGATAATGGTAAAGTGACTGATACTATACTATGGGAAACCTTTATAGTTTATATATATGGTAGAATAAAATCTTGGCACCTTAAAAAAGGACAGAGTGGGACAAAGAACTTTTAGACTTACAAAAAAATAGACAAGATAAAAATGGACACAAAACCAAATAACAAAGTAGCACATAATGAAATTACTAAGTTAAATCAAAAATACTTAGAAGTTCTGAATCATAAGGTAGCCATAAACCTGGAAAAATTGAAATTACAATCTTATGCTGTAAATCCTAAATATCTACATAAAATAGCGGTAAGATCCAAAAAAAAGTAAAGAATCAAAATCTTATTAATGATATAAATATAAAAGTGATGGTTCAGTTAAGAGTACATCTAACTTAATGGACATATTATAAGTGTTCAAAAACTACTATAAAGATATAAATAAAAACACACCACTTTTGGAGACAAATAATGTAATAAATATTTTTATTCAAGAAAATATAACTACTAAGGTGTGCAAGAAAATAACATACAAATAACACTAACAGAAGTGAAAGAGCAAATAAAAAATTTAAAAGATAATAAAACTCCAGGACTGGATGGAATTATTCCTGAACTATCAGATAAAAAATAAAACACAGTTCAAACGGAGTTAATGCTCTGTTACGGACCAAATCAGGAACCAAATAAAATGTAAAAACAGTCCATAGAGCAAAACAATGGTGAGGTTTCCAAAAAGTTGAAAATGCTGTCGGACATAAAAGTCACGAAATCCTTAGTTTAGTAAAAGCAGGTTTATTACGACAAATTGTAAAAGATGGTGAGCGCTTTCGCTATAATAGCTTCTTCAGACCAAAATACAATCAATGGGCTGTTGCTGTAATATTTAACTGAAAAAAGGCGCCAAAGCTGATAGAATTTAAAGAAACATAACCATAGACAAATAATTAAAAATACAAATGCATCTCAAAGTCAGTAATGACAAAAAGTATTGTTTATAAGACCTCAGCTACATAAAATCTGAGCCATTCTAATAAAACATTATATCATTTAAAAATTCTAATCCTTCTTGATTTTAACAGAGGACGTAAAGGAACCTTACCATTAATACCTGGTAATACATCTGCCCTAAATTTAATGATCCAATTAATTTCACGGACCTCAGTATAATTTTCAACGTCCCCCCTTCTATGAGTCCTGGATATATGTTCAAGTATCCTGAATTTGAACTTGTGGTCAATGCCATGTTCAATTGTATGTTTGGCAAGTGCATTGGTCAGGGTTCCTTTCTAATATGATAGGCATGCTCGCGTATTCTATCCCTGAGTGTCCGATTAGTCTTGCCAACATAATAGGCTGGACACAATACGCATGTTGCTAAATATACTATATCTTTAGAAAGGCAATTGCCTGCCACACATATTCTAAAACTGCCATTCCCATATGGATACTTGAAAATAGTGTCACTCAAAATATATTGGCAAAAATTACACCTATTGCATGGGACGGTGCATCTATCTTCAGTGTGTGTATTTATAGTGTTGCTGTTGGAATAACACAACAATTGTTTTAAGTTTTTCTTGTTCGATGAACAAACTTAGGCCCCTCACCTACTAATTTACTAATAGTTGGATCTACAGATAGGACATGCCAATGTCTGGTGTAAATATCCTTAAGGGTACCAACATCTTTAGTATAGTAGAGAGGAAAGAGGACCTTATCGCTAAAAGTAGTGTCCTTGGTGCTGGAAGAGGTTGCATCATCTTCTAAATAAAATCTAGATGCGCCCTCTGAAAAATAGGGCATAGCCCTATTATCTCTGAAATTGGTGATGGTTCCCATGCCTTCACCTATGTCTTTATCACTATAACCTCTCTCCTTGAACCTGACATCCAAATCTAGCAATCCTGTTTCGAAATCATTATCAATAGGTGTGTACCTGGAGAGTCTCATGGACTGTCCCCGCACTATGTTTTTATAGACGTATCCAGGATGCATACTTGTACGGTGCAACAATGTATTTTTATGACTTTCTTTCCGATACAGGCCCGTGTTTACCATTCCTCCATGCATCTTTTCTACAAATATATCGAGGAAAGGAATTCTTGTATCAGACCATTCCATGGTAAATTTAAGAAACCAAATGGACTCATTTACCTGCCTGAAAAATTCATTTAAACTTACAGTTGTACCTCTCCATACAAAAAACAGGTCATCCACAAAACGCCTGTAAAAGGGTATGTGTGACCTATATAATGGATCTTTGTATAAATGTCGATGTTCCCATTCAGCCATCACAAGGTTGGCGTAGCTATTGGCACAAGAAGTGCCCATAGCTACGCCATCCCTCTGTAAAAATATGTGTTCTTGAAAACAAAATATATTGGATTCCAAAACCATCTCTAATAATGATAGTATCATGTTTATCTTATTGGAATCAAAAAAATTAGATCGCTCCATAAGGCTCCTAACCATCTCCATCCCTTCCCTATTTGGAATAACTGTAAATAGGGACTGTACATCCATGGTGACCCATAAAAGATTGTCTACATCTGTAGTAGATTTAATAAAATCATAAAAATCTAGGAGGAATTGCTTTGTATCTCTAAGAATAACCGTACTATCTTCTACTAGGGGTCTCAACTGAGCTTCAACGTATAAAGAAAGTGGTTCTGTGATCCACCCTCTGCCCGCTACTATAGGTCTCATAGGTGGTCTCACCGGATCCTTGTGTATCTTCGGGAGACCTTGAATGAGACCCCTAGTACAAAGATCCATTATATAGGTCACACATACCCTTTTACAGGCGTTTTGTGGATGACCTGTTTTTTGTATGGAGAGGTACAACTGTAAGTTTAAATGAATTTTTCAGGCAGGTAAATGAGTCCATTTGGTTTCTTAAATTTACCATGGAATGGTCTGATACAAGAATTCCTTTCCTCGATATATTTGTAGAAAAGATGCATGGAGGAATGGTAAACACGGGCCTGTATCGGAAAGAAAGTCATAAAAATACATTGTTGCACCGTACAAGTATGCATCCTGGTTACGTCTATAAAAACATAGTGCGGGGACAGTCCATGAGACTCTCCAGGTACACACCTATTGATAATGATTTCGAAACAGGATTGCTAGATTTGGATGTCAGGTTCAAGGAGAGAGGTTATAGTGATAAAGACATAGGTGAAGGCATGGGAACCATCACCAATTTCAGAGATAATAGGGCTATGCCCTATTTTTCAGAGGGCGCATCTAGATTTTATTTAGAAGATGATGCAACCTCTTCCAGCACCAAGGACACTACTTTTAGCGATAAGGTCCTCTTTCCTCTCTACTATACTAAAGATGTTGGTACCCTTAAGGATATTTACACCAGACATTGGCATGTCCTATCTGTAGATCCAACTATTAGTAAATTAGTAGGTGAGGGGCCTAAGTTTGTTCATCGGAACAAGAAAAACTTAAAACAATTGTTGTGTTATTCCAACAGCAACACTATAAATACACACACTGAAGATAGATGCACCGTCCCATGCAATAGGTGTAATTTTTGCCAATATATTTTGAGTGACACTATTTTCAAGTATCCATATGGGAATGGCAGTTTTAGAATATGTGTGGCAGGCAATTGCCTTTCTAAAGATATAGTATATTTAGCAACATGCGTATTGTGTCCAGCCTATTATGTTGGCAAGACTAATCGGACACTCAGGGATAGAATACGCGAGCATGCCTATCATATTAGAAAGGGAACCCTGACCAATGCACTTGCTAAACATACAATTGAACATGGCATTGACCACAAGTTCAAATTCAGGATACTTGAACATATATCCAGGACTCATAGAAGGGGGGACGTTGAAAATTATACTGAGGTCCGTGAAATTAATTGGATCATTAAATTTAGGGCAGATGTATTACCAGGTATTAATGGTAAGGTTCCTTTACGTCCTCTGTTAAAATCAAGAAGGATTAGAATTTTTAAATGATATAATGTTTTATTAGAATGGCTCAGATTTTATGTAGCTGAGGTCTTATAAACAATACTTTTTGTCATTACTGACTTTGAGATGCATTTGTATTTTTAATTATTTGTCTATGGTTATGTTTCTTTAAATTCTATCAGCTTTGGCCTTTTTCAGTTAAATATTACAGCAACAGCCCATTGATTGTATTTTGGTCTGAAGAAGCTATTATAGCAGCGCCACGATCTTTGACAATTTGTCTTAATAAACCTGCTTTTACTAAACTAAGGATTTCGTGACTTTTATGTCCGACAGCATTTTCAACTTTTTGGAAACCTCACCATTGTTTTGCTCTATGGACTGTTTTTACATTTTATTTGGTTCCTGATTTGGTCCGTAACAGAGCATTAACTCCGTTTGAACTGTGTTTTATTTTTTATCTGATTCTTCTACTGTTTGTACGGAGGCATGATTGGGGAGGAACAAGCACAGATCGAGCTTCCGTATGTGCTACACAATCAACAGGAAGCTCACAGGGCAACGCGTACGGTCTCTGACCGTTTGAAAGACTGTTTACGAGCTGAGGACAATCCGTTGGCGTTATTTTGCGAAGGGGAAGCTGTTTCGGATAATGTAGACAGTGTGGACTTTAATCGTGAGGGTCTACGGCTTGCGATTGAAAAATTAGAACAGGACTTGTTCAGATTAAAACGCCTTCAAACACAAAGGCAACATTTTGAAATATGTATCCAGCGACGGCTGGTACCAAGAGGCTTGAGGGTTCTCAAAATGCCCACTACGGGCACCCTGTACCCTGATCTACTCTACGATTGGCAGCAGTTAAACATAGAGGTAAGCCTCAATTACATGAGGTTGATGAATGACTTTTTCTCACCCATGGAAGAAACTTTAAGAAATGATATTAATATGCGTCAACAGAGACTGTATAATGATTATCCTGAGATAGCTGTAGATAATGTATGTAGTAATATGCTTGATAATGTCTTACGATATGAACAAAGACTTTTGAATCAGAAAAAAGGAAAGCTACAAAGAGACAGTACGGATTTTAAAATGGGCCAGATTTTTACTTGGCCCAGGTCCAATGTGAATAATTCTGTAGTCCATGTTAACAATTCTGTAATTAATGTTAATAATACTACTGAGACTTGTGATGCACATACTGTTAATGCAATTGAGAGTCCGGGGAATGTTGAAATAGTCGCTTTTGGTGACAGAACTTTAGATAGCACTTTACATTCAGTCGCCAATACACATACAGGAGAGGCAACTAATCTCACCACACCATCGACCTCTACAGTTAGTGATGCAGGGGCTAGTGATACCATCACAGAACCCATAGTACGCAGGAAAACTTTTAGTTCTGCGTTATGTATGGCAAAAACTTCTGATACAGTTACTAGTGGGAACACTGTCCCGATGCCCGTAGCAGGGCATTCCTCTGACAAGAAACTCCCTTTTCCCATCAGAACTTACACCAAGGAAGAGAGGGTCCGCTCCAACAGCAGGGGGCGACACAAGAGGAAGCTCTCCCCGGATACTTCCATGAATCGGAGTATCAAGAAAATGTGGGAGAAGAACAAATAGGTAGAGAGCCCATATTGAATCTATCAAGTCAGGATCTCAGTATTTATGAATTACAGGTTTTATCCAAAGGCTTAACGTTCATTCCTAGTAGAAGTAGTAGACTTGAGGAAACTCTTAAGGATTTTAAATTATTTATTAGGAATCTTTCTCTTAGAGTCCATTTCAAGAATTCAGGTGCTATTACACATACAGGTGCACTTAGGAAACCAAGTTTGTTTGTTCCACCCGTACATCCATTGGTGGCTGCATACAGTAAATTAGTAGAGGATGATTTGTATCGAATGAATAAAGTACAGAATCCATCTTATAGAGGGGGTTTCAATTTGAGTTATAAACAGAGAGATGCTTTGACTTCTTTACGTCAGAACCATAATATTACTGTACGCCCAGCGGATAAGGGAGGTGGCATTGTTATCCTTGATAGTGACAGGTATAGAAGAGATATGTTGAATATGTTAATGGATAATACGTATTATGAGACTATTTCTGAACAGGGAGTAGATGGAATTATACACAGGGTACAGTCTACTCTTCTGAGTTTATTTACCAATGACATCATAGACGAGGATCTTTTTATCTCTTTACAAGTCACTCACCCTTTACTACCTAACATTCAAGGTCTCCCGAAGATACACAAGGATCCGGTGAGACCACCTATGAGACCTATAGTAGCGGGCAGAGGGTGGATCACAGAACCACTTTCTTTATACGTTGAAGCTCAGTTGAGACCCCTAGTAGAAGATAGTACGGTTATTCTTAGAGATACAAAGCAATTCCTCCTAG
This sequence comes from Protopterus annectens, assembly GCF_019279795.1. Taxonomy (NCBI): domain Eukaryota; kingdom Metazoa; phylum Chordata; order Ceratodontiformes; family Protopteridae; genus Protopterus; species Protopterus annectens. The sequence continues at coordinate 59,314,889 of NC_056727.1, read as the reverse complement.
ATTTTTATGATTTTATTAAATCTACTACAGATGTAGACAATCTTTTATGGGTCACCATGGATGTACAGTCCCTATTTACAGTTATTCCAAATAGGGAAGGGATGGAGATGGTTAGGAGCCTTATGGAGCGATCTAATTTTTTTTTGATTCCAATAAGATAAACATGATACTATCATTATTAGAGATGGTTTTGGAATCCAATATATTTTGTTTTCAAGAACACATATTTTTACAGAGGGATGGCGTAGCTATGGGCACTTCTTGTGCCAATAGCTACGCCAACCTTGTGATGGCTGAATGGGAACATCGACATTTATACAAAGATCCATTATATAGGTCACACATACCCTTTTACAGGCGTTTTGTGGATGACCTGTTTTTTGTATGGAGAGGTACAACTTTAAGTTTAAATGAATTTTTCAGGCAGGTAAATGAGTCCATTTGGTTTCTTAAATTTACCATGGAATGGTCTGATACAAGAATTCCTTTCCTCGATATATTTGTAGAAAAGATGCATGGAGGAATGGTAAACACGGGCCTGTATCGGAAAGAAAGTCATAAAAATACATTGTTGCACCGTACAAGTATGCATCCTGGATACGTCTATAAAAACATAGTGCGGGGACAGTCCATGAGACTCTCCAGGTACACACCTATTGATAATGATTTCGAAACAGGATTGCTAGATTTGGATGTCAGGTTCAAGGAGAGAGGTTATAGTGATAAAGACATAGGTGAAGGCATGGGAACCATCACCAATTTCAGAGATAATAGGGCTATGCCCTATTTTTCAGAGGGCGCATCTAGATTTTATTTAGAAGATGATGCAACCTCTTCCAGCACCAAGGACACTACTTTTAGCGATAAGGTCCTCTTTCCTCTCTACTATACTAAAGATGTTGGTACCCTTAAGGATATTTACACCAGACATTGGCATGTCCTATCTGTAGATCCAACTATTAGTAAATTAGTAGGTGAGGGGCCTAAGTTTGTTCATCGAACAAGAAAAACTTAAAACAATTGTTGTGTTATTCCAACAGCAACACTATAAATACACACACTGAAGATAGATGCACCGTCCCATGCAATAGGTGTAATTTTTGCCAATATATTTTGAGTGACACTATTTTCAAGTATCCATATGGGAATGGCAGTTTTAGAATATGTGTGGCAGGCAATTGCCTTTCTAAAGATATAGTATATTTAGCAACATGCGTATTGTGTCCAGCCTATTATGTTGGCAAGACTAATCGGACACTCAGGGATAGAATACGCGAGCATGCCTATCATATTAGAAAGGGAACCCTGACCAATGCACTTGCCAAACATACAACTGAACATGGCATTGACCACAAGTTCAAATTCAGGATACTTGAACATATATCCAGGACTCATAGAAGGGGGGACGTTGAAAATTATACTGAGGTCCGTGAAATTAATTGGATCATTAAATTTAGGGCAGATGTATTACCAGGTATTAATGGTAAGGTTCCTTTACGTCCTCTGTTAAAATCAAGAAGGATTAGAATTTTTAAATGATATAATGTTTTATTAGAATGGCTCAGATTTTATGTAGCTGAGGTCTTATAAACAATACTTTTTGTCATTACTGACTTTGAGATGCATTTGTATTTTTAATTATTTGTCTATGGTTATGTTTCTTTAAATTCTATCAGCTTTGGCGCCTTTTTTCAGTTAAATATTACAGCAACAGCCCATTGATTGTATTTTGGTCTGAAGAAGCTATTATAGCGAAAGCGCTCACCATCTTTTACAATTTGTCGTAATAAACCTGCTTTTACTAAACTAAGGATTTCGTGACTTTTATGTCCGACAGCATTTTCAACTTTTTGGAAACCTCACCATTGTTTTGCTCTATGGACTGTTTTTACATTTTATTTGATTCCTGAACTATGTAAGATTTTTCCTGAATATATAATAAAGAAAATTATGAGTGCCTTTACTATAGTTAAGCAAAAACGTATAACACCCCATTATCTCCCCCATTTTAAAACAGGATAAGGACCCCAAATCTTGTGATTCATATAGGCAAATTTCATTACTAAACATTGAATATAAAAATTTTCATGACAATATCAGCTAATAGGATAAAGACAATATTACCTAATCTAATACATAATAATCGAACAGGGTTCATTCTTCATAGAAAAGTGCAAGATAACATTATTAAATTACTATCATTAATAGACATAGCATGCAAATACAAAAAACAACTAACTATTATTAGCCTAGACATAGAAAAGGCTTTTGATTCTATTAGTTGGTCTTATCTACAAAGAATTCTGATTGGTTTTGAATTCTCCTCAGATTTTGTCAACTTATTAATGAAAATTTATAGTGGGGCACAAGCTTATGTGAAAATTGGATCATGTCTATCCTCACCACTGGAAATCCTCAAGGGAACTAGACAAGGTTGTCCTTTGTCATCCTTATCGTTTGCTCTTTCAATGGAACCTTTTGCTACATAATTCAGAAACAAACAAAATATAAAAGGCTTTCAAGTTAATATGGACTGTTGTCCTAACATACAATTATTTGCTGATGATATGTTATTAATGTTGGGTGATATTGATGGTTCTTTGCATGATGTTATAAATACCTTAAGCAAGTTTGAAAGAATTTCAGGAATTAAATTTAATCATAATAAATCCACAGCATTACTAATTAACAAAAAGATCAACAAAAACCTAAAAGAGAATAGCCTGTTTAATTGGGAGAATGATGTATTAGAATATTTGGGTGTCGGTATAAAGGGTACATAGAAAGAGTCTGTTAAACTAAACTACAATAATTGAATAACCACCATTAGTAAACTAATCAAAGGATTGAATAAAATGTTCTTCACAATGGTAGGATAGGCTTTCTTCAATTAAAATAATAGTTTTACCTACAATTTTGTTTTATATACAGTCATTGGTACTACCCCCACCCAAAAACTTATTTAAAAAATTAGATTCTATGCTACTTAAATTTTTATGGTTCCCCTTAAAACCTATGATTGCATATAAATGGTACATTAGAGCTTGGAACAGTAATGGGACAGTATTCCCTAGCTTAAATCTTTATTTCAAATCAGTTATAATTAATGTAATATTACATTGGATCTCACCTACCTGTATATCTGGCTGGAAAATAATACCCAAGATTCATATAACTGATGTCAGAACTATAGAAAATCAATTTAAGGAACAATATGGAATAAGTAGAGTTCATTGGCTTTTACATGAATTTTGTTTATTTAATAAGAAGTTTGATCATTTTTCTTATGGCATTAATCAATTATTTAATAACTTTAAGAATATCATTGATTGTAATTACAACATTAAACAATTCCCATTTCTTATATTCCCTATAGCATACTCCCCTGATTGCCTAGATTCTTTCAACATCAATGCGATGCAAAAATTAAAGGAAAATAACTTGATATTCTGGCATCAGTTTATTGAAAATAAGAGTATTAAACCACTAAACTCTCTTCTATGTAGTTTTGATAATAGTCAAGACAGTTGGTTGTTTATACAACCATTACGGCAGTTTATAGAAAACAAAATGAGAGTATCAATCAACCTAGAGACTGAATCTATACCTAGTTTGATCCAACTTTTTATTAGGTGTCTTGAAATGACAGATCAAAAATAAAGTATCTCATCTATCTATAAGATACTAAGAGAAGACACTCTAAAGTTTGACTCCGATTTTTGGAATTACTATGTAAAGATTAATGGAGAACAAATATCTGATGAATCCAAAAACTGTTATTTAAATCTATGTATGGTACCTCTTCTTCATTATATTGGAGATTGTATATATGGAAATTTGTGAATAGGAGTTTCTATACTCCACATAAAATAAATATTATACTCAAAAACAGTGAAAGTAAATGTTGGAAATGTAATGAATTACTAGAGGCTAACTGGGTTCACATGTTCATTGAATGTAGAAATGTTCAATACTGGAAAGACTTCAGATATTTTGTAAATGCTTTATGGTCTGATAACTGTCATATTTCTAACTCACTAATCCTATTCAGTGTTCCTATACCTAATGTAATACCTAAATCTCAGATTCAGTTACTCTGGTCAATTCTTGCAATTGCCAGAAAAGTTATTACTTTGAACTAGAAAAGTAAACAAGATTTGATGTTTAAAGAATTTATTAATTTAGCAAAAGTTGTTAGTAAAAAAGAACTTCACACCATTTGTTATAGAACTCATAATATTACTCATAAAAAACAGCATGGCAAAAATTGGAAAACCTTTTGAAGAAATACTGATGACTTCTCATGGATAAAATGATTGTTTAGCATGGACGAATGTAAACATTGTAAATAGTTTTGTTATTGTTTTATTATTTGTTATATGTGCATTTGAATATGTTTATAATAAAGACAAAATAAAAATGTTTTTGGAAAAAAAAAAGGAATTCAGCACAAAAAGAAAGAAAGAATGAAAGAAAGAAAACTGCTGAATCATCAAACACTGAAATCAACAACATTAATATAAAGACTGACCTGTAAAGCACAGTAATCCAGAGTCCAACATGTTTATATTAAAGTCAAAATTAATATGTACATAAAGGCTTGATTGATGTTTGTACTTGTTTTGCTTTTCCATTTTGATCAGGGTTTGTAAAGTGATGTGGAATGCCAGAGTCTGATGAAGCTAGAAGTAAATGAGCATGAAAAACATATGCAGGCAGCCACTGCATCCATGTGGTAAAATCCGTACAAAACATATGCAGGCAGCCACTGCATCCATATGGTGAAATCAGTACAAAACATATGCAGGCAGCCACTGCATCCATATAGTAAAATCCATATTTGGAAACAGGCCACACAAAGAAGGTAAATATGGGGCTAGAAGGGCTTAACATGGCAAAAACAAGAAGGTATGCTTTGGGGGTATATTAGTTGGCACCATGCCACCCCGACTGTTACCACCTATTGGTGGGTCATTTCCAAATTCTAGGTATGGGTTAAACTATCTACATGCAAGGGGTTCTCACTAATGTACAGTGTAGTCAACATTTTTGGATTATGCAGGTTGTGTCATCAACGAAATGCACATTAATCAGGTGTCCTGGGTCTTTACCATTCATTAACTCTGTTTTATTACAGTTACGTAATCTGTGCTCTATTTGCTTTGTATAGAAGGAGCATTATACAATGTCGCTGATAAATAAAATTACAGCCTCGTCCTTAATGTAAATAAAACCAAAGCAGTGCTGACTGGCACCTCTCTTAAACTTGGTAAACACTCCACAAATTGGGCCATTTCCCACAATGATGATGAACACTTAGAAACAGTTCAGTGCTACGAATCTTCTACTTCTTCTTCTTTTGGCTGCTTCCATTAGGGGTCGCCACAGCGGATTAACTGTTTCCATTTCTTCCTGTCCTCTGCATCTTGCTCTGTCACACCAACCACCTGCATGTCCTCTCTCACCACATCCATAAACCTTATCTTAGGCCTTCCTCTTTTCCTGTTACCTGGCAGCTTCATCCTTAGCATCTTTTTCCCAATATACTCTGCATCCCTCCTCAGCACATGTCCAAACCAATGTAATATTGCCTTTCTGGCTTTGTCTCCAAACCTTCCAACCTGGGCTGACCCTCTAATATACTTATTCCTAATTCTGTCCATCCTCATCACACCCAGTGCAAATCTTAACATCTTCAGTTCTGCCACGTTAAGCTCTGACTCCTGCCTTTTTGTCAATGCCACCATCTCTAACCCATATAACATAGCTGGTCCCACTACCCTCTTGTAGACCTTCCCTTTCACTCTTACTGGTACTCGTCTGTCACAAATCACTCCTGACACTCTTCTCCACCCACTCCATCCTGCTTGTACTTTCTTCTTCACCTCTCTTCCACACTCACCATTATTCTGAACTGTTGAACCCAAGTATTTCAACTAATCTACCTTCGCCATCTCTACTCCCTGCATCCTCACCATTCCTCTATCCTCCCTCTCATTCACACACATATATTCTGTCTTACTCCTGCTGACCTTCATTCCTCTTCTCTCTAGAGCATATCTCCACCACTTCAGGGTCTCCTCCACCTGTTTCCTACTCTCACTATAGATCACAATGTCATCTGCAAACATCATAGTCCATGGGGACTCCTGTCTGATCTCGTCTGTCAACCTGTCCATCACCATTGCAAATAAGAAAGGGCTCAGAGCTGATCCTTGATGTAATCCCACCTCCATCTTAAACGCATCCATCACTCCCACTGCAGACCTTACCGCTGTCACACTACCCTCGTACATATCCTGCACCACTCTTACATACTTCTCTGACACTCCCGACTTCCTCATATAGTACCACAACTCCTCTCTAGGCACCCTGTCATATGCTTTCTCTAAATCCACAAAGACACAATGCAACTCCTTCTGACCTTCTCTGTACTTCTCCATCAACACTCTCAGAGCAAACATTTGCATCTGTAGTGCTCTTTCCTGGCATGAAACCATACTGCTGATCACTAATCATCACCTCCCTTCTTAACCTAGCTTCCACTACTCTTTCCTATAACTTCATGCTGTGACTGATCAGTTTATTCCCTCAGTAGTTACTACAGCTCTGCACATCACCCTTATTCTTAAAAGTCGGTACCAAAACACTTTTTCTCCATTCCTCAGGCATCCTCTCACTTTCCAAGATTTCATTAAACAGTCTAGTTAAAAACTCCACTGCCATTTCACCTAAACACCTCCATGCTTCCACAGGTATGTCATCTGGACCAACAGCCAGTTCAGTGCTACGAATACCAAGGCAACACATATTTTTCAAAACTAGATTCAATTTATTAAGTGAAAAGTTTGTTCTTTGCATCATCTCAAGTTGCACATTGTGCACAGGGTTAACTGAGAATGTCTACACTACAGTACTGTAACTTCCTGTTTCTGATATCTGTCATTGCTTTCTACTTTATTGTTTAATTTTAATGTATATAGTATGTACTTCTCAGGCTTAGCCTGAAAAAAAGTCCAGTTGGATGTGTTTTCTACCTCTGTTAACAAATGCATAAATAAATACTACTCAGACAAGCTCCTCGTGGTCCTGCAGAGTGGTCCTAGCTGCAGAGAACTCAGAAAAGCGACTACTTTCTGGATTTAAGCATCTTTGCTGTTTTTTTACTTGAAATACCTTCTCTAGCTTACCCTAAACAAGCTTAAACTGTTTTTTAGCTGTTTGCTGCATTATTTAATATCTGCACTTAAAGTTACATTTTAGTTGAATTTGATCGAAAGTTTGTTTGTTTGTTTGTTTAATTTAACTGTTGAGGCTGCCCACTAAAGTGTGCTAGCCTGTGTAACTTATTTATTACTGTTTCTGCATTTTATGTGTGTTTCTATCTAAAAACAAAAAAAAAACAAAAAAATAATCCTTGTTTTCCCGCCTCTCCTCGACTAGTTTAGACCAGTTTACAGGCTTTGCTGTATTCTGGGCTGTGGTGTAGTTCCTGTGTTGTCCATTACCTTACTTGGATAGAAGGAAGTTTCTTTGCTCACCAGTGGGAGTGGGGAGCCTTGAGCAGCATACCTGTCCCTGCAGGAAGTGAATTCAGCACAAGAGCTGTAGTAATTGGTTGTTTTGGACCATTTCTAGCGCTTTTGAAGTTCCTTGTTTAAAATCCACCTCTGGGCATTTTTTTCTGGCTATACTACTCAGACAAGCTCCTCGTGGTCCTGCAGAGTGGTCCTAGCTACAGAGAACTCAGAAAAGCGACTACTTTCTGGATTTAAGTATCTTTGCTGTTTTTTTACTTGAAATACCTTCTCCAGCTTACCCTAAACAAGCTTAAACTGTTTTTTTATCTGTTTGCTGCATTATTTAATATCTGCACTTAAAGTTACATTTTAGTCGGATTTGATCGAAAGTTTGCTTGTTCGTTTGTTTAAATTAACTGTTGAGGCTGCCCACTAAAGTGTGCTAGCCTGTGTAACAGATCTATTACTGTTTCTGCATTTTCTGTGTGTTTCTATCTAAAAACAAAAAAATCAAAAAAATAATCCTTGTTTTCCCGCCTCTCCTCGACTAGTTTAGACCAGTTTACAGGCTTTGCTGTATTCTGGGCTGTGGCGTAGTTCCTGTGTTGTCCATTATCTTACTTGGATAGAAGGAAGTTTCTTTTCTCACCAGTGGGAGTGGGGAGCCTTGAGCAGCCTACCTGTCCCCGTAGGAAGTGACCTCAGCACAAGAGCTATAGTAATTGGTTGTTTTGGACCATTTCTAGCTCTTTTGAAGTTCCCTGTTTAAAATCCGCCTCTGGGCGTTTTTTTCTGGCTATACTACTCAGACAAGCTCCTCGTGGTCCTGCAGAGTGGTCCTAGCTACAGAGAACTCAGAAAAGCGACTACTTTCTGGATTTAAGTATCTTTGCTGTTTTTTTACTTGAAATACCTTTTCTAGCTTACCCTAAACATGCTTAAACTGTTTTTTTAGCTGTTTGCTGCATTATTTAATATCTGCACTTAAAGTTACATTTTAGTTGAATTTGATCGAAAGTTTGTTTGTTTGTTTAATTTAACTGTTGAGGCTGCCCACTAAAGTGTGCTAGCCTGTGTAACTGATTTATTACTGTTTCTGCATTTTCTGTGTGTTTCTATCTAAAACCAAAAAACAAAAAAATAATCCTTGTTTTCCCGCCTCTCCTCGACTAGTTTAGACCAGTTTACAGGCTTTGCTCTATTCTGGGCTGTGGTGTAGTTCCTGTGTTTTCCATTATCTTACTTGGATAGAAGGAAGTTTCTTTGCTCACCAGTGGGAGTGGGGAGCCTTGAGCAGCCTACCTGTCCCTGTAGGAAGTGACCTCAGCACAAGAGCTGTAGTAATTGGTTGTTTTGGACCATTTCTAGCTCTTTTGATGTTCCCTGTTTAAACTCCGCCTCTGGGCATTTTTTTTCTGGCTATACTACTCAGACAAGCTCCTCGTGGTCCTGCAGAGTGGTCCTAGCTACAGAGAACTCAGAAAAGCGACTACTTTCTGGATTTAAGTATCTTTGCTATTTTTTACTTGAAACACCTTCTCTAGCTTACCCTAAACAAGCTTAAACTGTTTTTTTAGCTGTTTGCTGCATTATTTAATATCTGCACTTAAAGTTACATTTTAGTTGAATTTGATCGAAAGTTTGTTTGTTTGTTTAATTTAACTGTTGAGGCTGCCCACTAAAGTGTGCTAGCCTGTGTAACTGATTTATTACTGTTTCTGCATTTTCTGTGTGTTTCTATCTAAAACCAAAAAAAAACAAAAAAAATAATCCTTGTTTTCCCGTCTCTCCTCGACTAGTTTAGACCAGTTTACAGGCTTTGCTCTATTCTGGGCTGTGGTGTAGTTCCTGTGTTTTCCATTACCTTACTTGGATAGAAGGAAGTTTCTTTGCTCACCAGTGGGAGTGGGGAGCCTTGAGCAGCCTACCTGTCCCTGTAGGAAGTGACCTCAGCACAAGAGCTGTAGTAATTGGTTGTTTTGGACCATTTCTAGCTCTTTTGATGTTCCCTGTTTAAACTCCGCCTCTGGGCATTTTTTTTCTGGCTATACTACTCAGACAAGCTCCTCGTGGTCCTGCAGAGTGGTCCTAGCTACAGAGAACTCAGAAAAGCGACTACTTTCTGGATTTAAGTATCTTTGCTATTTTTTTACTTGAAACACCTTCTCTAGCTTACCCTAAAGAAGCTTAAACTGTTTTTTTAGCTGTTTGCTGCATTATTTAATATCTGCACTTAAAGTTACATTTTAGTTGAATTTGATTGAAAGTTTGCTTGTTTGTTTAATTTAACTGTTGAGGCTGCCCACTAAAGTGTGCTAGCCTGTGTAACTGATTTATTACTGTTTCTGCATTTTCTGTGTGTTTCTATCTAAAAACAAAAAAAAAAAAATAATCCTTGTTTTCCCGCCTCTCCTCGACTAGTTTAGACCAGTTTACAGGCTTTGCTGTATTCTGGGCTGTGGTGTAGTTCCTGTGTTTTCCATTACCTTACTTGGATAGAAGGAAGTTTATTTGCTCACCAGTGGGAGTGGGGAGCCTTGAGCAGCCTACCTGTCCCTGTAGGAAGTGACCTCAGCACAAGAGCTGTAGTAATTGGTTGTTTTGGACCATTTCTAGCTCTTTTGAAGTTCCCTGTTTAAACTCCGCCTCTGGGCATTTTTTTCTGGCTATACTACTCAGACAAGCTCCTCGTGGTCCTGCAGAGTGGTCCTAGCTACAGAGAACTCAGAAAAGCGACTACTTTCTGGATTTAAGTATCTTTGCTGTTTTTTTACTTGAAACACCTTCTCTAGCTTACCCTAAAGAAGCTTAAACTGTTTTTTTAGCTGTTTGCTGCATTATTTAATATCTGCACTTAAAGTTACATTTTAGTTGAATTTGATTGAAAGTTTGTTTGTTTGTTTAATTTAACTGTTGAGGCTGCCCACTAAAGTGTGCTAGCCTGTGCAACTGATTTATTACTGTTTATGCATTTTCTGTGTGTTTCTATCTAAAAACAAAAAAAAAAACAAAAAAATAATCCTTGTTTTCCCGCCTCTCCTCGACTAGTTTAGACCAGTTTACAGGCTTTGCTGTATTCTGGGCTGTGGTGTAGTTCCTGTGTTTTCCATTACCTTACTTGGATAGATGGAAGTTTCTTTGTTCACCAGTGGGAGTGGGGAGCCTTGAGCAGCCTACCTGTCCCTGTAGGAAGTGACCTCAACACAAGAGCTGTAGTAATTGGTTGTTTTGTACCATTTCTAGCTCTTTTGAAGTTCCCTGTTTAAAATCTGTATTTGTGCGGCTTTGCGCGATTGTGCGCATAGTGCAGCGCCAGTTAAACTAGATTAAACTTCTTCTGGCTCCGCCAAGTCTGCTCTTCAAATTTTCCCTTAAGGAAGCTCTACTCTTAGTATAATCAGACTACTCGCTATATTATAAGCCTAGCACTTGTTCTCAAAACTTCTCTACTAAGTAAGCACTCTCATACTAAGTAAGCACTACATCCACCTACCACCCCTGTGAATATCCACTTCCCTTAAAGGCACAGCACTCCCTTATACTGTTCTAGCATGTCGAGTGGTAGATTACTGGCGTCCTCTCCAGTTCAGCTGGTTAATCTGGGTATCTTGAGACAATGCTACAATTGTCTCATGTACACAGACAACCCTCTCCTCCTCCCAACAAACACAAATACATGTGAGAGATGCAACTATATAGCCAAACTGGAGGCTGAACTCTCTCAACTCAGGGCTGGCATGACCAGACAGGAGGAGATGGTAACCACACACACAACAAACCCAGTCCCACATAGCAAAACGGCTATACAGGTAAAACCCAGTATATAAAAAGAGAAGTATATGAGAGAAAACACTATACTGGGTACCACACAATAACGTCTTTATTTAAACAAAGTAAAAAGGAGAGGTGAGCGCTTTCGCAACCTTCGTTGCTTCATCAGACAAAGAATTAACTGTTCAACTGCTTGTTTTATATCACTCTCAGTCAAAAAAAAATTTTCCAATTAGTGACATCATACAACTTTTGAAAATTTAAAGGCATATATGACAAGAATATTGTAAAATACGCATATGAATATAAAATATATATACAAAAATGTATAGTATGTTCATATTTATGCATATCTAATTTAAAACAGTTAAATAATCTCATTAAAAATGCATATATATAAAAATGCATACAAATAAAAATGCATAGTATATTCATGCATATCTAATTTAAAACAATTAAATGTCATCTTTGTCTGATGAAGCAACGAAGGTTGCGAAAGCGCTCACCTCTCCCTTTTACTTTGTTTAAATAAAGACGTTATTGTGTGCTACCCGGTATAGTGTTTTCTCTCATATACCAGTCCCACATAGACCTACCACAACTGCAAACCAAACACATAAAACACAAAGACATACTCGGAGGCTCTAATAAAAAACTTACCAAAACAACAGAGGCTCCCAAAGCAGACATCCAAAAATCCACCACCTCAAAACAAAACACATGCAACACATACTTCAATAAATCAGTGTGTCAATCAATCACAGCCCTTAAGGCCAAACACCATGCCTGATACACTAGTAATAGGCGACTCTATAGTCAGACACACTGATGTCCCACTTACCAGGCTGAACAAGGAGAGGGTGACTGTGAGCTGCCTATTGGGAGCTAGGATCCGCCACATAACACACGCACTCAGGTCACTCCAAAGCAAGTACAAATATGACTCCGTCATTGTCCATGCTGGCGTGAATGACCTGAGATGTACCTCCCTGGATTACATGAAAAGAGACATAGAGGAGCTCTCTGATTATGTAGCCCAGGCTGCTATGACCCTGACCATGAGCAGAATCTTGCCCTCACCAAGAATGATGCCACAATACAAAGACAAGATGATCAGCTTTAATAATTGGCTCAAGTACTGGTGTCATTCTAAGGGGATCCAATGTCTGTCTGCCTGGGATGACATGTTGGACAAGCCATGCTGCTTCGCAAGGGACGGCTTGCACCTGTCACCACTGGGCTTTCGGATATTGGCTAAGGCTCTTGCCACCCCCATAGTGCCTTTTTTAGGCAAGGCTCAAAAGACAAACCCACCTCCTTAGAAAACAAAAATGAAAAAAAACTAAGGGTAATGCTGCTCAATGCCAGAAGTCTAAATCTCAAGATGCAGGCACTCGATGCACTCCTCAGTATGGAGAACATTGGCGTCTGTGCAGTAACTGAAACATGGTTCAAGGCTCCTGAGAGCACCCCAACGCTACCAGGCTATACCTCATATCATGCTTTTCAGCCCCAAAACACGGGCCAAACCACAAAGGGAGGGGGAGTGTCCATATTCATCAAGGACACCCACACCTCCAGGTTAGTAGCAACACATGAAGCATCGGAGACCATACAGGTGCAACTAACCATAGGCAAAACTGCTATACAACTGGTAGCATGTTACAGACCACCCTCCAAATCTCAGGAACCCCACTCAGCCTTCCTGAAGACATTGGAGGATATGAATGTATCACAAAATACCATCATACTGGGAGACTTCAACTACCCTAACATAGATTGGGTACATTATTCTAGCCCTAACACCCTAGACCAAAGGTTCCTGGAATTCATAAATTCAAATGCACTGGAACAACTAGTCACCTCTCCCACTAGGGGAGATAATATACTAGACCTGATCATCACAAACATGGGGACAAAATGCTCCACACTGGAGGTATACCCCTCACTAGTGAGATCTGACCACAAACTAATCACCCTGGATATACATATCCCACCTCCACCCCCAGCACAAAAGACCACAGTGAAAAACTTCTCAAAAGCAGACTTCACTCTTCTTAAGACTGAGATGGTATCCTTTAAGCCCACTGGGCCAGTGGATACCACATCCCACAATGCTGAATCCTTCACAAATGCTTTCTATGGACATCTCCAAGAATGCATGGATCATGCAATCCCAAATAAATCCAAGTCCCTCTCCACCAAAGGCAAGCGCCCTGTCTGGTGGACCTCAGCCATTAACAAATTGTATAACAAAAGAAGAAAGCTACTGCACGACAGAGCAAAATCCCATAAAGGGAAGACATCTCTGATCAACACTAGCAGAAAACTACGTTCTCTCATAAAAACATCCAAGGCCAACTTTGAGAGAAAAATCACTAAGGACACTAAAGATAACCACAAAGCCTTCTTCAGCTATGTTAGAAACCTGGGCGGAAACCCTCAGATATGCTCAGAGTTAGTTCACAACAACAAAAAATACACTGAACCCACAAATATTGCCAACATTCTGGCTGACAGGTTTAGTGCAAATTTCTCCCCTCCCTCACCCCCAAAAGAAGAAATACTTATCCCAGCTGAATGTAATCTCCCTGTCATCTCAGATGTCCAGGTGAGAGCCGCCCTCAGCAAAGCTAAAAACACAGCATCAATGGGACCTGACGGTATCCCAGGTTGCGTGCTACGTGAACTCCAAGAGGAGCTAAACCCGCACATAAAAATGCTATTTAACCTTAGCCTTACTACAGGATATGTACCTGAACACTGGCATACAGCAACAGTGGTCCCACTCCACAAAGGGGGTACATCTACAGACCCTGGGAACTACCTCCCCATAAGCTTAACCAGCCTTGTCTGCAAAGCTATGGAAAGAATCATTATGGAACTCATAAACAGAGACATTGGAGACCTACAGACACTTGACCCCACCCAGTTCAGCTTTTTAAAGGGCAGATCCTGCCTTTTGAACCTGGTTGACTTTTTTGAAACAGTCACTAGAGCCATTGATGAGGGCAAAGCAGTCCATACAGCCTACCTGGACTTGGCTAAGGCCTTCAACACAGTACCCCACTCAGGCATCATAGATAAGCTCAACAGCTTAAATGTAAACCCTTATGTCACTAGATGGGTTGCAAACTGGCTAAAGGACAGAACCCATAAAGTTAAAATCGCTGGAGCAATGTCAGACTCAAAGCCAGTCACAAGTGGTGTCCCACAGGGATCTGTCCTGGGACCCCTCTTGTTCGGCATTTATTTCTCAGATGTTAAAGCAAACATGGGAGGGTTGTGGCTGACAAAGTTCACAGATGACTGCAAACTAGGCGCCATAGTCGATACACCAGCGGATACATACATCCTACAAAAAGGCCTCACAGAAACGGACAACTGCTGCCGGAGTCATGGCCTTAAACTAAATGCCAAAAAATGTATAGTCATCCCCTTTGGGGAAAACAGAGTACCCACAAATTATCACATAGACAGCAACCCACTGAGTACGGAAAAAGTAATCAGAGTCCTAGGGACCCAAGTCAACAGCGACCTCTCATTTGACACCCACGTTGCCAAAGTGGTTAGAAAGACATTCTACCTTGCACTCCTTATCATGAAGGGATTCACATCCAGATCCAAGGATGTCATTGTACACCTATACTCCTCCCTCATCAGACCCATGATTGAGTACAATGCCCCATTTGGTATGTACCTCACCCGGCATTTGCAACAGCTGGAGAGACCACAAAAGTACCTCACCAAGAGGATCAAGGGTCTCCAACATATGTCTTATTCTGCCAGACTAAAGAAACTCCAGCTCTATTCAGTAGCATACCGCCTGCTCAGAGGTGA
Organism: Protopterus annectens; assembly: GCF_019279795.1. Classification (NCBI taxonomy): domain Eukaryota; kingdom Metazoa; phylum Chordata; order Ceratodontiformes; family Protopteridae; genus Protopterus; species Protopterus annectens. The sequence goes on along the minus strand of NC_056727.1, from coordinate 59,299,758 downwards.
TCTCTGCCTGACGTACAAGGCCATGTCCAATCAGGAACTGATGGACATGCTCCACCTCAAAAAATCCAAATCCATCAGAACCACGAGAGCTAAAGACTTAAACCTCGGCACAAGTATGAATAGGACATGCTGGAGGGATAGATTCATAACCCAGAGGCTTCCCATGCTCTGGAACAAGACCCCAGTTCATGTTAGGCAGAGCCCCTCACTGACTCTCTTCAAGAGAAATCTTGATGAGTGGATGGGAGATCGTAAGCACTACTAGACAGGGGCACAGTAAACTAATTCTATTATATAAGGAGACCTTCACTGTGTCACTACTAGACAGAGGCACAGTATTCTAAATCTATTCTGTGCATTTTTGTACCATTTAATGGGGTGGTGAAAGCCACATCACAATGGCTAGGCTTACAAATGCCCCAGGGCAGATAGCCTAGTACTAAACTATGAAACTATGAAACAAATGAATATCCAGCAGGGGACAGAGAGTAATTTGACAGAACTTGCTCACCTGTCTGTGGGGCAATGGTTAAGGGCATATGCCCTTGGATGTGTGCTTCTCTATCAATGCCGCATTACAACTGGACATGAAGGGCATCATCTGCATTCAGTAAGGTCTTTTGGGGATAATGTCAGTCTCAGCAGCAGAAGATTACAAGATCTCATAATGACACATCACAGATCCAACTTTTAGGACATTGTATGCAAGGGCAGGGTAGTAATAGGGCTTAAAAGAAAACCTCTAGCTTCTGCTTGGATGGCAGCCTTATTTATTTATCCTTTGTTGATAGAATTAGTCCCACTAGGCAAGTCATCTCTTTTCAGGAAATACTCAAGGCAGTATTAACACTATTAGGGAAAATTTGGCCAGGGTATCAGGTGCCACGAGATCTTTTACATCCACCTGAGCCACCACCAACTTAAGTAGATGGGGCCTCAGTTGAACATCACATCTGAAGGACAGCACACCCCTTATGCTGCACTGCAGTGTCTATAATCAATCTACTAAGTGTGGGAAGAGAACTCACAGCCTTCTGCAGTAAAGGCAAATATGTTACCTGTTGCGCCACTGACACTTCTTTATGACAGTTGTGCTCTCACTCCATAAACAGAAATGAGTGGGTAAAAGCAGGTGCAGTGTTGGCTTAATGGTCAGCAGTTGCTGAGAGAAAAATACTGTAGAAAGCAATAGTATGAAGGGACAGATACACTAGACAATCTCGGCGTACTGAAATGTCGAAATTCAGTACATCGAGACCAAACAGTGGAAAGTGCACTTAATCGAAACTACACTATGTCGAATCCACAAATGTTGAACCCGCCACTATCATGGTTTCGCGTTCATGACATGTGGTGCAGTTTGTGGATTTATCTGGGGTTTCAGGTAAGTGTTGTGTGTTTGAGGATAACAGGTAGAGATTTTAGTGTGTGCGTGTGTGTGCGGTGGTGTTTTTTGTGTGTTTTTGTGTTTAGTGCGACCTCAGAGTTAGAATATATAAGTAGGAGGGGTGTGGGTGACTGGGGTGCATGGGGGCTTGCCCCCCTGCTTTTAGGTATTTGTGTGTGTTATGTTTGTTTAGTTAGGTAGGTGTATATGTGTGTGTGATTATGTCCTGGTTTGTGTATGTGTGTGTGTGTGTGTGTGTGTGTGTGTGTGTGTGTGTGTGTGTGTGTGTGCATGTGTGTGCGTGTGTGTGCATGTGTGTGCGTGTGTGTGTGTGAATGTTGCAATTGTAGTGTTCATGATTGTAGGTTTTCGTGTGTGCGTGTGCGTGTGTGTGCGTGTGTGTGTGTGTGTGTGTGTGTGTGTGTGTGTGTGTGTGTGTGCGCGTGTGTGTGTGTGTGTGAATGTCGCGATTGTAGTGTTCGTGATTGTGGGTTTTCGTGTATGTGGTTTTTCGACTATTCAGTCTTGAAATACTGAAATTCGACATTTCAGTATTTCAGGATTGTTAAGTGAATCCGAAGGGACATACATACAATATAGGATGTGTCTCTTCCATAGAATTTCAGTCAGTACATCCCATAAAAGTAGGTGGGGCAGTATCGGCCTTTGCCATTTATGAACTCTGACTGCTCTGTCCTCTGTAATACCAAATAATTAATTCTGTCCACCCCCATTTTGGTTGAGGCATCTTAGTATAACTGAATGTTTTTTTTATCCAAAATGCTATTGTCATCTTGCCAGTGGGCTGATCATCACAATGGTATGCATGGCAAAGCTTAATTTAGATAGACATGGAGCAACAGCTGGTTCACTCAGGTGATCAGTGCTGCCATGTCTAACCCACCCTCCCTCCCTCCTTTAAAAAAAAAAATAAATAATAAATTAAAAAAAAAAAAAAGGAGTGATGTCCAAACAGTTGTGCTGAGACCAGAACTTGGAAGAAGGCTGCTGTGGCCTCTTTCCCCCTTCTTTTCAGCCCCCCACCCCATTTTTTCAGAGCCACAGATAGCTTGGACCTCATCACCCAAAGAATGAGAGGCTAGACTGATAAAATTATGATTCATAACTAAGCCAAGGAGACAGTCTGTATGCTACCCAGTTGCTGAAAAAAATGTCTGGCATGGGTGGGTCAATGCCAAGTGGCAGTTAAAGGAGAAATTTCAGTTTTTGGTGTTACATACTAATTTTATGGTTCAAATTTAATTTGAGGCAACAAGTTAATGCTTGTGTTTTTTTGTTTTAATTGGGTTGAATAAAACTACAATAAAAGCTAATATTGTCTGTGTCTATTTTGGTACTAGAGTGGGCCATACATTTGACAATATCTCTGTTTTCAACCATCGCATAACTCAAACAGGACTCAAGCATTAACTCAAGCACTTAAGAAATGATTTACATACACGTTTTGCCATTTTACTGCACAGCACTTGAGTCAGAGATATATTTTTATTAGATGGATGATACATTGAGTCTATATTGATAATAGAGTTGATGTTTGTCTTAGTAAAATCATGCAAAGCCTATTTTTGTTTTGATACATCTCATATAATGTGACACATACCCTTTTGCTTCCTAAGAACTTCATACAATGTTGGGTTACACAACTAAATAGTATAGAAGCATCGGCAAGTGATGGGAGCCTGAGTATGCCTTATCCTTCACTCTATCCTTCTATACTTCATTGTTTATGACCTGCCGGTAAGCTGACAATGCAGATTACTAGGTTTCCCAGTTTCCATTATTGTTAATAACATCATTCATTAACTGTGAGTAAAAAACTAAACTCTACAACACTTAAAAGAATTTGTAAAGTTGATCAAAGCCAAAATAATGCGTATAATAATACAGATAACAAAGATACCTATGTTTCCTGCTGTTTGTTTTTGTTTCAGTGTATCAGTCCCATGCTAGCTGTAGATATGTAAAAATCATTCAACAGGCTGATTCTTTGCACAATGTAACTTTCAAAAGAAGGAAAGATTTGTTGCCTTTAAGTTGTAATGAGGTAAGCACTGGAAGTTTCCATTATTAGTCAAAGATGCTAGAACAATAAATTAAGGTACACAGAGATGTTAAAGAGCAGAGTTGAACAATAATTATTAATTGAAGCCTATAATCAATCAACCAAATCCACTAGGGTTACTTTAATTAAAATGGTAAATAAAAATGAATTAATCATAAAACAGCCCTGTAGTTCGACAGATCTTTCTTTTATTTTTCAGGTGAAGCTGGTATATTGCCTACTAATTCAGAAGCCTTTCTGTTCTTCATCTTAATTATTTTGAAACATTTGATTATCACGCCTATTTTATCTATATACAAAACTCCTGTTATGCTGTATGCTTTTTAGAATGAGAATGAAATTACACAGGCACATTGATGGTCTCGAAAGCAAGACAGAACAATGATGCAAATGTGCACACACAACAATGCTTTTTCTTTTATTGCTGAACATTTGTTCAAATGTCAATTTAATTAAAGTAAATATTCCTTTGCTGCCCTCTTACCTACTTTATAATGTCCTGGTTGATCTGAAATGCAATTTTTGTTAGCTATCAACTCTACATTCCGTTCTTTGTTTTAAGGATCAAAGCACTTATTTTCAAAACTACAGTCCATAATTAAAGTGATTATAGGCAAAGGGGTATTTCAAGTGGAATTAACTCTTCTGCAAGCAACCCCCTTATGTCTCAGAACACTTGAGCCAGAAAAGACAGTGGTTCAGAAACTAGTTGTAAATAAAATTATTTTAAGAATCGTTATGTCTACCACTGAGAGGAATACATTCTAGCTGTTTGCTAATAACAGCTCTTAACATTTGTAACTTCATGTTATTAATTATTAAACTGCTCCTGGTTTTCTACAGTGAAATATATTACAAAGAGTATATGATAAACATTTTGGATAGTTACATACTTTTTATCCTCAAATTATGAGTTTTACTGTAAACTTCATTACTTTCTTGAGCACATATGACCAAATGGCCACAGCTTTCTTAGTTCTGAATATTCTTAAAAAGAACAGATTCTGAAAACTTAATATATCCAGTGCTTTTATTTCATTTTATTAATCTGCATTATAACAATTTTTGGTAAGGGGATCAGATTTTCAAGGGCCAGTGTACTTTAAGAAAAAATGTTTTATTTAAATGGTTTATACACATAACCGCTTACTGCAGCAAAAATGCCTGCAGAATTGCTTGTTTATATGTGTATTACCCTAATACACATATGATACTATATGTGTATTACCCTACTGCACATACAATATATATGTGTATTACCCTATCACACATATGATATTATATGCATATTACCGCGATGCATATGTGATATTTTATGTGTATTGCCATAATGGACATATGATATGGTGATCTTTTTTTCCTTGTCCTTCAAACTCTTAAGTTTATGTGCCAGAGAGATGCATTATACAAGAGTGGCTACATTAAACTTGCTTAAGCAGAGGTGTAGAAAATCCTGCTAACCCAGCAATTAATTACTTGGGTAGGTTTGGTTTCACAATACAATCAGTGAGGTTTTTTTAATACTTTTATGCTCTGGGTAGAAATTAGTTCAGATTTTAGAAAAAAATGACTTACATACATGTGTGTGTGTGTGTGTGTGTGTGTGTGTGTGTGCGCGAGCGTGTGTGTGTGCATGTCTGCATTATTTATCTTACTTTTCCTTCCCAAAGTTGATTTATTTAGTCATTATTGTTATCTCCAACATACTATTTTCTCAGTGGGCCTCAGGGAGCTTTTACATATCATTGGTTCACTGGAGATAAAAGACTTGTATTCAGGCTCACTATGGCCAAGGTTACCTGAAAAGGTATCTCTCTTCCAAAGCTCCAACTGGAGTGAACTACCTGAAAAAGTATTGGCCAATTTTAACCTTAACAACCTTAACAATACTTATATCTGGTGCTCAGTCCCTCTTAGTAATGGCATTTTCCCCTCTGCTAGAATGCCATACTCCCCCTTGTTGGAACTTGGCACAGTGTTTGTCTCTGGACAACACAGCACTGTTGCAGGCTGCAGCATGACCTTTGCTTACTGCATTCTGTAATGTTTCTTCCCCACCCTGACTCAATGGACATTGCATTATACAAATCTCCTTTGGTTACACTGGAAACATCTGATCCCAGGACCTAGGCATTTGCTTAAACTGGTGGCTTCTGCTTTTGCATGTGGAATCTATTTCAGTGGTTTTAGGTTGCCTACTCATGTTTCCTTCTATACTGATGCATGGTGCTGAGTAACCCCTTCTTGTGCAGTTGTTACCTCCTAGAAAGCTAGAGGTCTTCCTTCTTCCTTATCTCTTCTGCAATGTTACATTCCCTGTCAGATAACCCGATTCTTGTGTTCTGTGTTTTCTCGCTCACCAAAAAGTCTGCTAGATTTTCAGTTGTAATAGTTTGACATTCCTTCACCCATATATGAAAGTAAAGGCTTATTTCTGCCATATAACTGTCATCTCTCTTTCTTGCATGTTCTCTAAAGTTCTATATGCTTCTGCATCAGTTAAAAATATTCAAATAAACATTGTTTAATGTTATCATAATTCAAATATCTATGCCCATCAACCTTGAGACAGCTTGCTTTGCCTTACTCATGAGCAAAGGAATTAAAAGCCTCACTCACTGACCCTGGTCATTTTCAAATGCTTGAATGCAATTGTCAGAGTCATCTATTTATTTATTTATTTATATTTGTTGAACGGGAGTGTCCGACTGGACATAGGTCCATTTTCAGCGGAGGCCCGGGGAGAAAAGCTCCACAGATAAAATAAACAGACAGTAGTTACATTGGATTACGTAGCGATTGACAATTTACATAGCAATTACTTACAACATATTAACAGATAAGTACTAGGCTTATGAGCATCTGAGCTTGCTATAATCAAGGTAGTTAGTGGAGTGGAAAGAAAGGTAGTGGTTGGATGGGGTGGGTGATATTAGAGTGGGAGTTGCAAGGGCATAGCCAGCATGTTTTTAGGTGCGCTTTTAGTAAAGTTTTGAAGTGGGTGCATGATGGTACGGAGGTAATTGTGGGTGGGAGGGAGTTCCATAATTTGGCTATGGTGCAAGAGAATAGTGCTTCACCAGCAGAGTTATTGGCTTTAGTGATCTGCAAGTGATTTTTTTGCTGGATCTTAGTGGTCTGGTGGTGCGATAGGGTTGGAGTAGATTCTGGAGGGATGGGACATTTAGTGGATGGTTTACTAGTTTGTAGTTTATATCTTCCCCTTTATGTTGCAGAAATTATTTTGTATCGATCTTAGCATCTAGGGTTTGGGTCCCCCTTCTTAGTACTCATGTGGCTTTAGTGAAGAAACAATAATCCCTCTTTGTGCTATTGCTACTTTTCTCTTTATTAAGTTTGATGTCATTCTCTTGGCACCTCAAGCTGTTTTACTCTGCTATCTGCTTCAAGCTCCAGACATTTAAGCTCTCCTCAAGTCTCTTTAATTCCAACCAGGATTTTAGATCATCTAGGGATAGGTTGGGCTGTGCTTTTCCTTCATGTTGCATCCCAACAGTTCCTGGTTGTTTCCAGACATAGTGGACTGTGCAAATAAGGCTGATATTATGCCTGACTTGGAGATATTGACATTCAAAAATTTCCTTTACTTTATATTCCTCAGTCAGATATGGCTAGTTTCTTGACTTTTCTTCAGAGGTATCTCTGACTGTTTACAGAACTATTATAACTAAAAATAAACTGCTGTGAAATGTATATCTCTCTATAGTTACATTATGGATATAAAAGTACCTGACCTTTTGGTTACAATATTGCTTTGTAGGGCAAAAAAGTACAATTACAATATAAATACCATTACTTGCCACTGCAGAGTCCAAGGGCAGAGCTATGGTCCTTGGATTCACACTGAAGCCCACAAATAAATTATGTAAATATAAAATATCAGGAGGGGTGCGGCATATTAAATCCCTCCACAATTACTAAAGAGAATAACCATAAAAAGCACACTAATATGAATCCCTGACAACTCGCTAATTGCATCTTGCTGTCAAGATAATGTAGGAAATGTGCATTGTATAGGCCTGCAGTAGCCATTACCAAGTGTAGGCTTCACAGTGAATACCCCACCAAGCAGAATATTTGGTCTAGCTCCCCACACATCTTTTTCAATACACTTTGTAGGTTTCAGTTCCTTCCAATGCTCAGTTGCTCATAGTAACTGTACTTTTAATAAATTTGCATACACACACACACACACACACACACATATACCTGTCTCACGTAATCGGGGTTGGGAGATATGGGTGGGTCCTTTTTCTTTTTTCTGTTTTTATTTAACTTTTATGGGTCCCCCAACCAGCACTGTACCCTGGGCAGCAGCCTAGGTTACCTTGTGCTGATTCATGCCATGCATGTTTCCTAAACCTGCAATACATGATAATCTCCATAGCAAAGACTTTATATATATAGATAGATATATTTGCATTAAGCTTAAGCTTAAATATATATATATATATATATATATATATATATATATATATATATGTATATCAATCCTCTGCTCAAGCAATAAATTACTTCTACAGGTTACAAAAGCTAATAACACAGCTGGTGAATCCCTATTCTCTAACTGCATAACTAAAATATGGAACACACTACCCTCCAATATAGGAACCTAACCTTCACTAGCCCAATTCAAACAAACGAAAAAAAATCCTATCTGACTAACACTTGGCTATGCTCCTACACTACCCCAGGATAACTCTCCCACAACCACTGAATTTATTCAACTCAGTCTCCTTAACTACACACTCAAACTACTTACCAGGTTTCATACATGTGGTTTCTCTCCATAGTGTGTGCATATTAACAAAACTAACTCTGCAGAAGCTACTTGCTTACTGTCTAAGATTAGTACTTTTTACTATGTTAGGTCATTCAAGTCATATGTATTTTTAATATGCATCTACTTAGTCTTTTTCATAACAACTATTGCTCAATGTGTACTGCACAACTAACTTACTGTCAAAACTGTGGTATTTTTAACTGCATTGTACTTTGCGTTTGTACTGCTAGTTGTATTATTCCTTTGTACTAGTACTTGCATTTCTAAGCTTTTCTCCCCAGGCCTCCGCTGAAAAAGGACCTGTGTCCAGTTGGACTTCCTTGGTTAACAAATGTAAAATAAATAATAAATAAATGTTATTTATATATATATATATATATATATATATATATATATATATATATATATATATATATATATATATATATATATATATATATATACCTATGAACCTATGAACCTATATATATATGTGTGTGTGTGTGTGTGTGTGTACGTGTGCATCAGTTGGTTGACTAGCACCAATGCTAATATCCTGAAGGTAAATCACTCTATGTCAAAAATGGAAACATCGACTTCCTAGTATGCGTGAGCCAAGGTTGGTTCTTGGTACATGCAAATATTACTTAAAAAAAAACAAAAAAAACCCCATCAAAATGCAAAAAATCTCAAAATGCAATCACTCAAGGCACTCCTTAAAATGGAGAACATCGACATTTGTGCTGTAACAGAGACCTAGTTCAATGCAGCAGAAAGCATCCGTGCACTACCAGGCTTAAGCTCAATGGCAAAAAATGTGTTGTCATCCCCTTTGGGAAAAAAACGGTTCCCATGAATTACCACATTGATGGTAGTCCACTGAACACAGAAGGCTTTATAAGAGATCTGGGAACACAGGTTGACAGCAACCTCTCTTTTGATCACCACATTGCTACTGTGGTCAGAAAGTCCTTCTATGTTGCACATCTCATTACAAAGGGTTTTGCATCCAGGAAGAAAGAGGTCATTGTCTCCCTCTACTCCTCCCTCATTAGGCCAGTCATTGAGTACAATAACCCCATTTGACATGTGCCTCACTAGACACCTGCAATAAATGAAGATGCCGCAAAAGTAGCTCACAAAGAGGATCTTAGGCCTTAAACACTTGTCCTATATGGACAGACTCAAAAAACTCCAACTATTCTCTGTCTCATATCGCCTACTTAGAGGCAATCTCTGCTTGACTTACAAAGTCATATCTGACCCAGCTCTGTTAGAAATGCTACATCTAAAGAAATCCCAATCCCTCCACAGCACATGTTCCAGAGACCTCAACCTCATTACCACAATTAACAGAACATGCTGGAGGTACAGGTTCATAACCCAGAGACTGCCCATGGTATGGAACAGACTTCCCATACATGTCAAGCAGAGTACCTCGCTGACCTTCTTCAAGAGAAATCTAGATGAGTGGATGGGAAACAAAAAATTCACCCCAGGGATAACTCCAGTGGCTTTACTCGACAGAGGCACTGGGAACTAAGGTCAGGTGGCACTATGCCAGGGTAATCCTATGGCTAGGCTTGTAAAGGCCCCAGGGCCATTAGCCTAGTACACACCTATGAACCTATAAACATCCCAAAATAACAGTATGTAAAACTCTTAAACCAACTTCTGTGTGGCAAGGAATAAATGGCATACGTTGCTATGACAATATATAGTAAAGTTGGAGTTTATTCTATTAAAAACAAAAGTATACCAAGCACACTTGTCCCTTCAGCTTAATTGGGACTTCTTCAGAGTATACATACTAAAAATGCATTGGCTATTTATGCATTCAGTATACCAATCAATTTAAATAATTCATACATATTCATTATCTACCTTAATTATGTTACCACATTCATATTTCATAACTAAAATTAAACCAATAAGTGGATAAATAAATAAATGAATGACTCCAATGTGAATCAGTATATTATTCATACAAATTTTAAAAAATGAGTCAAAAATAAATATAAACATATATTATAACTTAAATAGTTTTATTCTATTATTTTATCCACTTCTCTTAAAAACTATTTTAACACCTATACATGTGTAAATATAAAAGAAATATGCAAAAAACTTGCTAAAAATATATATAATATAAAATACATAAATTCAATAAATAAACTTTTTCTTTTATTGTAAAATCTTATCCTATAACTGAAGAGACTTCATTTTTAACACACTTCTCAAAGAAAGACTATTGTTTAAGCAACATTTGTTGATAGCATCTGACCTTATCTGCCAGCACAATTCTTTATATTTCAAAACATTTTCTACACCCCCCCACCTCAAGTCTGGAACCACTTTATCAGTAATAGAAAATAAAAATAAATAAAATTTACACATTCAAAAGAATGTCTGTATAGTGCATTCATAGTTCTATTTTTTTCTATGTTCTGTAAATGCTCTTAAACTCTGTCCTTCAGTCTCCTTTTAATTTTTCCTACATAGAAGGCTGGGCACAACATACATGTTACAAAATAAACAGCTCCTTCTGTATTACAATTAAGATAACTTGAACTACCTACAGTCTTGTAATATTTTTTTTTACACTGGCATAAGGACCTTCATTAATGTAGCTACATATCTTACATCTTTCAGATTTAAGTAGCGATCAAAATTACCTGTCTTACCATTTTAAAAAAGTTATATTAAACTTCTTCCCCTACTAAAGATGAAATGAAACCCGGGATTTAGCACACTTCCATGCAAGAATAGTTTATTCTTGCATGGAAGGGACCATTCCCATGCAGCATAGCAATGTACTATGCATATTCATGAAGGTGCACTGCTGTGCTCTAAAACAAACACCGTTCTGTGCATGATCACAGAGGGTGTGTCTGATAGCAGTGCTCTCACTATACGCATTCCACCTGCACTCCATAATTGCCGTATGGCAATGTAAAGGTATCGAGAGTGTCCACGGACACCATTACTTCTCAACTGGACAAGAAATCTAGACAAAGCCATGGTAAACAAAGGACAAATGTGAGATATTGCTCTCACAAATGTAAAGTCGATAGAATGACAAACTTTGCATTAGCATAAAGTCCACAAAGGATATGAAGTGTAAAACTCAAATGTCTGTCATTATTTCCTAACTGCAATCTTTAATGCTTTGCCACTAATCTGCCAGAAAGCCACAATTGTATGAAAAATGGAACAAAAATATAAGGCAAAAATCTGGACATTCTGTATAAATCTGTACAGTTGAGAGGTATGGCAGACACTGTTAGTTTCTGTGGAACATACCTCTCAAATGTAAACCCTGTCATGTCATGACTGTTTGAAAAGCACAGCCCTCCATACATAATGTATAGAAAATAAAACACAACAGTTTAATTTTTTTTCAGTCTGCAATAAAGTTTAAGCATAGCTGAGTGGGTGTGTGCATCGTGCAGCTCTGCTCAGCCTATCTTACACATCACAAGGAGCTAAATGTGAATATATCTCACAAAATCACAATGTGGAAATAGTCAAGTGATTAGAGCATTCATTTGGAAAGTTGTTGTTCACAGTTTGATCCTCACAGAAGCCAATTTGCATTTTACATGTGAAAGCAGTACATGTTTTTAATAATTAGGTAGTAAATATCATATATTTGTAAACCAGAGTAGTGTAGTAGGTCCAGATGTGAGGTGTCAGTGTAATAAAGTTGTGAAACTCCCATATAAACACAAGTGCCCCATACAGTATAATCACACAAAAATAAATGTAATGATAGCACTTAAGAAGATGTCAGGGAAGGTAAGCAAAATTATAATATGTCAGGAATGATGAAGCAATCCCATACAGCTGATAGTCTATAAAATAAAACATAAGCAATGCTAAGCATGGCACAGTTATGCTTACCGGGTGTAAGCATTGCTTAAATATGAATGCTAAGGAATGAGTAGCCCAGCTAAGTGGATTTGCCCATTGGTAAGCAGTGCTGAACCTGCCCCTTTAAATGTTGCCAACCTTAGCTAAGCAGGCTTGCCCATAAATTAGCTCAGCATATTCAAAACCATCCAGTCATGGCAAAGGGTGGGAAATCGGCCATATTTAAACCTCGCCTGTGGAAATACAGCTCATAACTGGTTGTAGCACCACACTGTAGGCAGTATGGCAGGTGTTGGAGAGGGCATGCACTTTTGGGTGCAGCGCTGGGGTATACATGAATCAAAGGTCATGGTAGGACTACTTGTTAAAAAAACATGATGTGAGACTACTGCAGGACCAGTACCAGGGCTCCCAATACGAAGCGGAGGTCTGGGAAAGTCTCGCCCGTGATCTCACCACTGCCACTAGCATCCCTCGGACTGGTGAGCAGGTCTGGCACCACTATACAGACTTGAAGTGGAGGAAGAGGGAGCTCTTGGACTAGTTGCTCCAAGAAGCATGGCAGAGGTGTGATGTCCCTGGCATGTGTAAGTATTCATATCAATAACTGTTTACCAAAGTCCAGCCTGTGTATGTGATGGATAGGTATGCATAAATATTTCTCTATCTTCTTTGCAGCTC
>NC_056727.1:59086951-59281951 GCF_019279795.1 Protopterus annectens | reverse complement strand
CCTGGGATACTACCCATGTATAAAACAAACACAAAGTAAAAAAGATTGTGGTACTACCCATGTATACCCAGGTGCCCCAAACAATATAGTCACACCCCTTGCTACTGTAATGACAGTACATAGAAGCATGTTATGTACAGGAAATTAAATACACTTATAAAAGATGTCATTACCCTGCTATTTTATCAGACTGCAATGTGATCAATGGTTACCAGGGCTGAGCTATGCTTAGCAGGATTAAGCATTGCATAAATGTAAATGCTAATCAGATTTGCGCACTGGTAAGCAAGGCTTACACGGTGTAAGTGTCTGTTCATTTAACCACACATCAGCACCGCTTATTTTTGTGCAAACCCACGCAAACATGCTTAAACCTGCTTAAAACTGTCTTAATCATTCTGTATCCAACAGTCCTTGTTCTGCCTAGCAACAAAATAAACAGCCCTTATAGGTCTTGAACCCATGACCCTGCACATCCTAGTCATAGCAATTTACCAGTAAGCCATCTAAGATGCATTGATGTGGAATGTTTTTTTTAAACATACCCTACTTTACAGCCAGTTTACAATAGGGAAGAGACACTGTGCAATTAGGTAGGATTGGTATGTATAAATATATATATCTGAAAATAAATATACATAGAGAGAGAGATAGATATGTAAGGAGATCCGTATATGTGTATAACAATATATAGATATATTACCAATGAATACTGAGGTGTGTGTATGTATATATATATATATATATATATATATATATATATATATATATATATATATGTGTGTGTGTGTGTGTATATGCGTGTATATATATATATATATATATATATATATATATATATATATACACACAAATATATACATATATATATATATATATATATATATATATATATATATATATATATATATATAAATATATATATATATATATATATATATATATAATTGTATACATATATTTTATCTATATATATATATATATATATATATATATATATATATATACATATACATACATACATACACACACACACACACATATATATATATATATATATATGTGTGTGTGTGTGTGTGTGTGTGTGTGTGTGTGTATATTTGTATGCATATATATATATATATATATATGTGTGTATACAAATATATATATATATATATATATATATATATATATATATATATATATATATATATATATATATATATATATATATATATATATATATATATATATATATATATATATATATATATATATATATATATATACATACATGTCCCAAAATTCCCTTACAAACATATGCTGCTGATAGACCACCCATAACTGGGGCAGCATGTACAGTTGGATCAGTTGGATACAAAAGGAGCCATAACACTCACATCTGCTCCCCTCCCCCACAGTCCAAATAAAAAAGCAAACAGTACACTACTACAAAATCATAATAGGCCATACACAATGGCCAGACATACAACAACCTCTTAGCAAAACAACTAAAATATCTGAACATAGCAAAGAGAAATACAACCAACCAGTAATTCACACATGTATATTATACTCTGATGTCTTGGCCAAAGCCTTCAATGAGTAAAACATTACATGAAATACATGCCTTAATCACAAGAAGCAATTAACACTTAATTACATAATTAAATACACAGCCTCCAATTACATTTCTCAATTAAACCCTATGGGATAAAGTATCACATTTAATATTAATACATTGAGTCTGTACATAACAATTGTCTTTTTATGAATGTTTCATCAAACTGAGGAACATACTTTTTCAAAAAACATACCTTGGAACCCACTACTATCCCCATGATGAGATTTATTCAAATGTACAGCTATAGAACTGTCATCTTTCTTATCAGTAATAAGTCTCACATGTTCTAACAACCTGGTTTTAAAACATGTGTTATTCTGTCCCACATAAAATATGTTACAAAGGCATCTAAGAGCATTCACTATACATAAGCCTCTTGAATGTACAGACTTCAACATGTTTTCCAGCCTTTACCATCAGCAGGAGTGACAGCACTAAATAATGATAGAGCAGTATACCTATCAACCTTTTACTGTATGACATCTGGACAAACCCTGACATAATTGGTGGACAGAGGCCCATATACATGGCCATACGTGAAATATTGCTGTTATACATGGAGAAAGTTGATGGTGTTACAGGGTTTTTTGTAACATATCTTTTCTGAGGGATATAGAGTCAGAAAAACGGATGTTACCATTTAAAGAATGCAATCACCAGAGTATGCTACTGATTTGCCAAGGACAACACCTCTCTGGGGAACAGACCAACCATAACAGGCTAACCTGTGGCCATTATGTGGATG
This sequence comes from Protopterus annectens, assembly GCF_019279795.1. Lineage (NCBI taxonomy): Eukaryota > Metazoa > Chordata > Ceratodontiformes > Protopteridae > Protopterus > Protopterus annectens. The sequence continues at coordinate 59,279,600 of NC_056727.1, read as the reverse complement.
GCCCTACAGTCGAGAGCTATGCAGAGACAGAACTTTGTCAGACTGAAACTCATGCAGAAATAGCATGTGCAGACAAACCCTGTTATACTAGCTGTATTCCAAACATATAACAGCAATACTCATATTCTGCCCCTAAGTCTTGAACCTTCTCCACCATTTAGTTGGCTTGTCTCGACAAGTCTTCTTGTAAGAGGTAGTAGCTCACACAACTCCAGGATGTCTTCCTCACAAGTAAGGGAAAGGGCCAATGCCCACATGGAGTACTCAATTATAGGAGTGTGTTGCCATGACACTGGCTATTGGAAGAACAACTCAGCTGCTCTGCATGCAATTAGCAAGTGGGGAACACCAATAGGTGCACAGGCCATCACCTGGTCATGAGCATCACCTACAAAAGCCTTGCTGCCACCTATTCAAACCAGCTGTATCCCTGTAGTGCACAGAGAGAGAGAGAGAGAGAGAGAGAGAGAGAGAAAACAAATACAACATAAACTGGAAAAGAGAAGACAAAAGAAAGGTAAGTGGAACATGTAAGCATGTAACTGACTGTAGTACTTGGTCTGTAATAATGGGAAACATGATTTGGAGGAATATATGTCCCAAAAATACTTGCTGTACTAATGCCCTGCTGAACAGCTGCTATGGCCATAACATCTAGCCCACTCTGCAGTTGGAGAGATCACAGCCATACCTCTCAACTGTACAGATCTTCACAGAATGTCCAGAGTTTTCCATCATAGTTATTTGTCTGTTCCTCCTCAAATCTGTACTTTTCTGGCAAATAGCTGAAGATTGCAGTCATCAAGTAATGACAAACACTTGAGTTTAAGTTGAGTTTAGAGAAGAAGATGTGTGGGAGAGGACCACCCTGTGGAACAGTTTGGTCCACAGGGTAAATGATGCTGGACTGCACAGCAGAACTTATGAGCAGGTGCAGGATAGGGCCACTGACCTCATCCACCATGCACGTCAATGGGCTGCTGCTGTACCGAAGGACCAGCTAGCCACAGGTGGGGGCCCAGCCAACCAGCCCCCACTGACACCCACTGAGGAGCTCCTCACCAATCTTGAGGCACCCACCCAATGCACAAGCCATGAAGCTGAGGAAAGCATAGTGGAGGTGGGTTGCATACACTCACTGGACAAGCAGCATGCAGGTAAGGGCCCAGTGGGGATTAGTACACTTATGTATCAGATGTACATGTATCTGTATTGTATCTACATCCATGTGTCAGGTCTGATTGCAGTTGTGGATGGGGTTTCCTAATGCACAGAGGTGCACAACTATGCTGAGGACAGAACAGTGTGTATTATTGGAATTAGTACTGTAAATGTGCAGACACACTGCTTCCATCCTGTACCAAGACCACATGTGAGTCTGCTGACAATAACTCCCTCTCACAACTGCATAGGACCCTCTGGTCTGCATATAGGACAGCAGCCTGAAGCTGGTGAGTATGATATTGTTCTGCTGCTGCTTGGCAATACCCCAGGCATGTGAAGGGCATGCAATTTACCATGCACACGACCATCAGTAATAGCTATATCACTTTATGTGATACTTATATTGCTTTTTGTGCATGTTCACTTGTGCTGGGGTTAAATACATTGCATCACAGTGGTCACCACTGGAGCCTATCTGACATGAATCCAACATTCATGTAGCATACCTCACAGCTTGTCAGTGCCAAGACATCTGGACAAAGGCCAGCAAAATGGGCTGGACAAATGGTCTAAGGTAGGAACACGTGCGACACATTAGTGGTATACAGTGGATACAAATTGTGTACACACCCCTGTTAAGATGCAAGGTGTTCCTGTTACATACTAATTAGGAACACAATATGTCAGTCCACACCTCTTCCAGCCTTTAATGTGACCCATAACATGAACAGTTCACTTGTAAAACCAAGCATCTGGACTCATGTATTGCACCCACAAGGCTGGCCACCTGGGAGGGTGTCAGACGTCATGTCAGCATGATGTTTCAGTCACGTATGATACCTCATGCTGCCATATGTGTCACTACACTCACTGTGGCCTATTTGGCTACAATATCACATACATGGGCATCATTAAGGTAAACAAACCACTTATGACCACATATAGGTTGCAAACATATGGGTATTCCACATACATCTGTACAGAGGACTGTACAATGGTTTAACCTGCTGCATGTGAGGCAATGCTGCTACCACGCTATATAAAGTACTGGCAGTGGGAGGTGGTCACCAGCTATGTGTGGTACACACATCAAAATGGTATAAGCCACACAAGATGTGATCCTCACACACAAACAATTGCCAGCATTGGGATTAGAATGCTTGCCTATCTAGGCATTTTTACCATAGTGCTATGCAGCTGTCAGCTGTACCACAGAGGTCATATAGTTCCACCTTGCCCAAAGGTATTTCTAAGGTAGATGACATCAACAGGACTACTAAATTGGAGTGAGGGGAAGTGTAAAGGGTAGTACACATGTGATATATTGAATTAATAACATTCAACTGTACAGTATTCTGCTGGACAATAAGCACATGTCTGACTGATATCTGTAGTCACGTACACATATACCTGTGTTATGTCAGCCAAACCATTGGCAGGTCTGTGAGCAATGACATTGTAACATAATAGCCAACTTATGACTGTTGGACATCTTCCAGGTTATCACAGTGATGTCAAAGCCTACTGTACAATCAATGTACTAATGTATGGTGCAGCTATATTAATACAGTATCAATACCGATGTCTATTTTGTCACCCATTTATGTGTGCCATTCTCCAGATGTACTGCTATAACAGGTTGAGAAGTATGATTGAGCAGCAAGACTGTAAATACAGTGTGCCATACTAACACAGAACAGAAATGCATACCAGGTATTCCCTGAGCACATGTATGTAAGCATATGTTCAACTGGAAGGCACAGAACTAATCACATGGGTTTCAAGCAGTCAGGTACATAGGTTGTGCATGCTGCACGTGTGAAATATAAGTGTCACTGCATACAACAGACATAAATGTGTACAGCTACTGGTTGTTGCATCACCCTGACACTGATATGGGTACTAGCGTAGGCATGCTTATCAGGTAGTAATTGGAGAAGTGTCCAACTGTGTTATGACCCTCTGTCCATGCCTGCCACTGCCAGCTATATCCACACCTATATACAGTGGATATCACAAGTGTACACACCCCTGTTGGAATGCCAGGTTTGTGTGCTGTATGACAATCAGACCACAGAAGACTATTTCATAATGTTTCTCATCTTGAATGTGACCCCTAACCTGTACAATTCCATTGAAAAACAATCAAAGGTGTTTCTAGGAAGGCAAGCAGCTATTGTCAAGTGAAGATGTGCCATGATGGAGTCCAAACCAAGATGAATGAATGCTGTAACCATCCCAAGAGGTGCATGCACAACATATCAGTTTAAGGGTGTGCACACTCATTCAACTGGCTTATTGTACTGATTATTATTTCCATATGGTTTCACAGATGAGATTAAGTTTTCAATTGAATTGTACAGGCTATAGGTTACATTAAATTTAGGAATTGTTTTCAAATGAGTTATAGTGGTGTTATGTTCAAATTGCGCAATAACCAGGCATTGTAACAGGGGTGTGTACCCTTTATATTAACTGTAGCTATTTGGACTCAGCAGTATCTGACCTGCATAATCTGCCTCCACCAAGGTAGAGTAATCCCCTTTGGTGGACAGCAGCAATACACAAACCGCATAATAGGTTGCTTTTTGGCTATACAGGGAAACATAGGTGCAGGCAACAACGTGGAAGCAAGTCCACCTCTATCTGAGCAAGCATGTAAGTTCACAGATGATGTCCTGTAAGGATGACTATGACTACACGTCAGACATATCCACACCACCAAGGACAATTGCAACAGTGTCTCCACATATGTTGGTAGTCTCAGAGGAAACAACACAATTCACCCTGTACTGGGGGTAAAGAACACCTCATACACACATGCCATGGATATAGGGAACCTGCATCAAACAAGTTAGGTGGGAACATCACTACCCTGTCCACCTCAGTTGTACAGGGGGATATGCACATCAACTACACTCCTCCCCTCAGCAATGGTGAGCATGCACATATTGCCTACTGATGGCTACAACAGCATATCCCCATGGGGCATTATAACATTGCTGTCTGCCTCCTACATAAACTCAGGCATGTGCTTACAGCTCCATCACACACCACAGTCAGACACAGACCTGCCACCATCCACATACCACCCACATGGAAGATGGTCACTGCCAACCCTCTGCACAGAAATGAATGGAGAATAGAGGATTATTCAATCAAGTGTCCAACATTGGGGGAATAAGATAGCTCAGAATCAAGAGTGTAATGCAAGCTGCTATAGCTATGGTAGCTTGGAGGGTTATGGTGTAGTGTGGATTATTTGCAAGTAATATCCACTGTTGATGTGCAATCTGACAACCGTATGAGGTCTTGTGACCTTTTTCCTGTTTATGTCTCCCAGGTAACATGCAGAGGGCTCGCCCACCAGCATTCTCTGTTGGGGAAACTGCCATCATCACCCAACATGTGGTTGAACATTATGCCCTGTTATTTGGACGGAGAGCAGATGATGTGTGGGAGAGGACCACCCTGTGTAACAGTTTGGTCCACTGGGTAAATGATGCTGCCCTGCACAGCAGAACTTATGAGCAGGTGCAGCATAGGGCCACCGACCTCATCCGCCATGGCTGCCAATGGGCTGCTGCTGTACCGAGGGACCGGCTAGCCACAGGTGGGGGCCCAGCCATCCAGCCCCCACTGACACCCACTGAGGAGCTCCTCACCAACCTTCAGGCACCCGTCCAATACACAAGCCATGAAGCTGAAAAAAGCATCGTGGAGGTGGGTTGCATACACACACTGGATGAAGAGCATGCAGGTAAGGGCCCAATGGGGATTAGTACACTTATGTATCAGACATACATGTATCTGCATTGTATCTACATCCATGTGTCAGGTCCGATTGCAGTTGTGGATGGGGTTTTCTAATGCACAGAGGTGCACATCTATGCTGAGGACAGAACAGTGTGTATTATTGTGATTAGTACTGTAAATGTGCAGACACGCTGCTTCCATCCTATACCAAGGCCACATGTGAGTCTGCTGACAATAACTCCCTCTCACAACTACCTAGAACCCTCTGGTCTGCATATGGGACAACAACCTGAAGCTGGTGAGTATGATGTTGTTCTGCTGTTGCCTGGCAATACCCCAGGCATGTGAAGGGCATGCAATTTACCATGCACACAACCATCAGTAATAGCTATATCACTTTATGTGATACTTATATTGCTTTTTGTGCATGTTCACTTGTGCTGGGGTTAAATACATTGCATCACAGTGGTCAACACTGGGACCTATCTGACATGAATTCAACATTCATGTAGCATACCTCACAACTTGTCAGTGCCAAGACATCTGGACAGAGGCCAGCAAAATGGGCTGGACAAACGGTCTAAGGTAGGGACATGTGTGACACATTAGTAGTATACAGTGGATACAAATGGGTACACACCCCTGTTAAGATGCAAGGTTTTCCTGTTACATACTAATTAGGAATACAATATGTCAGTCCAGACCTCTTCCAGCCTTTAATGTGACCCATAACATGAACAGTTCTCTTATAAAACCAATCATCTGGACTCATGTATTGCACCTACAAGGCTGGCCACCTGGGAAGGTGTCAGACGTCATATCAGCATGATGTTTCAGTCACGTATGATACCTCATGCTACCATATGTGTCACTACACTCACTGTGGCCTATTTGGCTACAATATCACATACATGGGCATCATTAAGGCACACAGACCACTTCTGACCACATATAGGTTGCAAACATATGGATATTCCTTATACATCTGTACAGAGGACTGTACAATGGTTTAACCTGCTGCATGTGTGGCAGATGCTGTTACCACACTATATAAAATACTGGCAGAGGGAGGTGGTCACCAGCAATGTGTGGTACACACATCTAAATGGTATATGCCACACAAGATGTGATCCTCACACACAAACAATTGCCAGTATTGGGATTAGAATGCCTGCCTATCTAGGCATTTTTACAATAGTGCTATGCAGCTGTCAGCTGTACCACAGAGGTCATACATTTCCACCTTGTCCAAAGGTATTTCTAAGGTGGATGACATCAACAGGACTACTAAGTTGGAGTGAGGGGAAGTGTAATGGGTAGTACACAGGACAAAAATGGTGTAACCCACACACTACATGAGTCTCACACAAACTCATCCAAACAGTTGCCAGTAGGATGACTAGAACTTCTGCCTATCTAGTTATTGTTACTATAGTGATACACAGTCATCAGATGTGCCACAGAGCTTATACATTTCCACCTAGTCCAACGGTACTTCTAAGCTGGATGACAGCAACAGGACTACTAGATTTGGGCGAGGGGAAATGTGAAGGGTAGTGCACAACTCAAAAATGGTATAAGCCAGACAGTACATAATTCACACACACAAAGACACACTCACTTGCCAGTATTGGGATTAGACCTCCTGCCTATCTAGTTATGTTTACTACAATGTTGCACAATTACTGTACATGCTACAGAGCTTACTGAATTTTCACATGGCCAAAGCTGCTGATAACTGCACAGTTGAGGTAAAGTATTACAGGTGACAGAAAGTCTGCCTTCTGTTCCACCCTTACATTGTGCTAGTTCTTTCTGTCTTGCACTTCAAATACCATTATGGCTTGGCACTTCACCAGGTTATTGTATCAAGACGTGTGGCACACCTGGGAGCCTTCAGCAGTACTCGTTCATCACAGAATTAGCCCCAGTACTTACTAGTTATGCCCATCCCTCCTGGCATGATTGAATGGCAGTTTTATGTGCTTTTACCCATTAACTTGGTGCACTTGTCCATTCTGAGGCACTGTTGCAACTGCCTCATATACACAGACAACCCTCCCCTCTAAAGTCCAAACACTAGACCTGTGAGAGTTACCCATATATCACCCAATGTGGACATATGCACTCTCCAACAAAGACTGGACTAGTAGGTCAAGAGGATAAGATCAACTGCACCACACCATGTGGAGCACATAGCTCACCATGACACCCACTTTGACAGCCATGACATAGAGTGAAAAGCCACACACCCACCTTCCCAGAGGCACTCAATGGACATTTACCCAAACAGCACAGACTAGCAAGACAGATACCCACTCAGACACTGCGACATGGCACATGCCAAGTGACACATATTTAACCTACACAGTGTGCCCCTCAACCTAAGCTCCTAAGGCTAACCACCTTGCACAATACACTGATCATGGGTAACTCAATACTGAGGCACACACATATCCCACTCACTAAGTTGAATATGGAGCAGGTAACAGCCAAATATCTATCACATGCCAGCATCCAACACATGAGACAGCCAGTCATGGCACTCCACAACAATTACGAGTATCACTCTGTATCCATGTGGGTGTGAATGACTTGGGACAAACCTCCTTGGACTACATGACAAGAGACATGGTTGAACTCTATGATTATGTGGTCCAGACAGGTGTGACAGTAGCCCTGAGCAGTGTACCGCCATCACCCAGAATGATGCTGCAGTATTATCAATAAATGATTGACTGCAACATTGGCTTACATGTTTTGTGTTATTCTCAGGAGATCCAGTGCCTCTCTGCTTGGGATGACATGATTGACAGAACCCACTGACTTGCCACAGATGTCCTACATCTGTCAGAGCTGGGTTTCCAGGTACTGGCTAAGTGTCTTGCCACCTCTATGATGCCTTATTAGGCAGTGTTCCTAATTTAATTACCACCATAACAGCTAGACATGCATCCAATCTGAGGGTCATGCTGCTCAACAGCAGACATCTAACTGTCAGGATGCAGTCACTCAAAGAACATGTTGGAGTAGAGGACACATCTGTACCAAAGTATTGTAATGGAGAGGTGGTTCACAGCAGCAGACATCAGCCCTGCAGTATCAGGCTATGACACATTCCACAGCTGTCAGCCCCCAAACATGGACCACACCACACCTCCACAGGTGGTGTTGTCTCCATATTCATTATAGCTAGGAACACCTCCAGACTAGTATCCCGGCATAATGCATTGGAGATACTTCCGGTACAACTGCCTGGGGGTAATAGTGCAATCCAGACCATAGCCTGCTATGGGTCCACATCTATGTCCCTAGACTGTCAATGCACATTCCTCAACACCCTGCCATCTATGATGGTCCAACACAACACTGACATAGTATGAGTCTTCAGCTACCCCTCCATCACCTGGGGAAAGTAGCCAAGTGCCAGTACAGTGGCCCAACACTTTTGGGATTCATAATTTCCAATGCCCTGGACCAGCTCATGCTGACCACCGGTAGAGGATGCAACAACCTTGACCTGTGTTGACTACTTAAATATGGGACTGCTGCTCATCCACAGTTGTCAATCCCTACATGATAAGATCCACACAGGCTATAATCAACATGGAACTCAACATGTCAGCCACTTTCCCCCCACAAAGGTAACCATCTTGCAAAACCTCTCCAAAGCTGACTTTGCGGTCATGAAAACAGGGGTGGATGACTTCACTGCACCCATGGCAATGGGAAATAGCTGCATCACTATGGAATCATACACATATTCACTGTACAAACAGGTACATGAATTCATGGTACTAGCCAGAGCCAATAGAACCCAGACACTGTCCTCCAAACAATGAGAGACAATGTGATGGTCCCCTACTGTTGCAGAGAAAGGTGGTGTCCCATGACTGTTGAATTCCCTTATTAGCCTCAAACACAACTTTAGATCCTTCATGGAATCACCTACAGGCATCTATGCAGCAGACACTGACAACAATCACAACAGCCTTTGATATTTGCATCAACAACCTCCACAGCATTAAAAACAAGTGCTGTGAGTTACTGCACAATGCTAATACCTATCCTGAAACAACAGGTATTGGCCACAGTCTTGGCAACACATTCACTGCCAGCGTTACCCCTCTCTCCCCCACAAGTGAAGTGCTGAGAGAATGTGTTCTCACATGCTGTATCCTGTTTCTGTTCTAGGTGTCTGTGTGCCACCAGGATGTGGCCCTGCAGCAAGACCATGGGGTATGGCAGTGTGGAACACATCCACCATGTCATAGGTAGGGTACAGCTGTATGTGCACAGAAATCCCCAGTCTGTAACACAGTGATTGCATATGTCTCAGATTATAGGGCTGAGGGTTGCACATAGGTATATGTTGATTTACAACATCTGTTGTAGAGTGGAGAATGGTATGTGCTGTGGTTTGGACACACCTCCAATTGCTAATAACCACAGCCACAGCGGATATTCATCAATCAAACACACTGAGATTACTATTCACACACACACACACACACACACACACACACACACACACACACACACACACACACACACACACACACACACACACACATGCCAGTATTGAGATCCATAGGTTCATTGCTTCATAGGTGTGTAGTAGGTGAATGGGCCTGAAGGATCTACAAGGCTAGCCCAAGGGAATACCCTGGCATCAGGTCACATGACAATTGTCCCTAGTGTGGCTTAGGTGTATAGTCACTGGAGTGGTCCCCAGGTGTGGGTATTGTATTCCCCATCTACTCATCCAGATTTCTATTGTGGGTGGCCAGTGATGTGGCCCTGCAGCAAGACCATGGGGTATTGCAGTGTGGAACACATCCACCATGTCATAGGCAGGGTACAGCTGTATGTGCACATAAATCCCCAGTCTGTAACACAGTGATTGCATATGTCTCAGATTATAGGGCTGAGGGTTGCACATAGGTATATGTTGATTTACAACATCTGTTGTAGAGTGGAGAATGGTATGTGTTGTGGTTTGGACACACCTCCAATTGCTAATAACCACAGCCACAGGGGATATTCATCAATCAAACACACTGAGATTACTATTCACACACACACACATACACACACACACACACACACACACACACACACACACACACACACACACACACACACACGCACACACACGCACACACACGCACACACACACACACATACACTTGTCAGTATTGAGATCCATAGGTTCATTGCTTCATAAGTGTGTAGTAGGTGAATGAGCCTGAAGGCTCTACAAGGCTAGCCCAAGGGAATATCCTGGCATCAGGTCACATGACAATTGTCCCTAGTGTGGCTTAGGTGTATAGTCACTGGAGTGGTCCCCAGGGGTGTGTATTGTATTCCCCATCTACTCATCCAGATTTCTATTGTGGGTGGCCAGTGATGTGCACTGTTTCACATGTATGTGATTTATATTCCATAACATGGACAGTGTCTGGGTTGTGCACATGTCCCACATGCATGTTCTTTGAAGTGTGGAAGTGTGCTTGAGGTCTCTTGGGCATGTTGTGTGGAGAGATTGGTATTTTCAGAAGTAGTATTCCTGACCTAGTTTGATGAGACATGGTTGTGTAACTGAGGTAGTGATTGCACCTACATAGACAGTATGATATGAGGATTCATTGGAGTTATTGGTGTCTGTCCATGCAGGGCATGTGTATAAGGCATGGTATTCCCTTTGTGGGGTATATTTGCAGAGTCTACAGTTGTTGCAGATGTCCAGTGGTGAACATGGTGTACACATTGACTGGGCCACTGAGAGGATGGAACAGGGTGCCATGTCCTTTTAGTTGCTGGATAACACACACTCAGTCAGGAGATGTAACACATCAAAGTACTTTCTGATGTCAGTGGCACTGTTGTAGTCAACAGGCAGCTGACTGTCAACCTGTATTCCCCATTCTGTTAATAACATCACTGTTCAGTAGACTACCACCAGTGTAGTAATGTGGACATTGGGACATATACTAGGTCCTCAATATAATAATTTAGCAACCCCCCCCCCAAATGGATCTGGTTATTACACAATCACACCAACACCCACAAAGGATACCGATGAGGCACACACATACTTGCCAGTACTGAGTTTCAAACCCCTATCTATCGATGCATTGTTATTACAGTGTTACACATTTATTACACATGCCACGGGGCTCATAAGATGGATGCTGTCCCAAGGTACTTCTAAGGTGAGGAACATCACCAGCTCTTGTAAATACTGGAATTGGGTGATGTAGTGGGTGAGAGATTTCATAAAATATTTTACCCTCCACATACATTTACCAGGAGTGAGGTTCGAATCTCTAACTAACTATGTTTTCAGACCATTATGTTATGCATTTACAACATGCACCACTGACCTTACATGGTTTATGGTTGCCAACAGGTACTTCTAAGGTGAATGATATCTGCAGGACTGCTAATGTAAGGAATTGAGAAGTGTACTGGGTGTAAATGGGGCCAAAATCTTTAAGGTACACACACACACACACACACACACACACACACACACACACACACACACACACACACACACACACTTGCCAGGAATGAGATTCTAACCCCTACCTATGTAGTTCTTATTACTACATTGTTATGTATTTATCACAAGCACCACAGAGCTTACAGGTCGAACTGTGTCCAAACATACCTCTAAGGTGAGTGATAGCAGCAGCAGTGCTAAAGTAGGGGTAAGGGAAGTGTAGTGAGCATGAATGGCCTCAAAAACAGGTCTCTACAAAGACACACAGACATTTTCACAGTTGCCAAGACTGGGAATAGAACTCCTAACTAACTAGTTTGCTACACTACAGTATTATCCCATTGTTACAAATGCCACAGAGCTTAAACACTGGAGATCTGTCCAAAGGTATCTTTGTAGGTGAGTGACATCAGCAGCAGTGCTAAAGGAGGGGTAAGGGAAGTGTAGTGAGTGTGAATGGCCACAAAAGCAGGTCTCTACAAAGACATACAAACACTCTCTCACACAAACACACACATTTTCACAGTTGCCAGGACTGCGAGTAGAATGGCTACCTAACTAGTTTGTTATACTACAGTATTACACACTTATCGCAAGCACCACAGAGCTTATAGGGCTTACAAGCTACCCAAAGGGTTATTTCAGGGTGACTGACATCAGCAGGAGTTCTAAAGTAGGGCAATGGGAAGTGTAATGAGTGTGAATGGCCTCAAACACATTCATCTACAAACACACACACTCGCACACACACACACACACACACACACACACACACACACACACACACACACACACACACACACACACATACACACACTCATACACAAATTTACATTTGACAGGACTGAGATTACTACTGCTACATGGATACTTATTTGTAGTATAGTGTTACACAGTTATCACAAGCACCACTGAGACTATAGGGCAGAGGGCTAACCAAAGGAATTTCTACAGTGAATGACATCAGTACATCATGTGATATAGGCCAGTGGGATGCGTACTGGGTGGGAAAGTCTTCATAATGGGATTCTATCTGTCGCTGTCTGTCTGTCTCTTCCCCACATCTCTGTGTGTATGTTTGACATATATTATGTTGGCCTTAGATATCTGTAAGTATTCCTATCCAGTGTGTGTGTGTGTGTGTGTGTGTGTGTGTGTGTGTGTGAAGTATCAATGGTGTACAATTTGGTGTGTGTGCACAGACATCTTGCGAATAACAGATATCTGTAGTCCACTGTGTTGTCAGACATGGGTTTCATTTCTCTAAGTGTAGGAGCATGTCCAGTATGACCTTCTATATTGAGTGTGTGCATCCATTCCAGGGAGAGTTGGACTCCAGTTCAGGATTTTGTGTGCTACAACTACAGCAAGCAACCTGTTTCTCCAGGATATCTGTAGATAGGTTGCCAATATGGAGACCCAATGGGCGTAACATACAGGGGAGACTTTAACTATTGCAGTCTGTGCTACTTGTGTAACATGGTTGGTTGTAGCATAGATTTTCTGACATATGTACTGTTTTACACTGCGATGTATCATGTAATCAACTACTGACAGTTGTCATTCTTTGCTCACAGTTATTTACCAGGGAAATACAAGATGATTGAAGCTGAGACCAATATTCTGAGTCATATAGATTACACATTCTGGCACACTCCTGCCATTGTGGAGGGGTAGCGACAGACAACAGACTGCTGGTTCTGTGTAAATGGTCCAGCACCTTGTTATTATGCTGGCTGGGGATCCCCTTCTTGTGCTTTTCTCAACATAATGGAATGGCCATATCCTGCTGGGGCCATACCTCTCAGCTGTACAGATACACCCAGGTTATCCAGAGGCAGGACTCGTATATCTGGTCAGTTTACCTTCACATTGTGGTTTACAAGCAGTTTTATGGCTGTTCATTCATGGATTTGCAGTCAGGGGGTAGTATGGGCAGACATTAGAGTTTCAGACTTTACACACTCCATGACATCCATGCTTCTACACCCCCCCCCGTTATTCTCTCTCCTCTTCCTAACATTATGAAAGTAATATCTCAGAGGTATGCCTATATTTTGGCTTTTATCCCAGTAGTATTTATGGCCTGGTCCACAGTTCTTGCAGTAGGACATGGGGAGGCATGCTACTGGCATTTGTCAATATGGCCTTGCACTTGTTTTCTGTTTCTGTGTTAGGTTGTTAGTTAGAACCCTCTGAAATTCCATACACTGGCACTATGGGTGAGCCATGGGCCTTTGCCAGAGGACTGTAGGCCATGTACTCATTCCCTACAGCAATTATATGACCTGTGATAAACCTGTGGCTGATGGTGGGGTGAGCTGGGTGTATGTGTGATATGGAAGCTACTTGCACCTGACTCACAAATATACCTGGGACATTCCCCTTATGCTGGCTTGTGTATGGATATGGGCCGTCTGTCATTACTTTATAACTGTGCCTTTTGTGGTCTGTCATTGATTGGCCAGACTATCAGTGTTCCATATTAGAGGGACAACTAATGCGATGCTAACCTCTATGTATAATTCCAAACTTGTGTGCAGTTGACAGCTATTTTATATGCACTCAGTGTAGGTTACTTCCACCTGTGTACTGTTTCTATGTATGGGTCCCAGTTCATGATGTGTGCAGTTTTCTGACCATGACAGGATATTAACATCTGGACCGTGAGTATGTTCAACTGCTGACATGGGAGTAGCTGAGAAGCAGTGTGGTTGGCACTGCAGTTGTTGGAAAATGGCCCTGTCAACCACTGTACTGTACCTAGGCCACTGAGACACAACCATCCAGGCCCACATGCTGACCACTTCCAGGCAATATTAAGCACACAACAAACTTACCACACTGACCCCTGCATATTGTACACATGCAGCAATGTAGATTGGGACAGCTCTGGCAATCTGTGCTCCAGTGATATTACTCCTCAAACTTACATGTTACTGCATTTCTACATGGGATTGTGCTCCCCCCCCCCCCCAAGACGTTAAACATTTGCAATGACTGTACTGGTATTTTGGTTACTCTGTTGGCTTCCATTTCATATTGTATTGTGACCTAGGGTGCAGAAAGGAGGCATATCAGTAGAGTAGAAATGTTAGATCCTAATAGCATAAATTTCAGTTTCAGACGTCTTACCCTTCAGAACTAAAAATGCAACTGCCAGACCTATTGCAGTATGTCTGTGTAGGTCCGGTGGGGGGCTTTTCACCTTTGCCATCATTTGGGGGCCTTAGCGTGGCCTTTCTTTATGGTCATCTACACCTGTTCTACTGGGTGAGGCTGGTGGTGGGTATATGACCCTCACTTGACATCCATGTGTGTGACCTATTGACACTCACCATTATTTGGGCCATCACATGTACTGTGGTGGGAGTTGTCACCTTGTGTAGTACTGCCTAGTATGTTGAAACCAGTATTTGTTATGGATTTCCTGCTGTCCCATATAGATGTCAGCTGTCTGCTGCTATCCCATTCAGCCACCCAATTCCCTAGCATGTTTGCATCCATATCATACATACAACTATGAGAACATACTACTCCATTCAGTAATTGATAGGAAGGGTGACTTACCTTGTTGCTGGGCCAGTATTGAAGATGGTGCTGGAGGGCTGACTATGTTGGATGCATGTAGTACACTCCCTATACATGGTAAAGCATACGTAGTGTCATGTTTGGCATCCCTTTTACTGTATGTGCAAGTCAGAGAGAGGTATCAGTCCCTGGGTCCCTAAAGTGTCAGTGTGTGTGTGCTATGTGTTGCCTCTTTGCCAAGGCATGGGCATACTGGGCACACCTCCTTCTGCCTACAGGGGCAGGCTCAGGATGTTCCTCCTCTGAGTCCTTCTGTGCCTGTGCTGACCTTGGCAGTGGTGGGGGGCTGTGTGGCCCTGCTTCATACTGTTCCTGCTGTAGCTGTTTCCGCAGGATCATATTGTATAGCATGACACATACTATGAACATTTGTGTACATGTAGCTGGAGAGTACTGCAAGGCTCCACTGGATATGTCAAGGCAGCGGAACTGTGACTTGAGCATCCCAAACACACACTATACAATGATCCTGGTTTGTGCGTGTGCCTCATTATGGTGTTCTTGTTCGGGTGTGTGTGCATTTCTGATGGGTGTCATCAGCCACAGCTCCAGTGCATAGCTATCATTTCCCACTAGATGGCCATATGGGATGTCCCCCTCAGCTGTGAGCAATGCCAGATGTGGGAGTCATGATAGCTTCCAGGGCTGCCAGCACGCATGTTCATGATAATGCCCTGGGCATTGCACACAACCTGGCAGTTGATGGAGAGGAAGCCCTTGAGGTTTATGTAAACCCTACCCTGCTTGCCGGGTGTTGCTTTGATGTGGATGTGTGTGCAGTCTATAGCATCAACTACCTCAGGGTATTTTGCCATACGGTGGAAGAGACGCATACTTCTGGTCAATATCTCACAGGTTGTAGGGAAATATTTGTGCTTATTGGCATGTGATGTCATGGCATCCAGGAACTGGTGGAGTACCCTGAATGCTGATGCCTGTGAGATCCCCATCATATCCCCAGTTGATCTTTGGAAGGTACCTGTGGCTAGTATTCTTAAGCCTACACATACCTTGATATCCACTGGGATGGGTTCCCCTCTGTTATTTTTGTGTGTGAGGCATGGCTGGCACAGCTCAATTATTTGCTGTAGAATGTCCCTGTCCACCCTGTAGTGCTCCACTATCTCCAGCTCATGTAGGCCCTGGTAGGTTACCCTGGGTACGTACACTCTTCTCCTCCTCCTCAGTGTGGGTCGGTTGTCAGCATTCTCCACCTCAGCACCATCAGTCTCTAGCACATATTGATGGAGTAAAGCAGCAGCAACCTCTAACATTTTTAGTTAGTTTTGCCAGTTAAAAATCCGCTGTCTGTGTACACTGGTGGTGTAGATTCTGTGGGAAAAAACAGTCTGTAGGGTGTTTGCATAGTTTATAGTAGTGTGCTGGGCTGCTGCATGTGTATTTGGCTGATTTTGATACATTCCACCTGCCAACTATGCTAGTTCTCCTTGATTGCCTTCCTATTGCTGTTTCCCCTTCCTAGTTCCTCCCTATTTAAGCCCTGAGGTGCAATACACATACCTAGTGCTGAAATGTAAACAGTGCTGCCATTTCCTCTTTTTTATGTTTAATACCCGGTGCATGGTGCGCACACCCGTTTATGCTATATACACACTGCTCAGGCACATCTGACACCCCCCCCCCTTCCTTAGCTGTGATTAGCTAAGGGCAAACACGGGCCACACAGCTCCAATGAGCTTACAGCAAGCATGACAAACCCCCTTATGTAGTCATTCAGCTCTTAGACTTGCACTGTTGTATTGCTGCACCTACATGGTTAGGTACAAGCTGACACTTTGAAGAAATATGTGATTCAGTATAACTCCACTCATTTGAAATACCCCAGTGTGTAGGTCATTAGTTACTGCACTAAAATGGACTCTTTCCCCTTGACAACCAGTGCTCCCTGGTATTGTTTACATTCTGCATGCCATTGACTATAATGGCAAAATGCAGAATTAACTTAAAATTGAGTTTTCACATTTTTTTTTTTATTTTTGGCACAATCCCATTTGCACGCCGCTGACCTATGCTTAGCTTAAACAGCCAAGATCGGGCAAAAAACAAAAAAAGTTTAATTTTCATAATAATTAATCAATTTTTCATGCCAATGGCCTTATATTTGGCAATTGGCATGTCTAATGTACATAATACATGCTTTTTCACGAGCTACCATGCCTCCGTTTTGTCACTTGTAGAAATGTACTTAGTTATTTTCTGAATACATTTCTGCACTGACACTGTTCTAGAATGGAGACCTGGCAGCCTGTTGAATCACTAAATCACCTCATTTGCATGGTTTTCACCAGCAAATGAAGTGATTTCCATGCTGCATGGTTTTCCATGCTGGAACAGTATAGGGCCACTCGTGCATGTGAAAACGGCACTATCCTGAATCGCTTGGCTGCCATTTTCCATGCAGGAGCTCTTACACTGTTCCTGCATGGAAAAAATGGCTTCCTGAATCCCGGGGGATGTGTTTATCTGTTTTTTTTATTTCCTGCATAAAAATTTAATTCCAGTTGGTTATTAAAATTTTTAATATATTACTAGTTTCATTATTATGAGGAACCACCATTGCTCCTATTTTAGTTTCTATGCTATCTCTAATGGAATGGATCATTTTAGTACCACCCAGAATAGGTGCATATCTAGCCTCCCTTCCTTGATGTTCAGCTTCCCTTGTATTTTCTAATGAATCATTTGGATAATTCCTTTCCATAAACATTTTTATTGAGTTTTCAATCTCAACTTTAAATATTTGATCGTCAGTAACTAACCTTGAGAAATGCATCATCTGGCCTTTCACTATATTCTTTTCCTGAAATAATGGGTGGCAACTATGAAAATGTAAATAGGCATTTGAAAAAGTTTTTTTTTTGTGAAAAATGATAGAACAAACCTCCTCTTACCCAAATCTTTATACAAAGTAATATCGAAAAAATTGATCATTTTGGGGACGTTATAAGTAAATAAAAAAAAAATCAGTAGAATTTTCAAGACAATCAATAAACTCTTCCAACTGTATTTCATTTCCATCTCATAAAATTAAAATGTCATCTAAAAATCTGTAATAAGCATGTATATGCTGAAATAATGGTGAAGTAAATAGCAGTTGTCTTTCCCCTGCAACTAAAACCAAATTAACAAAAATTGGGACACATTTTGCTCCCATTGCCACTCCAGTATGTTGATGTAAAAATTCACCTTCAAAAAACATAAAATTATTTATCAAAACCATATCCATCAATTCACTAATAACAAATATTTCATTGTTATCCCATTTACTCACATCACTCATTACATTTCTAAAATATTCTAATCCAATTCCTTAGGGAATGATAGAAAATATATTTTCAACATCTACAATAGCAGGTAAGAGCTTGTCCTTAAATTCAAGATTATTAAGCTGCTTAAGTAAATGCCAGGAATAATGTAATACATAATCAAAGTTTTTAAGTATGGCTTTACATTTCAAGTTTATAAATGTGGCTAAAAACTCAGTTTTTGACAAGTGCATTGCCACAATAGGTCTGACTGGAGGGTCATTACTGTCTTTGTGGATTTGTGGTATTCCAAAAATGAGGGAATCAAAAGTTTTTCAACATTAACAAATTCAAACATCTCTTTGGAAATAAGCTCCTGATTTTTCATATTTGTTAAATAATAATCAAGTTTAGCATATGAAATATTAACTTCATTCTTTGATGCCCTTTTGTATATATTCTCATCATTTAGAATCGCATAGATCCTACATGAATAATCCACATAATTCATTATCACAAGTTACCCACCCTTGTCTGGTTTCAAAACTCATATCCTTCATAATATCATTTAATAAAATACATTCTTCACTTGTTAAGTTGTTAATACAACTTCCATTCTTTTTATCACGTAAATTCCTAATTTGGTTGCCACACACATTTTCAAAAGCAGCAACCAGTGAGTGAGTAGGGGGAATAAAAATACTCTTTTTCTTTAATGAATGGCATACACTATTAACTATAGAATGTTGTGGTCAAAAACTACCTCAAATTTAAATTATATGTAAACAATTTTCAATTAATAATTGTTTTGACCACAACAGTTCTAAAGTCAGGCACAAATATTAATCCCCTTTTAAACAGGAACTCGTACCTTTCACAAATTCCAAGTGACTCAGTTCACAAATACACTTTATAAGCACTTACACGAGTGCATGGATCGTGCTATCCCTAACAGAACCAAGATGCTATCCTCCAAAAAAAGGAAGCCAATCTGGTGGTCTTCTGTCACAAACAAACTCTACAACAGAAGAAAGAAACTGTTGCAAAAAAAGAGTAAAATCCCATGATTGGAGGAACTCCCTGGTCAGCCTCAGTAAGAAACTGAGATCCCACATAAAATCCTCCAAAGCTAGTTATGAAAACACAATCGTCACTGATTCTAAAGACAACCACAAAGCATTCTATAGCTATGTCAAGAATCTCAATGGCAACACTCAGATCTGCTCTGAGTTACAGCACGATGGCACTAAATATACAGAACCAACTGATATTGCTAACATCCTTGCAGATAGTTTCAGTGCTAACTTTACCCACCTCTCACCCCCTAAAGGGCCCATCTCACACGTGAAAACACAAACAACACTATGCTATACTACAATTATGCCTTCACCTGACCCTATCCTAAACCTACCCCACCTACACTTAGCACACAAAGGTTTCAGCCTTCCCAAACTCACATTTACCTTACCCACAAACATTCGATGTTCAGTTCATTCAAAATGTTAAAATTTCAGTGAATGGAAACATTTATTGCATTGCACACTCATTCACTGTACAGAGCAGCTGACAATTCAGTGAAGTACATGATACCTACATATATATATATATATATATATATATATATATATATACATATATATATATATATATATATATATATATATATATATATATATATATATACGTGTGTGTTTGTATACAGATATATAAAGAGAGCTCTATCTCTCTCCCGATCTATCTATATGTATATATGGTTCCCCTTCAAAAGACTGAAACATCATAAGCTTGAAATTCATAAGCCTGAAACCAAAAGCCTGAAAATTCAAAAGCCTGAAAACTCAAAAGCCTGAAACCCAAAAGCCTGAAAACACACAAAATACATACACTGACTTTATACAACATAAACCATATTACTTTCCCTTAAGTATAAGCAGGGGGCAAGTCCCCCTGCACCCCCCATGTTGGGGGCTGCACCCCCCACACCCCCTGCTACTTAAATATATCAACTCCAAGATTGCACTAAGTGCAATCTTGGAGTTGATATATTTAAGTAGCAGGGGGTGTGGGGGTGCAGCCCCCCTGCTCATACTTGGTGACTACTGCTATACTTTGTTTTGTATGTGTTTCTGTGTGTCTTTGTACTGGTATATTAGCATTATTTGTATTATGTGTGTTTTCAGTCTTTTGAGTTTTCAGGCTTTTGAATTTTCAGGCTTCTGGTTTCAGGCTTATGAATTTCAAGCTTATAATGTTTCAGTCTTCTGAAGGGGAACCATATATATATATATATATATATATATATATATATATATATATATATATATATATATATATATTATATATGCTTGGTTCTATTCAGGCTTTTAAAGGGAATTTTATTAAGCATGTTAATATTCTGAAAGCAAGGGCTTCCTTTAAAATATTTGAAATTTTGATGTATGAGGATATTATAAAGAACATAATTTATTTTATTTAGATTGCTGTGTATTTACTAGTATTCTGCTTAACTATTTATTATAAGGACAAAATAACTTTCACTAGGACAGGTCAGTTTCTTGGTGGAACTCTCCATATTTTTTTAATATATAAGATTATATCTGGATAATTGATATATGAAAGCATTAGCAGTGCTTTCCTCACTCCTGGCTCTTCAGATATCCAAAGCATCACCATCTAACACTATTAAAGCACCAATCACTGCAAAAGCACCTAAAGCACTTAGTGAAACAATTAGTTTCCCCTCTTGTCAAATGAAATAATTGCGAGAAATATTTTATGGGGGACTTTTCCCCTCCACTCCCCTAATTTGGGAACTTTACTCCCTTATCCCTATCTTTCATATAATCGCACAGTTGCACAACTCCAACAAAATGGAACTTGCCAATCAGATTCTCCAGTGGACTAAACATGAGCCAACTATAGCACAGAATGATTAACTGTGATTTCATTTGGTAGTGACTACTAACTGAGATAAGCTGTGCATTCACCAAATGGTTGCCATAGAAGTGCTTCAGCTGGATTCCTTATAACCACGAGATTCACTAGCGATGTTTGATGTACAGTAAGGCGTGGCCTAACTCAATTATAGATTCTTTTCCACAATATTAGTTTGTGCTTTTTTGTTTGTCTTAACAATAGTTTTGGTAAACATTTTACTGACTGTTCCAAAAACTGTGCTTTTGGGCTGAGGATCAGGAAGGATCTGCTAGTCTGCCCCTTGTATGGGTAGTTAATGTGACTTGCCTTTCCTTATATCAGCCAGAACTCGACTGCAGAGTGTGCAGCTTTGGCATCCTACACATGATGCACCAGTATTGTGATGGTCTTTATGCTTTATTAAGTAATGACTGAATAAACATAGGACTGAAGGGGTCCAGGGAAGTAGTGTGGGAAGAAATAACCAGGGAATTGTTATGGCTAGGCTTGTATAGGCCCTAGGGCCAATAGCCTAGTACCAACCTATGAACCTATGATTGCTAAACTGTTGCTTTACCAATCTGTTTTTTTTTCTAGCATGTCAGCTGCACTGAATGAACACAGGGATGATTTACTGAAATAATTTTTTTTGGCAGACATCTATTTAATGAGGCTGCAGCTCTGAGCCCTTGAATTTGCAGTTTCTAGGGGCATCTCATAACATGCTTCAAATGTAGGGCATCTTTTAAGTGTGGATTACATTGGTTTGGTACTGATATTTTTTTCTCTGTTTTTACTACAGCACTGTTTAAAATGAGATATAAGGCATTCCTTTGGGGATGTAGAAGACAGAGTAACCTGTTTACAGAAGATAGAGTGACCTTTCTTGTATTTGCCATTGAATGTGATCTTATTAAATGGTAGCTTGCACAATATGGGAATTATATATTTAATAGAAAGTTAGTAACATCAATTTCCTTAAAAGTTGTAATATGACTTGAAAATTATTCCCACATTCTTTTTATTTACTGCTGGTGTAACACATCCACAGATACTCTAGAAAGCATCTTAAACTGCAAATAATATAAAGATACCCTCTTACATGTCCTAGTTCACACACTAAGTCAACATTCAGCTGAATTGTTGCAATTGTTTTTATCTATTTATATATATATATATATATATATATATATATATATATATATATATATATATATATATATATATGTATGTATGTATATGCATGTGCAGGCATTCATACACATTTATGTTTTCATGTATCTATTTACATATGATGAACAACTGGCTCTCCAGGAAACTCAACGACCATAGCAGCAGGACAACAATTACATGATTTTATACAATTAAAAAGTAAATAAATAAATAAAGTCACAAATGTTACACAAGTTACATAAATGAGTACAAAACAATTTGGTGAATAAAAAGGAAAAAAATAATAAAAATTTTAAAATGAATAGGGGTTTTAGTTGAGGAAAGCAGTATTATAACATTATTTGCTTTCCCACAAAGTGCATACAAAAAATGTCTACGCAATGAAGAAAAACACATGCATAACCAGAGTGATGATTTTTAGGATAGAAATTAAAAAGAAAAGTGAATAATGCAAAATAAGCAAAATAAAATAAAATGTGCTACTGTATTTTCCAAAAATAATATGGCAAAAGTTAAAAAAGAACCATGTTGAACTCAGGTGTTTAATAAAAGAAATAAACACTTTCATTCATTAACATACAAAATGAACTTCATCAGAATACAACCACATTCTAACTCATTATTTAAATAGATAACAAGCATCTGAGCAGTCACGCAATCATAGTTTCATATTTCAAAATTAAAGGAAATACACTTATTTATAATACATTGTTAATATAGCAAATATTTTAATTTAAAAATAAACTACAGAAATGATGCTGTCATTCAGAGCTGGTGTACTACTGGAAAATTACTGCCAAATTAGTTCATAACTTTCTAGAACAGTTTCCAGATTGCACCCTCCTTGCTGTCATCTTTAGTCTACATGAATGCTGGCAGTGATAATAACAAATGAACCTCATTTGAAATCTGGTCAGATCTACATCCTGCAAAAGTTATTTCCTTATCTGAATCATGGTTAAAAGATTCCTCCCACATACCCACATACTTTACCTTCAGCTATGCCGTATTCACTGACAGCAGATCAGGAACTCATCAAGATGGTGGCACTATATTACTCATTAAAAAATGACGTTAGTTTAGCTCCCACTCATATTTCATAAAGCAGTTCCTCCCATAATGATAGTCCTAACTGGTTTGTAGTACAAACATTACTAGCTGGAGATGTGAAATGATGTATTGCTATAATCTACAATCCACTCTCTTTTTCAATTGAATTAGTTGAAACTGTTCTTGACAACACTCTTCAAAAACACTACACAACATAAACTGCTGTTTGTAGGTGATCTTAACTGGGATTGGTCAAGACCTCAGAAAACGCAGCTAAATAGATTAGCTGTATCTTACAATTTTAAATGACTAGTCATTGAAGGTACCATACCCAGTACCCCTATATCAAACAGCACACACCGTACCATACCAGAAAAGCTGCAACACCTACAGATTTTGCCCATCTCCCTTAGTGACCACTGTCCCATCATTACTGACTGTCTCTTAAAAGTAGTAAAATCCCTCCTCAAATAATTCAGACAAGAACTATCACAGACAACTCAGTCAAAAACCCTTCTTAAAGAATTTAATTACATTGATTGGTCCCATCTATGCACATGTACTGAAGCCATTCTTGGTCTCTTTCATCTCATTCTCTAATATTCTCAGGCCCATACAAGCTAGACTATACCCCATTAAGAAAGTCACAACACATAACATGCCATTTGCTTGGATAGCAGACAAAATTAGGCACGGTGTGAAATACAGAGATAAATCATAGTCCTGCTGGAAAGCTGACTCCTCTAAGCTTGACAATTATAAGACATGGTACAGACTGAGAAGGAGGAAAAACATGAATAGCAACCATTATATTCTGAAAAAGTCCTAAAAAGTATTGCTTCTCACAGTATCCTTCCCCACACCAGTTCTAAACTTGACTTACCGCCGCTCTCACATCAGATCTAAAACAACATCATCAAACAAATAATCCCTGTACTTCAACACCCTCTCTATTTCATCCCCCATTTCCCCTAGTCAAGGTAACTGAATATCCACCATTCCATTTCAAAACCATTACCAGGTCCAATGTTGAAGAATTTCTTGAAAACTTTGATTGTGCCTGTCACCCATTCTTCAGTACCATTCATCTCAATATTTTAAAGTAAAAAGCAAGCTACTCAGTAAACCTTACTATACACATCCTACTGCATGGCTTTAAACATTCCTTACTCTAACGTCTTGCTAAAGCATCCACACTTTCCTTAATGAATGAGCACCAACCAATCTCCATCCATTGACTCCCTCACTAAATTCTCAAAAAAAATCAACTATAACCAACTTCTAGAAGATTTATCTCAAAATATGACATTCTTAGCAATAAGCAGCATGGATGTAGACCCAACTACAGTGCCATCACAGCCAGTAACTTATTCACCGACTATAAATTTTCTAATATTTAACAAGAAAAATTTACTTATGCCATATGCCTTGATTTTAGCAAAGCCTTTGGAACTACTGATCACACCTTCCTAGTTCACAAACTAAATCACACTGACCTCTTATCTGATGTTTCCCAATGGTTTCTTTTCCAACAAATACTTCCCCCTTTTTAGGGTTAATAATACTTACATCTCTGGCTCACAGTATAAATGATCTGTTATTGGTCGACTCCTCTTACCTCACTTTATAAATGATCTTTCCTGGAACCTCTGTCACACAAACTATATCTTATTTATAAATTATATTGTCCACAGCAGAGATAATTACAATCCATCCCTTCTCATACACAAATTTCAGAACAACATTACTACTATCTGCAGTTGTGTCTTTATAATACACTTACTGCCAAAACTCAAAACATCTCTGTGATGTTATTAGGCATACCAGAAAATATGCAATCCACTTAAATTGTCACTATTATCTCTGATGCACCACTTCCATGTGTCAAACAACAACACTGCTGAGGCCTCTATGTGACCAAAACCTGACCCTTCATAAACACACAGAGAACCTGACATTGACACTTGTTTTCATTAGTTACTATTAAGTGTAAACATTTCAACTTCTCAGTGGAAGCATCCCCATAACACCTTTTATTTTGTCTTTATCAGTCTGTTATATGCAACTTTCATATCCAGTCAGATCATTGGAATATAAATCCAATGATTTTGCTTGTATGAACTTCATTTCCGTTCATTTAAAATTCATGTATCATGTATTTGATTATCTGTCATGAACACTGCCTTTTGGATTGCTTCATTATATGTGTTTGAACTATTTTAATACTATAATACTTTGTATGCCCTTTTTTTGGCTAACAAACATAAAATAAAAATAATAAATAAATATTCTGTAACACCAGGCATGAATTTGTTACATAATCTTCTGGCTTTTCCAAGTTAGGGGTCACCACAGCAGATCACTGTTCTGCTCAGGATTAGTGGAGTTTTACAGTGTCAGGCTGCCAGCCTGGCACCCAGCATTCCACAGAAGGCACACACATGCACACACTCATGCCTAGGGCCAATTTAGTGTATCCAATCCACTTACAGCCTGTCTTTGGGATGAAACTGGAGTACCTGGAAGAAACCCTCATGACCACAGGGAGGACATGCAGACTCCACACAGAAGGCACCCCAGCTGAGAATTGAACTGGAGAACCTCTTGCTGTGAGGCAACAATGCTAACCGCTGCACCACCGCAGCTTCCCCATGAAGTTGTCACATAATGTACTGTGTTCATAAATGTCATTCCTAGAGTCTTGGTTTTTAATAGCCCATAGCATTTTCTTCCACTCTTTCTTTTAATTTTCTTACTGTTTTTCCTATAGACAGTCACAGATCAAACACTGTGCATGATCTACCACTTTACTGGTTTCACCGTCTACCTCTGGTTAGTCCCAATAATTCTCCCTCTGTAAGGGAGACTATTTAATGTAAAAAAGAGCGAGAAAATTAACACAGACTACAATCACATTCTAACTCATTGTTTAAATAGATAACAATTATGTGACCATTCATCCAGTCTTAACTTCAAATGATGAACACTGAGAATTTAAATTCAAAGTTGGCCACACTGAAAAAATAAAAACTCTTTAGGTGTACCTTTTCCATTTCACAGTTGAACAAGAACGCAGAAAAACAAAAGCATGGCTAATTTCTGGCTGAAAAGTATACAGTAGATGGGTGAAAGGATCTGTGCTTAGAATTTTGACTACTGTTAATAACAAGAGCTGTGGCTGAAACCAAGGCCATGGCTAAGGACCCTGAAACTGTTATTAGCAGGGAAAAAGAGGAGAGGTATAGAAACGGGGTAAGTGGTTGGTGCAATATTTGTATTATTAATACTTTTACTGCTGTTAGTTTCCATCACTGCTGAATTACTTATTTTTCATAATTTTTCAAATCAAACAAAACTTAAGTCTATAAAGAGGAAAAACATACAGAAAAGCACTTTTGCAGAGAAGATGTTGTACTTCTCCCTTCTCCCTCAGAACTTCTATATACCAAACTCCAATGTCACATTACACAGGAGAATAAAACACAGTAACAACACACAGCAGTTTTGCAGAAACAGTGAGTTACTGTGAACAACAAAATAAAGGAAAATATTATTAAAGATTGGTCATCGAAGCTACACTCAGTTGAGTGTAGGATGATCGTTAATTAAATGGGGGAGGTTAGCCTCTGAGAAAATAAAAGTAGTGAGAGACAAGTGTAGAGGAAGTGATATCACCACACTGAGATGGTCACTAACTGAGGTAATATGCACTTAAATAAGTGAAATGGTGGAGAATGGTGAGTCAGGAAAACACATACACACATGCACACAAGCAGGCTTTTGAAAAGCTCTATACATTTGATGTAGTTTGACTCCAACATGATCACAAACAGAGGCTAAAAGTTTGACAACCATGGATGAGTGTTTTGGGCTGAAAGCAGCTTCTGATATTACAAACATTGCCTGTAATATGTCTGAAGATTGAGTATTCCAGGATACTTCCCTTACTTTAGATTCCTGCTAGAAAGCTTGATGGTAGGAGCTTTGATTAGGAAAGAGCAGAGCACAGAGTCAGCCACAAGTGCTATCACTACTGTAAAAATACATGCATCACCAAAGTATCAGACTGCAGTGCTTGTGACAGCACAGAGTCAGACACAAGCGTAATCACTACTGTAAAAATACATGCATCACCAAAGTATCAGACTGCAGTGCTTGTAGCAGCGGAGTCAGACACAAGTGTTATCACTACTGTAAAAATACATGCATCACCAAAGTATCACACTGCAGTGCTTGTGACAGCACAGAGTCAGACACAAGTGTGATCACTACTGTAAAAATACATGTATTGCCAAAGTATCAGACTGCAGCGCTTGTGATCTTAGATCAGTTAGTGACCTGAGAAGCTAAAGTTATTGCCTGGTTAGTAAGCTTGAGCAGATAAAGATCATTTCACTTATTTTGGAGGATGTGAGTAGGGATTGTTGGGCTGAGTCACTGTCTTTTGGAGACTAGGAGTGGTATAGTGGTATGGCATACATTGATACTTGACACAGAGAGTTAAAGCTGTGAGATATATTTCTGTTCCTGTGGTACAGGGGTTTGATTCCCTCAGACCTCATTTGACTGCTGTGTGGCCTTGAGCAAGTCACTTAACTAGGCATTACTTCTGGGTTACCCCTGAAGAGCGAATGTGTGTCCTGTTGGCCTTCCTGGTTAACAAATGGGTGTTGGTATAGTCCTGCATAAGAAACAAAGAGAAGCCATACATGTTTGTGCGGCATGAGTAGAAGTGTGTGTGTGTGTGTGTGTGTGTGTGTGTGTGTGTGTGTGTGTGTGTGTGTGTGTGTGTGTGTGTGTGTGTGTATGTGTGTGTGTGTGTGTGAGTATGTGCCCCCTTGGGTTTTATTAGGACATAATTTAGAAAGCACAGATGACATTGCCCTGTGCAGCATAGATGACACTGACTTGGAATGCATCAGTCATATTTCTACCTTTCTGTAGGATGGATAATGTGCCCACCAGCTGAGGTCCTGGACTAGTGACTACCAGGGTGGGTGATAAACCATTCTGCCATAATGGAGATTTTCAAAGATTAAGAAGAGATACTATTAGGCAGCAGACCATCAACCTACTATGGGAATCAAACAAAAAGAAACAAACAAACAAAGAAAAAGAAATATGTGCATCACAATTCGAGAAAGTAATGATAGTGGAACAGGCTTATACTGGCTGCATTCAGATATTGGCTGACAAAAAAACTGTAGAGAAACAGTGGCTGTGTTGTTTAAATTATATGTTCAAATATTTATAGAGAAGATTATATACTATAGCAATAATAATTTAGAGGTTCTATCTAAACACAGATTTACATATTAGATGAGATAAGCACCACTAAAAGAAATCTGAAGGTATTTTTCCTCTGTGTGTCTTCCCTAATGCCTACCAAACATCAGTCCCCTCTCACTGTCACTTCAACCCATTCATTCTTTTGTGGGCCAAGAACTGACAGGAGGGGCTGACATCCAGGTGGCCATAAAGAGAATTTGATCACTCTCTCTACTGTTCTGCTGTCCTTGTTTGATTTAGCCTTATGCCAACAACCTGAGTGGATGATTTACCATCTCCACACCAGGGCCATCTGATTCCAGGGATTGATCCTGATTGTCCTTGGTCCATGGAACTACTCAGCAGCCCAGTTTTTTCATGTCTGTCCATACACTAGTGAAAGAGGGATTTTTTCTAATGTTTCTTGTCCTTAATCATGTAATTCCCACAGCTGCTCTGTCTTTGCTCTTTAGGGGTAGCAGTTCCAGGTCATGTATGTATAATTACTTCAACAGACAAATGTCAGGAAGTCCACAGTGCAACACTTTGTTTGGCAATGTTTGTTTTAGCTATCATACCAGGTAGTCTGGGTCACAGATAGGAATTCATACCTCTGCTAAAGAGTTGTCATAATTTATCATTTAATGATGATTTTCATAACACTATAAAATAGCAGTACAGAGTGAAGGATAGAATACAGCAAATTCTTAGTCCAAATTGATTACACTAAGAAAATTATTGTTAGTCTCTGGTGGACGGTAGTGTACAGGTGTGAGCAGTATTTTTGTTAGTCTCTGGTGGACAGTAGTGTGCAATTATGAGCAGTATACTTGTTAGTCTCTGGTGGACAGTAGTGTGCAGGTGTGAGCAGTATTTTTGTTAATGGTGGACAGTAGTGTGCAGGTGTGAGCAGTATTCTGGTTAGTCTCTGGTGGACAGTAATGCGCAGGTATGAGCAGTATTCTGGTTAGTGTCTAGTAGACAGTAGTGTGCAGGTATGAGCAGTATATTTGTTAATGGTGGACAGTAGTGTGCAGGTATGAGCAGTATTCTGGTTAGCCTCTGGTGGGCAGTAGTGTGCAGGTATGAGCACTATTCTGGTTAGTCTCTGGTGGACAGTAGTGTGCAGGTGTGAGCAGTATTGTTGTTAGTCTCTGGTGGACAGTAGTGTGCAGGTAAGAGCAGTATTCTGGTTAGTGTCTAGTGGACAGTAGTGTGCAGGTATGAGCAGTAATCTTGTTAGTCTCCGGTGGACAGTAGTGTGCAGGTAAGAGCAGTAATCTTGTTAGTCTCAGGTGGACAGTAGTGTGCAGGTGTGAGCAGTATTGTTGTTAGTCTCTGGTGGACAGTAGTGTGCAGGTAAGAGCAGTATTCTTGTTAGTGTCTATTGGACAGTAGTGTGCAGGTATGAGCAGTAATCTTGTTAGTCTCAGGTGGACAGTAGTGTGCAGGTAAGAGCATTATTCTGGTTAGTGTCTAGTGGACAGTAGTGTGCAGGTATGAGCAGTAATCTTGTTAGTCTCAGGTGGACAGTAGTGTGCAGGTAAGAGCAGTATTCTGGTTAGTGTCTAGTGGACAGTAGTGTGCAGGTATGAGCAGTAATCTTGTTAGTCTCAGGTGGACAGTAGTGTGCAGGTATGAGCACTATTCTAGTTAGTGTCTAGTGGACAGTAGTATGCAGGTATGAGCAGTAATCTTGTTAGTCTCAGGTGGAAAGTAGTGCGCAGGTATGAGCAGTAATCTTGTTAGTCTCAGGTGGACAGTAGTGTGCAGGTAAGAGCAGTATTCTGGTTAGTGTCTAGTGGACAGTAGTGTGCAGGTATGCGCAGTAATCTTGTTAGTCTCAGGTGGACAGTAGTGTGCAGGTAAGAGCAGTATTCTGCCGCTTATGATAACAGCATGGCACATTAAGGTAGCAATACAGAGACAGCTGCCATAAATTCCCTCATTAACATAACCAGCAAGTTAGCATGCTAAAAGCTAGTTTTACTATACTACCATGGAGTGAGCTAATACAAACAATTGTGCTATCAGGAGTTTACAGTATTAGGAAATTGAACTCTGTAAAATAGGCATTCTGACGGAAGATGACACTTAATGTAACCCTGCACTGTATTGAATACCACTGGTTGATGACAATAACAGGAAAACAGAGGTGCTAATGTATGTGGGTGTGGGAACACTCCACAGTACCATAACTTTGACATGTCAGGCAATAGGTGGGAGGCATACCAGTGGCAATGCACATGGAGGGTTGAACATGCCCCACAGGACAGGATATCATCTCTATATTTATGTGGTATGACAATCTATACTGTATGGGGACAGCGTATGTATTGTATTAAAGATATTTTAGGAAACTAATGCAGGAAGGAGTGTCATAATAAAAGCCTATAGCTTGCCGTAGATATAGGAGAGGAGGGAAGTGTCACAGCACAACAGGGGGACAGGTACAATAGCACTTCATGAGGCTGGAAGTCAGCATACAGTCATATGGAATGGCCATGCACAGCCATGTACACAGACTGACTAACATGGCAGGGTGTACAAGTCCTGCCATGGGCCTAAGACACACGAAACAACTGGAAAAGTGCACCACCCAGGAGGCTGAGGTGTCACTGAGACCCTCAGCATTTGCATGACATGCACATTCTTGCCAAAGGTTAACAATGGAAATCTTTTTAGGGAGCAGGTGTGGCAGGCAGTGAAATAAAGCATCAGTGCTATGGGTGGCCATGATATGAGTCAACTTCAGGTTTGGTGGTAAGAGAACCAATATAATTGTGTATACCAAGAACAAGGCACAATATTTTTCCAATGACATTTCCATCACAAGGGGCAAACCACCAACACAGAAGAAGCTCACAAAGGTGGAGGAGATCCTACTAAGTCTGTATGAGGAACGGGAGGGGGCTGTCTTATACACTGGTGGCTTGGATGTGGGAGTTGGACTGGTGATGACTGCAACAGTGTCTGTAGGGGATGCACCAGGGCAGTATTTGCCAATACATTGTCATTTTGTACAGTGGACTGTATGTGATGTAGAATTTATTTAGCCAGAGACTTCTGCATATATGTCCCCATGTGCCTCTGGACTGCAACTGCAATGTTCTACACACTATGTTGCATTTGAAGATTCTGTTATATATCAGTATGCCTGCAAGGGTTGGGGGGGGGGTCTATTCAAAATTCTCCCGCCAGGTTACCAAATGCTTCACTCTGACATACCCAACAAAAAATGTGGAGGTCGGAGTACGTATACTCTACTCCTCCTCCTATACTGTTACTCCCTACACCAATCCCATTCCTAAATTTGACAATGCTGAACTCTGTACTGCCCTGCTTAAACTCAAAAAACACAAATCCATATGCATTGCTGCCCTCTATATTCCTATAGGCAGCAACATCCCTATACTTGTAGACATACTTTCCTGGTTTTCATCTAATATCAAAAAACGAAACAGTTATTATGGGTGACGTAAACATAAAGTGGTCCATGATAAACTCTGAATCCCCCTCCCTAAATATCAACCTCTACAATTATACCCAATTAATAAATTCTCCTACCAGGCCAAATAAAGGTGGAACCACAGTTACCAATATTGACTGGACCTTAATGTCTCATCCAAACCTTATTTCAGATAATGGCACTTTTCCTGACTCTCAGCAATTACCTGATTGCATTTTCTGACCGTCACTCCTCTCCCCCTCAAAAACAATACCACTATGTACAATCTAGGAACCACTCCAATTTCAACCCATTAATATTCATAGACTGCCTAAAAGTGACCAACTAGTCACCCTTAAAAACCTTGCTTCTTAACAATGCCATTGATTACTTTAATAAAACCTTCTTGAACTTTCTTAACAACCTTGCTCCCCTAAAAACTAAAATAGTTAAAACTTCATCTTCCCCTTGGTTAACCAAAGAAACAAAACAAACCATGCACCAAAGAGACAAAAAGTGGAAACTTTACCATAAAAATAAATTGCCCCATGTCCTAACAGAATTCAAACAACTCCGTAACACTGTAAAAAAGCTAATAATCAGGGACCAAAAAGCATACTGCAGTAAACTTCAATCAGAAAACATATCCAAACCCAAGAAAATTCTGGGACACTATCTCCTCCCTTCTCTACCCAGGCAGCAAAGATAACGCATCACCTAACTTAAACCTTACTGATCTAGAAAATGCCTCTAACTTCAACACCTTCTTCATAGAATCCGTAGCTAAACTTACTAGCAGCTTCTCTGACCACAGTCAAACTCCATCACCAACCAACCCCTCTACATCTGCACACAATCTAACTACCCCTACTCCTACTTTTAGTTTTTCTCCTGTCTCTATTAACAAAATAAAGAAGCTCCTCCTTCAACTCAAACCATCCTCTCCTGCCCCAGATAACCTACTCACAACTTTCCTCAAACTGTCTGCTGACAGCATTGCCTATCCCATCTCCATCATAATTAATCAATTAATACTAGAATCATGCATCCCTTCACTATGGAGACACTCTTTTAACATTCCACTCCATAAAGGAGGCAAAAACACTGATACCTCCAACTTTCGGCCTATAGCCATCTTATCCCCACTCTCAAAAGTCATCGAGAAATGTATTTAATACCAAATGATGTCCTATCTGACGCAAAACAACCTACTAACTCCAACACAACACGGTTTCCATGCTGCACATAGCACCATCACTGCCCTCCTCTCCTTTCTAGATTCCATAAACCTTGCTGGTGACTCAGGAAAAAAAACCTTTGCTTGTGACTCAGGCAAAATAGTTTCTACTCTGTTCCTTGACCTCTCCAAAGCCTTTGATACCATTTCCCACCTCTTACTACTATCCCAATTCTCCTCTGTCAACCTCCCTCTTCTTACCATAACCTGGTTCACCAGCTACCTCTCTGAAAGACAGCAAGCTGTCAAATGGAAAAACTCACTCCCTTTCTACACACCCATACCAGAGTTCCCCGGGGTTCTGTCCTAGGCCCCCTCCTCTTTAACACCTTCATTAATATCTTCCACCAGTCTCTGTCCAATGCCACACAAATTCAATATGCTGATGATTCGACCATTATTTTTACAGCAGACACCCCCTTCGACCAACTTCACAAAACTCATTTAGCCTTCTCTAATACTGAGTCATGGATGCCTAGTAATCACCTTACCTTAAATGCCAATAAAAAAGTTAATGATCTTCTCACCATCCAAAAATACCAGTTTAGACAAATACTCTTTTATAATGACTGCTCAGAACAACAACCCAATAGAAATAGTATCACATACCATACTGCTCGGTGTCATAATTAATGAAAGCCTAAAATTTGACATCCATATCCAAACTAACATCAAAAAACCCACCAAAAACTAGGTCTCCTATACAGACACAATCATTACCTTACCCCCTCTACCAGAGACACCCTTACCGCTACTTACCTTCTTCCCTCTCTTATGTATGGCACCCCCTATTCACTAATCTTCAGCTAGGCTTACAGGCCAAGTTGGGAGCCTGCTACAATAAAGTCTCCAAATTTGCCACCAACTCCAGAAACTCATCACATCACTGTCTTTCTCTCTCTCTCTCTCTCTCCACTCTCTGAAATGGCTTGAACTTCCTAACTACCTCAAACTCCTTACACCCAGTATTGCTCACAAGCTCATATTCAAACCCTCTAGCTGTCCTTCTCTGTCCACCTCTTTAAACCCCTGCATTCTCAACTGCTCTCTTAGGTCAGAAAACCACAATCTTCTAAACATTTATAAGCCACATTGACCCCCTGGCCACCTACTATTATCCTGCTCCCTAGCTAAACTCTGGAATTCACTTCCTACTACTCTTCAAAGTACTCATAGCTACTCAGACTTCAATATTCTTCTCCAATCTCACCTCATTTCAAAGTGGGAATGTTCCTGTACCCCTACCACATAAACTCTTTAACTCCCTTTCCCTCGTACTATTTACCTCAAACATCTATCACCATGCTCTCACACCCTTTGCCTTTACTTTCTCTCCTACCCTACACCTCTTAAACTCCCCCCAACCTCTCTTCTCAATGTCCTCTACTCATATTTTCAAACAAAAAAAATGTTTTAACTGCACATACATGTTTTATTTACATGCGTTTTCATCTGAAATGCCTATATTTTATATGTTAGACTATATGAATCTCACTCTGTAAATAATTACCTAGCATTAGAAATATCATGTCTTTTTAACAAATTGTATAAATCTCTGTATGTTTTATTGCTTGCATTGTGTAACTATTTTATAATTGTCTATATCCTGTGGAGCTTTTTTCCCCGGGCCTCCACTGAAAATGGGCTCTTCCAGGCCCAGTGGACTATCCTAGTCATCAAACTGTAATAAATAAATAAATAAATAAATCAACCCTTAGTCTCACCATTACTTGGTGGATATACTGCAACAGTGAGCCTCACAAACTCTAGAGAGGACTCTGCAGCATATATGGCATTTGTGTGCCATACTGCCTCTGACACATGCATACAAGCCAGAGCAGAGAGTATGTTTAGATGTGGTGCCACCATAAATCAAGATCTGTCCCTGACTTGGGTACAACACTTGGCAGTAATTACCACATGAACAACTCATTGATGCAGACACAGACCCTGCAGCTCACTGCTCTGGAGAGATGATGAGTGAGCTATATGATTCCTGGTTATTTGCTACACTTGCTTGGCTTGCGAACTGACATTTAGTGCCTACACAATGACATCCAGCATATGGATAGGGAGTAGATGGTGCTGCTCAGGATATTGCCAGCTGACATGGCATCCACTGGCATTCCCAGAAAACAGATACTAATCACCATTTGGTCAGTCTCTTCAGGTCATGCTGTTCATGGCTCTGAAAAGGTCAAGATGCAAAGTGGTCAGTCACAGAGTGGGCATACCCAGAAAGCAGACTGTTCCTGAGATAATGCCACAATCAGTTTTAATCCTGGGGGCCACCACACCTGACCGTGACTTGTGTCATGTATGTTGCCACCAATGTTCCACAGGATTTACACCTGGACCACCTCACAATACTGCATCCTCTCTCTCCTGTACCTCTACACTATGAATAGTCTCCATAGTCAAAGAGGGCAAAAAGTCTACATGTGGTTGTCATGCCAGTCATGGGCACCCAATATAGGACACCCCATCATGGACTACATACATGATGTAGTAATTCTACACATAACTGCCATAGCCTACATCATGTCCTGAGACCACAGGCCACTACAGTACATTTTACCAATGTTCGTGACATGGAGCGTCACACTAATGGTACCTGAGGCCACACAATCTGCTACCAGACTGCAGTGAATTTAAGTACCTGACATTTCAGTGACCGCAAGATGTGTTAACCACAGCCACCTCTCATGATCCTGTCCCATATAATAATGTTTATGTGTCCTGTCACTGTACAAGTTATTTTGACTGTGCCCTGCCCACTACCTATCCTGAGTATGATAATGTCTGATGCTTGGCATGACTAGTCCATGCACCGCATTGCATAACATGGTTTTCGTGATAAATGCAGAATTTTGTACTGTGATGTCTGTGTCATTGTAAACGCTCATTGCTGTGGACCAGACATTGCCTGTTTGCCAATGTCACAGTGTATTGGACTCCTCACTGCCTTAATTGGGGTCTTGCTGCTGACCGTTCCCCATCTGATTGTCTACCTTGCTCCTGCACCACTTTTTCAACAAGTATGGTTGGCACTGCTGTGATAGTTCTCTAATGCTGAAGTAGTTTTTGCACATCAATGCTGTATAACATGGCATGTACTATAATTCTGTCTGCAGGTTTCAGATGAATACTGCTGTGCCCTGACAGGACTATCTAGGCAGTAGAAGCATTATATAAAAAAAAAAAATGTTTCACCATGTTTAGTACCTCTGCCTGTGCAGTATTGTATCCTTTATTTGCTGTGGTATAGACAAAGGAGGTCATCACTCATAGTTGAAGTACATGTCTAGCATTCCCTGCAATACACAGTGGTGACACTATTATATGTGGCTTTCAAGCTGATGACATGATAATGGCATGTAGTGGACACACTACCTACCTACTAATTTGTGCATCTACCTTGAAGACAAACCTGTTGAGAGTTATCTCACATGAAACGGTGGTGCAAGTTGTATGTGCCGCAGATATGCAAATTGTGGTAATTGTATGGGTGATGCCTGGACACATTGTGGTTTATACCATTGACATTGCTAGCTATCTGGCAGTTCCTCCTAGTATGGCACTGCTCTTCCTTCAAGTTTTCACAATGCAATGTGTTCACTGTCTACGAGTGCCAGATTAAACCAGATGAGGTTTTGATGACAATGTATGTTCAATGACTGGCTCTCAGGACCTCAGGGAAATGAACAATGTTGTAGAATGCCCACACAGTGGTGATTCTCTCCTCCATTGTCCCTGACAAAGATATATGCTTTCCCACTTGTTACAGCATTATGTAGAGGAGCTAGTGTAAGATTCACAACACTGACACCCACAAAATTCATATTTTGCTCCCTGTTGACCGCTGAAAAGTTCCTGTTGCTGAGATGGTTAAACTACATATATCGTAGTGTCCAATGAGATGTATAGTTTATGTCTCCCCCTTGATTCCACACGAAGTTGACACAAATAGACAAGCTCCTACATGATATTACTTTCCAAATAGAAAAGGCCCATAAGCTGCAGCTCATCCAGGTAAGTTAGACACTGATAACAACATCTGTGTTGAGGATGATGGCTTAGGTGCATAGTGCCATCAGTACTGGCTCTGAGACTGGCCAGTAATACTTTCTGCTACAGCTGTTGCTTTTGCATGCATGTTAATGTCCTGCATATGGCTATTCCTGTTGTTTATAGCACGTGATCCCACTGGTGCATTTTTTTGGATCACTGCCATCTTTAATAGTATTATTTGCTGTTTACTGTCACTTGTTTGCATATTTACTGCCTCTCATTTGCATATAAAGCTTTAGTTCCATATTATTATGCACTTAGTTATATTTCTTGCCGACTACACTACTTTCTCCCAACACAACCATGCTACTTCTGTTTCTGAATCACCTCCTCCCTGCATGTCACTGCTCTTCAATTTTGTTTGCAAGGTGCAGTGTATTTACTGTCTATAAGTACCAGATCTACTGTCATAAGTACTGATGACAAATACACAAGCTAGTCAGCTGACTCTGATTAGGACTATTTCTACTTACATTTATACATACAATATTTGGCTATTAAACTAAATTCAAGTAAAATAGCCATACAATATTCCAAACATCATATAGTAATATAGTTCTAGGTCTTTATTTGTGTAAAACAGCTGCTTGTATCCAGTGAGGGTGCTTGCGCTCATATTTCTAGTGCCAGGCTTCCACAGCATTCAGTTTCCCCTTAAGTGTAATCTAAGGCAGTTCTGTTAACAAAGAACTTGATTTCATCTTTATTGTATGCTGCATATGTGGTTTTAATTTATTTAAACCAGTCATAAATGCTGAAGCAAGAAATGAAAACCTTGTATCGCCTCAGGCAAGATAAACATATTTGTTGATACAAACCTAAAATGAATCTGCACAATATACTCATTCACAATCTTTTGCTGACTTTCTGCATCTCTAGAAAATGAGAAAAAATAACAAATGTCCCCATATGTATCTCTGTAAGATCATGCGTTAAAGTTAGAAAGCATTATTCACATTGCTAGATTTGCTGTAGTGTTATCTCAAGGCAGTAAACCATAAAAGGAGAAAAACATGTAATAATGCTGAAAAAATGTCCATTTCTGCCTTAGTTGTGTTGTCTTGTTTTAATGGAAAGGTGACTTAGGTTTAATGAATTCTGATCAGTCTTGGTGCCATGGCAGTGCATGCCTGTGTAAGAGACAGATAATATTTTGTGTGCGTGAGTATGTTTGTATGTATGTGTGTGCGTGATGTAGTAGCCATAATAATGTACTTATTGATACACATGACATCACAGAATTAAATTGTGTTTGTGTTCTTACCATTACTCACATAGATAGCTGCCTGAATGTAATGAATAGAATGCTTAAAATGTCTGCAGCAAGAAGTAAAATGGCACCCGTATTTTTAATAAAGCTGCTGCAGTTCAGTGACATGGACTTTCATTTACTGACATCTTTACTACATATTTGGGAGTGGGCTTTACAAGACATTCAACTGTTTTCACATTCCATCAATAAAATCCTTTAAAAACATATATTACCACCAAATCATGTAATCACTGATATGTCAGGTATTAAAGTGACCGCAGTAGAACAGTTTCTTTCTGTATACACTGAATATCACTGTCCATAGTAGTTATTGTATGCTTAACCTCATAACATGTTCAGCCACTGCCCTGGATAAAGGCTTATTCATCCATGCAGCTTCACTTGATTAAGCATTCAGCACTATACCTTATGATGAAATCACAAATAAACTCAAAGATCTAAAACTAATGAAACCATAATGACTTGGGTCCACAACTGGCTACATAATCATGCACAACAGATAAGAACAAGAGAATCCTGGCCTTACCATCCTCTGTCAGGACATTCCAAGGGGCACTCATTTGTGGCATCCTCATCACGGATGCCAAAACTGAGTCTAGTATCATGGTCACCAAATTTGCAGATGACTGCAGACTTGGAAGCATTGTCCTTAACTCTGCTAGCATCAAACAACATTAAGCATTACATATGTAACCCAGAAAATTGAAGACCTCTCTCTGTGGCACAAGCAATACATATCTTGAGGTGGAATTAATAGCAGAGGAAATGGTGGGTTCAAATCTAGATAAAGGTGGCAGTAGGACTGATTGTGCCTTCAATGTTAGGTCTGACTTTTAACAACCTTCCTCTACCGGCTTTTGCATTATTGATGTATAACGGCTAATTGTTGATAAAAAAGTGAAACAAAATGTAGTAGATGACAGAATTTCATTTGATATACATTTCATCACTAACTGCAAAGCATATGTAGTTGCCCATCTGAACCTCCATGGGATTCAGAACTGTGCCAGTGAAGTACTTGCCACCTTTTATACAGCTCTTACCAGCCCAACATATCGCACCCTGTTCTATAACCTACTCATACACCATGTGACACAAGTGAAGAAGGTACAAAGATTCCTCTATTCCTCTTAATGACAAGGAAAGGGCTTTATGGGTTGTCCTGTACTGAAAACCTATACCTACTCCAACCACAAAGGCAAATGTAAATATGGCACACACACACACACACACACACACACACACACACACACACACACACACACACACATATATATATATATATATATATGTATATGGGTCTATTCCATTTCACTGAAAGCTCATTTCACTGAAACTCAGTTGCCTGCACACAATTCATGGAAAGCTCATTTCACTGAAAACTAATTTTACTGAAACTCATTTTGTTGAAATTTATATATGGCCTTTTCCCCACTGTAGTGCAATCCTGGAGTTAGTATATAAAGTAAGGGGTGGAGTGGGGGCACAGCCCTCCATATAGTTTGGTTATATATTGTTTCTGGAAAGAGTTATTTATTGGACTTGTAAATATCCATATCTTTGGTTTTAAACATTTAAAGTAGGTGTGGGGGGGCTATGCCAGCCACACCCCTCAATCCCCCTTACTTTATATACTAACTTCAGGATCGCACTACAGTGAGGAAAAGGCCATATATAACTTTCAACTAAATGAGTTTCAGTCAAATGAGTTTTCAGTGAAATGAAGGTGAAATGAGCTTTCAGTGAACTGTGCACAGGCAACTGAGTTTCAGTGAAATGAGCTTTCAGTGAAATGAAGTAGACCCATATATATATATATATATATATATATAGAGAGAGAGAGAGAGAGAGCTAGCTGTAGCTATATCTATACATGTCATTATTTATCTTTTTCTCTCTATCTCCATTTTTATATATATATATATATATATTTATAAGACAAATGAACTGTTTAAATGCTGAATAAAAATAATTTGCAAAAAAAAAAAAAAAAAAAAAAAAGCGCACATTCAAATTACCAAAACCCTGTGACACCAAACATAGAAAAGATTACAAACAGAAATCAATTATCTTTTGCAATCTTTACACCACCTCTCTCTTCAACAGTATACTCAAACTTAAATAGTGGCAGTGTTACAGAAAGTTTCTTTTTTTAAGGTAAAATGTAGGCTAGGATTAAGGACAGTCATAGTATGAGTCATCACACATTACTATTGTATGGAGGAGTATGTATATGAACAATTTTAAATTAGAGAAAAAGTCAGTATATTTTGGGGAGGTGGAATGAAACTGGACCCTGTCTGAATAAACCCATTCAAATTCCAAGCAGACAGTGACTTGATATTAAGACTGAATTCCAGACCATGAAGCTCTGAGGTAGAAATCTTAACTATTGATATGCAATTCTGCTGCATGCTGCTAATTACTAATAGTCCGAGTAGACCAACTAATCAGAAATTAGTCCTCCTTGACCTGAATTCTCATAGGTTTGAGCATGCTACTTCTTAATTATCAGCAGAAAGTACAACTGCATTACTAAACTTACCATAACAGTAGCTGTTTGAAGGGTCACTGCTGGGATAACCTTAACTATATGGGTTATATTCTGCATAGGATATAACAGCTGAACAGGTTCCAAAGTACCAAGGTACCTTCCATGAGGTTAGCTAGTTAGGTAGCCCAAGTTGAGCTCCCTAAAACACAGGTTTGAGCTTTCCTGCCATCGAAGAGTGCACTCCTCTGCAGGCTTTTGAAGATCGATGGTCGGCTTGTGCTGTTCCTTTGCTGAGCAGATAAGTTACCTTTGGAGAAAAAAACTTCCACATTTTAAATTTATTCTTTAAAAGAACTTTCCTGGTTCAGAAAGCTGATTTTTTTTTAGCTAGCAGTCTATGTTTTAATGGAGTGTCACAAGAATCAACTGTACTTTTAAGTGGGAGCTCACTTTTTTTTTCTTTTTTCTGTCACTTCTAAAAGTGACTAATAGTAGCTGCAAACCATTTTTTCTCTGGAGAAGCTGTATTTAATTTACTTTTTGAGACTGGTAAAGCATATTAAAGTGTGTTTTACTGTGTTGTAGTTGTTACTATTGTTGTTGGGAAAAAGTGATTGTTTACAACTTTAATATTTTACCAACTTGTGCTATTTGCTTTCTTATTGAAAGGGTACCATTTTAAGCTTGACCACAGAACAAACTACCAGTCCCATGGTTGGTCCTTTTTTCCACCTACAAAATGTAAATGTTAAGCAAGCAGCTTTTGCTACCACACTGGCTAGCAATTTGCCTCAGTTCAAGTGTGTGACTCTGCAGTGGCCAAAGCTTGTTCTTCAGACCACTCATTTTTTATCCTGGATCCCTCTGGCGTAGCACCTACAGCCACTGTGGACTGGGTATTAACCATGTCCTCTATGACTACTGGGGTTTCCTGATTGGGCAAGAGAGGACAACTTTTGTTGTCCTGGGAGAGGAAGTAGGGAAGTCTTTCATGTTCAGTCAGAACGTTATGTCCATCCCTGGGGAAGCTGCTGCTGCCATCAACCCCCTGTTGGTCCCATTTTCATGTAAAAAATAAACAGAAACTAAACATATATCTCCTGTTCAAATTTTTCTGGACAGGGGTAGTTTACCTGATCTGGCTCATGATCTAATTCTGGATATTGATACTTCTTATTAAGGTGGTTTCTGGTAAGAGAAAAAGGGATGCCTGTTTTCCTGAAGAGATTCAAGATTTTGAATTTGGGTAGGAAGATGAAGGGACAGATACATGATTTTCTCCTCAGATTTCTGATTCAGATTCAGAGGAGAGCACAATATCTGATTCTACCTGTGGGGTGTTTTCTTTCTGTGAGATTATTTCCAGAATGTGCCAGTGTTTTCAGTGGGAGAACATGGAAGTTTTACCCTACCTCAGAAAATATAATGAGCGGTTACAAATGCAACTTCTAAAACCTTCACCCACCCCTCCAGTGCTGTCAGCATTGGAGAATGTATGTGTCACCGTCTGATATTTTTCTGATAGTCTGCTGCCACTAAAAAGGCAAATAGAGTGTATAACATTTATCGAGTTTTATGTTTTTAAATATTCATTCCAAAACTGACCAAGCAAAAACATCTTTAGTTAATCCTCCTGTTGCTAAACATTTAGTTAATTCCAATCCTACACTTTCTGAAAAGGATGGAGAAATAATTACTAAGTATGGGAAAAATGTATGCTTCTGCAATTTGCATTTTCAGAATTTTGAATTGCCAAGCTCATATGTTAAAGTTTTCTCTGATTAATTGTGAAGGTATGAGGACTGTTTTGTCTGACGTTTTTTCCTGTGAGGTAAAATCTGCTTTAAATCGTTTAGTTTCTTCTATCTTAAAGGTCACATCTCATTGTTTAAAGTGTGTGTATGACTCTGTCAATACTCCTTCCAGGTCTATGGCCATGGGTACTGTTTTGAGGAGGTTTGTTTTCCTGTGTTCTCAGAACCTCCCAGATGATGTGAAAAATGATATTTTACATTCTCAATTAATAGTGATTTTGTTTTTGGTCTCTCCCTTTTCTAAAAGTGTGATGAGAGGGATAAGCTGATGCAGGGAAACTGTAAGATTCTTCATCCTCTTTTATTTTTACCAAATTTTCCAAGGGATTCTCTAACCGCCTCATTCATTTTTAGCAAGAAACAAAACAGTCTCAGCAAAATGCTGGTAAACAGACATTTAAGAAGCAATGGCAAGCGGTTCCATAAAGAATACAGGAAATCACCAAAACAAAGGACAGTCCAGCAAGTCAGAACAATTATTTAAGGGACCATATCCTCCCTTCCCACCCTGGCAGTCCCTTT
The DNA here is from genome assembly GCF_019279795.1 of Protopterus annectens. Lineage (NCBI taxonomy): Eukaryota > Metazoa > Chordata > Ceratodontiformes > Protopteridae > Protopterus > Protopterus annectens. The sequence continues at coordinate 59,236,049 of NC_056727.1, read as the reverse complement.
TTTCTCCGAGAAAATCTGAATCTCTACTTCAGTGTTTGGTATCAGTTAGTTTTAGACAAATGGGTTCTGAAGATCATTCACTAAGTTTACAAATGGTAGTGGGAGGAAGTTCCTCCTTTCCGGGTGTAATTCCTCATCCATCAGACCAAAATCCTCTATTTCCCTTTGATTTTAACATATGTTGTTCCAGGGAGTGATAGAACCAGTATCTCTTTCACAGTTTGGGGAAGGTTTTTATTCAAGATAGTTTTTGGTGCGAAATAAAGAAAATGCTTGGAGACCAGTTCTGGATCTTCCTTTCCTACACCAATTTGTGAGAGTGCTCAGATTCAACATGTTGCCCCTTTAGAACCTGTTACCTCTTCTTCCTCATTTAAGTTTTCTGGTAACACTAAATTTAAAAGATGCTTTTCATCACATCCCTATTCATCCAGATTTCTGGTGTTTCTTAATGTTTTGTGTGTCTGGATCACATTATCAGTTCTGTGCCTTACCCTTTAGACTATCCACTGCACCAAGAATGTTCACAGAGTGTCTAGCTCCAGTTATAGCTCATTGTAGGCTACAAAATATCCACATTTTTCCACACTTATATGACTTGATTGTCTTTGAGGAGTCAGTGTCAGGAATGTCTCACTTAGGTGAGAGATCTCTTACACAAGCTGGGATTCCAAGAGAACATTCAAAAGCCTTTTTTGACTCCATTACACGGGATTGTATTGCGTTGGCATCTGATAGACACTTCAGTTCAAAGATATTTTCTTTGACAGAAAAAAATAGATCTATATATCTACTTCTAAGGTTTTCCACTCAAACTTTGATCACTGAAAGGGAATACCTCAAGATTTTGCATCTCATGACATCAATGATTCTCATGATACCCCTGGGAAGACTCCACATGAGGAAGAAACAATGGTATCTGAAGTGTCCTTGGTGCCAGTACCCACACCCATTATCTTTTCAATTCTCAGTTCTGGGATTTGTCAGAAGAGATATCTCTTGGTGGAGACAACAGATATCCCTAAAACCAGCTCTCCCCACACACACACAATTTCTCTAAAGCAGTCAGTCACCACATACATCTCTGACCTTGCTTGGGAAAGAGTTTCAGGATGGATAAAATGTAAGGTGTTTGGGACATGAAAGATGACTGAAAACACATAAATATAAAAGAGATGCTTGCTGTAATCAAGGCATTCAACACTCTAAATCATATCTGGTCCCCTTAGACCTCTTCAAGTTGTTACAGACAATACCTTAGTCATGTGGTACATCAACAAGCAAGGGGGGACCAGGTTTTATACCCTTTAAAGACTAGCCATGTTAGTTTGGGATATAGCTTTATAGCACAATCTCACTCTACAGACATCTCACATGCTGTCAGAGCCTAACTGTGTAGGACAAAGGCAGAACCTCATGAATGGAAACTAGATCAGGCGGTCTTCCAAGATTTGATCCATCTGTGGGGAGCTTCTCAGGTAGACCTCTTTGCCTCCTCTCTGAACAATCAGCTGGCATAATTCTGCTCCAAGACTCCATGCAAGAAGGCCAGAAAGACAGATGCCTTTTCCTTTCCATGGACAGGAGTGTTCCTGTATCATTTAACACCCTGTCCAAGTTACTTCTGAAGATTCAGAAGGAACACCCCCAGGATCATTGTAGTGATTCTCTCCTGGCCCAAGTAACAGTGGTTCCACTCTCTTTTGGAAATGGCTAGGGGCAATTAGCACAAGTTCTCTCACAAAACCAATTTACTCATACATGAACAGAGGTGCTTGATACACTCCAACCCCAATCAACTTAAACTGACTGCTTGGATGACAGCACCTTAATTCGCTTTAGGCACCTGGTTACTGAGGACATGCAATAGTAACTAATATAGGCAAGAATATCTGCTAATAGAAAATCATATCTAACTCATATACTAAGGTTACTGCAACAGTGATCAATATGATGAACATCTGACAGTTACAACAATGCCTATGCACTAGATGAGCTTAGATCACACTTCTCCTAGGTCCCTACCACCATTAATCTTATTTAGATATGTTCAACATTTTTTTCTCTTTTCCGAACATAGTGGAGTACTGATCCACATTGACCATTTACAGACTGTGTCTCATAGTATCTCTGGTTAAGTGACTCACTCAAAGCCACACAATACTCAAATGCAGACTGATGAAATTCATCCCTGACTCACAGGAAGCAATTTTTTAACAGCTCATGACCTTAATCCTTTGGCAGACCACTTGGTATAATTTTAAATTGGTAAGAAGGGCTGTACAAATCTCCTGAAACAATTTGAAAAAGACAATAGTTGCTTACTAGAAAAAAAAATCATTAGGGTCAAGAATCTTGAACTATTCAGAAAGGATTCATGAACTGTCATTATATTCTGTTTGTTCTGTTGATTACTTACAGTTGACCTGTGCCTGGGCAAAAAGACAATATCTAATTTGGACCCATATAAAAGCCTGTGTTAACAACTGATTAGGGAACCTGTTACTTGAAATAAATATCAATAATACACACACACATAAAGGTTTACAGACATTAATCCAAACAACGGTTGATTGACCAATTAAGCAATGAAAATAATGTCAGATAAACAAATAAAAACACACTGCACATCATCCAAGATATAACCCTTGAACATGAAAAAAAAAACAATATTTTTATTTAGGGGAGTATGACTCTTCACACCCTGTGCTACATAAATATACCAGCTTTGAGACTGCACAATCCCAGGGAAAGGGCATATTCCCTGTCCTCGGCATTACAGTGATCTTGGAAAAACATCAGCAGATTTCCTGTCAACCAAATTAAGCTGGCAGGACAGCTATTGAATTAAGCAACAGTCAACCGATGTCACTCCTCATATATATTATAATAAATAAATAAATAAATAAATCAATATATATATATATATATATATATATATATATATATGTACGTATCTCTCTCTCTCTCTCTCTCTCTCTAAAGATATATCTATCCATATATATATATATATATATATATATATATATATATAAACACTTTATAAGCTCGAAATCCTGCAATATCGAATTTCAGAATCTCAAACCTATAAAGTCGAACGGACGAAAATCGCGAACCCAGAAATGTCGAATCTGACAATGTCGAACCCGGGGTACGGATAGTGCGTTAAGTGAGTGTTGTTTATTTTAGGGTTTTGGGGAGGGATTGTGTGTTTGTGAGTGTGTTGGGACATTTTATGTGTGGGTTAGGGTAGGTAGGTCAGCGTGTGAGTGTATTAGTGTTGGGAGTAGTGGTGTTTGTATATCTGTGATGTGTATTTGTTCAGGAGGGGTGTGGAATGTGTGGTGCTGGGCTGTCTGTGTTATGGAGTGTAGTGCAACCTCGGAGTTAGTATATATATTAGTAGGAGGGTATGGGGGTGCAGGGGGGGCTTGCCTACCTGCATATGTGTGTGTTTGTTTAGTTGTGTGCACTTGTGTTGTATTGCTTTTTGTACAGTGTCGGGAGGTGTGTGTGTGTTTGTATGTGTTGTGTAGTGTGTGCTGTATCTTTTTGCGGTTTTGTGGTTTCGGGATTTTGGGTATTGTGGTTTTGTGGTTTCAGTTATTTGGATTTTCGACTTCATGGTTTCAAGGTACTGAAATTCGATGTTTTAGTATTTCGAGATTATAATGTGAATCCATGTATATATATATATATATATATATATATATATATATATATATATATATATATATATATATATATGTGTTTGTGTGTGTGTATTATATATATATATATATATATATATATATATATATATATATATATATATATATATATATATATATATATATATATATATATAAAGACACACACACATGAGCGCACGCGCACACACACACACACACACACACACACACACACACACACACACACACAAGATAGATGAGATTATAGCAATCAAGTTTCTTGAGTTACCTTAGGTTGTAGGCCTAACAGACTAATACACTTATAATGAAAAATTTTGAATACACCCTTTTCACAGACCTCAGTAAGTGAGGCAGCAGCAAGGAGCTGTGTCTAAAAGATGGTTGGCATTTGTTATCTAGCTGACTCAAAGAACATCGGGTTGATGCCATCAGTGGTGGATGTTGTCAGGTAAAAAAGATGCCTTCTTTGCATTGTTAACAGTGGTTCTCATGATTTAAATGATCAGCACCACCGAGCAAAAAATGCTGCAGTGATAGTATCACTGAAGCAAAGGCCCACATTTAGCATGAGTTTGATAAGTCCAGGAAGAATAACTTTTGAGTAGCCTCAAAGAGGTTTGAGCATGCCATCCAGTTTTTCAGGAAATGGTATTTCCCAGACTGTTTTTATCAATGTTGGAGAAATGCTGTCCTTAACAGGGTAAGCTGTGTAAAGGAAGAAAGAACACTTTGTAGAACACCTGACACCATTGTACATAACCCAGTCTTTGGATTGTACATAAACCAGTCTCTGGATTGTAAATAATCCATTCCCTGAAGGAAGTTCCAGAAGCAGATGGCAGAAATGGATTATTTTCAGTAGATGGGACCACAGCAGTGATTAAAACGTTCTGCTTCAGCAAAGATGTGGGAAAGGATTTGATGCAGTACCCCTGAGAAAGGAGAAGGGGGGGGCAATTATTAAGGTTAGGTACAGTTCAAAATGGGGGAAAGAGCTTTGCAAATCATTTTTATCCCAATTTATTTCTCAGCAGAAGCCCCAAAGCACTGATCTGAAAGTGCTGACTGTGAACAGTGCTGTCTTGAATCTTCTCCTAGTCCATCAGCCAACACCCAGATATAGTTATGAAGGGAAGACCACCCGTCATTACCCCTGGCAGTCAGATCTTTCAGAGACTTCATTAGGTGTGATGTGTTTAATCAGCTATTGCCATTCTTGCTCCAGACACAAACTCTACATATCTAGGGAACAGGTTTTAAAGATTAGTACATCAGGATGAGACATGAGGCCTATAGATGCTGTTCCATTAAAGTTTTACTCTAAGTCACTAAACCCCTCCTTGTCAAATGTTTCACTTTTCAAAGTTACTGTGGAGGAGTTTCATGCTCTACCATATCCCCTTTTATTACAAAATAATGATATATCCTCTGTAAACAAACTCTCTAGTAGGTATACTGTACATTGATTTTATCGTAGGAATCAAAGGAAGTTCAATGTTACTGTGTCTTGCAAACATTATACTTCACCATTTCCCACTCTAGACTGTACCTCTCCTCTTAAGAAGGGCTGGGCCAGTCACAGCCAGGGTGAATTTAGGAATGCCAAACAATGATCTTTCTCCTACTGAATTATCTATATAATCTTCCAGAGGTGAAGAAGATACTGAATCTGCCTCTTCACCTTGTTTTATTGATCTGTTTGATTAGGTTTAGATCCCTTATACTGGCGTTTGTGGGACTGTTAGATTTATGAAGATAGAACAGAGGCTACTGCATCCCTGAATGCATGGGAGGCAAGGCATAGGTCTCCTCTGAGGAGCCTATATGACAAACAAAAGAGGGACAGTGCTTCTAGTCTTTTCTGGCAGCTTAGATGTTTTAAGTCTGTGATCCTGTTTGTTAGGAACCACTGGGGTCTTCCCAGCAGTTTCATGTGTCTGGTGAGGTACATCTCAAAAGGAGTGTTGTTGTATTCTATAATTGGTCTGATCAGTGATGAATACAAGCTAGTCCATTAGTAATCAGCTGTGAAAAGTAGGATTTCATGACAACTGCTGTTACATAGTGATAAAAGGAGAGGGAATTATTACACAAAGTTTCCAGGTCTCCTAACCAGTGGAGTATTATCAATACTATATGCTGGGGGGGGGGGGGGGGTTGTGTGCTGAATGCAATAATGGTGCATTTTTAGAGCATTTAATTTAAACTCATTTTCATTTATCCAGGCATTTATTAGTGTAAGATCTTTTGGAGGGCTTCAGTGTTAAAGGAGAATTTGACAATGACTCCCAGTTTGCAATTATCTGCAAAGTTGGTTAGCCATAGGACTTGTTTTTAGTCTGTAAGTCAGAGAAATAAATACTGAACAAAGTGGTCCCTATGTTAAGCTCTGCAGGACACTGCTGGTTACCTTCATGTTCTGTCTTGCTGCTCCTGCCACCTGCACCATCTGTTTTTTTTGTATTTTGGCCAATCAGCTATCCATTGAAGCATGCAGGGGTCTATTGGAAATGTTTTTAGTTTATTATTTATGTTAGTATGGGAGACAATGTCAAATGACTCAGCCAAATCAAGGTAAGCTTTGTGTACAGTTTGACTGCTACCAACAGACTGTGCTACCCTTCTGAAGAAATTCATTAGGTTCATTGCAAAGGATCAACCTTTTACAAAATAAAAAATTGTTGTGGATCTAGCCTGATGAGACATTTAATGCTGATGTTAATCAAGTCTGCTATAATGTGATCTATGGCCTTTCAAATGAGACTCGTGAGGCTGATGGGCCAATAGTTTCCAGGGTCGGTGATATGTCCACCTTTATGGGGTGGCTTCACCAGTGCTGAATGCCATACTTCCAGGACTGAGCCTGTAGCCAGGCTCAGTTTAAATAGCATATGGAAAAGTTCCTTTGGAGCATGTTTTGTACTATCTCACAAACATCAACATATGTTATCTGATCCCATGAAGGTAGTGTTCTTACTCTTGGATATCACTTTCAGTACATGCTATTTAGTGATGAAGTGGTGGGGGTTGAGAAATAGAAGCATAGTAAGGTCTTGGATAAGAGACTCATGAGTGAAATTTGCACTAAATATATTTGCTGGCATACTGGCAAAATTCATTGGGTCTGAGTAAGTTTTGCCATTTAGTACAAGTTCAGAACATTGTTGAGTGTTGTTTTTTAGTTTTCTGAAATAACTGCAGAAGGATTTATAATTGTCCTTGGCTTCACATGCCAACATAAGTTCATGGGATGTCTTAGTAGATCTAATAGTCATTTTTAAAGTCTTAGTCAAATTCCTAATAGTCTCCTTGACTTGGGGTTCTTTAGATCTGTTGTGCACTCTAGTGAGATTTTCTTTTTACCTTTTATTGTAAATTTTATGTTGGTAGTCCACCAGGGTGGTCTGCTTTTAAGTTTCCAATTGTACTTGGATCCAGATGGGACTGCCAATTCTATACATTTATTCACGGATATAAAACTCCTTTTCAAATCTATCTGCAGAGGGGATGCTGGGATGATGTTGTCATAAGTGAATTTTGTCACTTCATTACAGAACTTGAGGAGATTTGTGTGAAGTCTTTGAATTCTGATATATTGGTTTCAGGGGATTTAGATTGTTTGATGGAAGAAGTTACGAGTTTATGTTCTGACATAATTAGAAATGGAGCTACTAATGGAGATATGCACAGTGATGCTACATTTACAGTATAAGCACCAGAAGAAGTTGGCCTAGTAGCAATCTGCTACATAGCTCTCAACTGTCAAGATTTTTGACTCATATGTTTAGTCTGTTCCTCATAAATTTTTTTTTTCTGGCAGATTATTGGACAATAACTGAGAACTGAAGTCAGAAAATAATGACATACATTTGAATTTCAGATTTCATACCCAACAGAAAATTCTTGCCAATGCAAAAGCTAATCCAAAATGAAGATTTCGACCACCAGAGCAACAAGCAGCAAAAAGCAGTGTAATAAAAACAAACTAAACTAAAAAATAAAACAAGAATTTTAATAGCAAAAAAAGTGAGAGCTTTCATGCAAAACCTGAGGTCTGAGGAAGCGGTTTTCTGTGAAAGCATTCACCTTCTTGCAATTAAAATTCTTGTTTTATTTGTACTTTAGTTTGTTTTTATTATGCTGCTTTTTGTTGCTTATTGATGTGGTGGGTGAAGTCTTTTTTTTGGAGTATACACTGCTGTGGATTCATTCATAGGATCACAGTTCATAGTTAGGTACTAGGCTGTTGGCCCTAGGGCCTATATAAGCTTAGCCAAAAAGGTACCCTGGCTTTCGCCACCCAAGAAAATTATTTTTCTGTGCCCCTGTCAAGCAGAGCTACAGAGGTGATCTCCGGGGTGAATTTCCTATTTCCCATCCAGTCATCAAGATATTTCTTGAAGAGTGCTAATGAGGAGCTTTGTTTGATATAGATAGGTAGTTTGTTCCAGAGTATGGGAAGTCTCTGGGACAGGAATCTATCCCTCCAGCATGTTCTGTTTATTGTGGTGACAAGGTTTAGGTCCCTAGAGCATGTAACTCAGAGGGATTGGGATTTCTTTAAGTGCAGTATGTCCAACAGCTATGGGTTTGACATAGCTTTGTATGTTAGGCAGAGATCGCCTCTGAGTAGGCAATATGCGACGGAGTAAAGCTGGAGTTTTTTTAGATGGTCTGCATAGGGCAGCTGTTTGAGGCCGGTAATCCCCTTTGTGAAGTATTTCTGTGGCCTTTCCAGTTGTTGTAGATGTCTTGTGAGGTACATACCAAAAGGGGCGTTGTACTCTATAATGGGTCTAATGAGTGATGAGTAGAGGGAAACAATGACCTCTTTTTTTCCTGGATGAGAAACCTCTTGTGATGAGGTGTGCCATGTAGAAGGATTTCCTGACTACTGTGGCAATGTGATTATCAAAAGAGAGACTACTGTCCACCTATGTCCCAAGGTCTCTTATCACACTTTTGGTGTTAAGTAGGCTACCATCTTTGTGGTAGGTCATGCGTACAGAGTTTTTACCAAAGGGGATGACAATGCACTTTTTAGCATTGAGCTTGAGGCCATGGCTTTGACACTAGGCATCTGTCTCAGTGAGGCCCTTATGTAAGATTTCCACATCGTTAGGAGTTTCGATTATGGCTCCTAGTTTGCAGTCATCTGCGAACTTCATTAGCCAAAGACCTTCTGTGTTAGCCTGTATTTCAGAAAAGTAGATACCAAACAGGAGAGAACCCAGGACTGAACCCTGTGGTACTCCACTTGTCAATGGTCTGAAGTCAGATTTGGAGTCTGCTACTTTCACAGTGTGCATTCTGTCAGTGACCCAGTTGGCAACCCATCTTATGACATATGGATTTATACCTAGTTTAGTGAGTTTATCTATAATTCCAGAGTGGGGGATGGTGTTAAAAGCCTTGGTGAGATCTAGATAGGCTGTGTAAACCACCTTACCCTCGTCTACTGCTTTGGTGATAAGTCTATCAGGTTTAGGACACATGATCTGCATTTTACAAACCTGAACTGGGTGGGGCCGAGAGTTTGGAGATTACCAATGTCTTTGTTTATAAGTTACTGACGCCAAAGGTATCCAAGGGATTCAACAAACAAACCAAGACTCAAAACAAATATCCCCAGGAAAGACCACGATCCAACAGCTTCTCTTGTAAAAACAGCTTTAATTGTAGCAATAAAACAAGATCACAGTGCCAACCCGATGGTTAAGCGCTTTCACGTATTACCATACGCTTCATCAGAACAAAGATAAATTAAAATGGCACAGTTTAAATACTTAAAAAACCGCCAAATTTCATCCTTAATGAAATAATTGTACATCAATACTTAAAGTGACAACTACTTATTTCTAGTTAGTGTAACTAAGGAATAGGGAGATGGAGGCTATTCTTGACACCCTTTGTGAATACAACATCAGGATTATGTCTGCTGATAAGGGGGGTGGGATTGTGTTATATGACCAGAATGCTTATGCAGCTAAAATATTGTTTGTGTTCGGCCATGGATTCCATCAATGTTTTGTCCGAAAATTTTTCTCCAGGTTGGAGGGATGAAATGGACAATGTTCACTCTGAACTGGCTATACTTAAGGGTGAAATCACCCGTTTACTTGAACTAATGACACCGCCTATTTGTTTAGCAAAGACTACGCCCAATCGGGTTGGGCAGGAGACGATTTCATCACCACGTTTGACATCACCACGCTTACTTTCCGGCAATGCAAGTACAGAGGATATACCTAACGGTCAAAGACCGGCGGCGTCTTCCAATTCGGTGTTGGCGGAATCTATAGGCAGAAATGGCAATAACGGAGGTTTTCTCAACTTTTCCAATGAATCTGCTACCCATTTGGATGACGTCTATTTAATCTCGGGAGCGAAACCCAAGCGTTTGCCACCTACTAGAACTTATTCTGTTATGGAGGGACAACAGAGTGGTATATTCAAAAACACGCAAGGTACTGTAACCAAAACCATGTACAATTCCCGAGAAGGGAATAATGACAATTTTAAAGTTAATTTTGACAAATTTCTACGTTTACCCTTCGAATTTGGTTCTGGGGGTAAAATTCAGGATGGACACAATAACCATGCAATGTCTAATTCTACTTTGAAGGACAAGATTTTTAACTTTGGTAATAAGCTCAATAAAATCAAGAACTTGCAAGTAGATAATATGTACTTACGGAAATGTTTGGAATGTAACATAGTCCCCATGGGGCTTAGGTTTTTCAAGCAACCCATTGGGGTTGACTTGAATGCTGAAAATATTACCAAATGTAATCAGATGTTTGACAATTTTGGGAAACAATTTATGGAGTTTATTTTAGGCTGTAATGATCACAAGCTTAGTGTTATGTTGAAAGAGGTAGAAAATATCAGCCAATCTATCACTACTGATTTGGTGTTTCCACAATGGGAAAAACTGTTTGTCAAGCAATTTGAATATGCTGAAAATAGTGGTAAAAAGAGTTTTGATAGAAAATGTAAAAAATTCTCTAGAGATTTGAAACAATATGAAAATGGCAATGTATACAGATGGTATAAGAGCGACATGGGGAAATACAATGAAAACAACAAGTATGTAGAGGGTGAAGGTTTTAATAATTTTATTGATGGTAAATATTTTTTATTACCAGGGGGGAGGGGGTACAACAGATGGCAGGAAACAGGAATGAAGCAGGGAAACAGGAAACATTGGTACAAATAGAGGGAACAATTAACAGGGATGGTACCAACACTTTTTCTCAAAATTTTGAAATTGCACCTAACAGTGTAGTCAATGTTGAAGGTGATTTAAAAGTGTTTAACTACACTTCCTTTCCAGTTAACAAAGAACATTTTTCCATTTTCTCTAAGGGTATGAAATACATTCCTAGTAAACCCTTTGACTTGGTGGACACCCTAGTTGAAATCAAGTTATTTTTAAGGAAACTAAATTTGAATATATTTTTTCAGGACAGTTCTGTCAAACCTACTGTCACCAATACCCTCAAAAAAAGAAACACCTTTACACCACCTATGCATAGAACATTAGTATCTTTTGAAAATGTTGTCAATAAGGAATTATACACACTTTTTAATCATGTGAGGAGTAATAGAACACAAGGTGTCAGGAATAGGGAGATGGAGGCTATTCTTGACACCCTTTGTGAATACAACATCAGGATTATGTCTGCTGATAAGGGGGGTGGGATTGTGTTATATGACCAGAATGCTTATACAACTAAAATATTTGACATTCTTAACAACTCTACTCAATATGAGGTATCTTCTCTTAATCAAATAAACATAGCCCATCACAGAATTGATCTCTATTTAGAAGAATTTTGATTAGATGAAAGAATTGATGAGGATTTGTACAAATTCTTGAAAGTAGATTTCCCGGAATTGGCTACTATTTTTGGAATACCTAAGGTCCACAAAGATTTATCGGATCCACCTTTTAGACCTATTATTTCTGGGAGCCACAGCAAGACCTTTCCCTTTGGAAAGGTGGTTGACTGTTGGCTCAACCACATTACAGGTAGGACCGAACACATCATGAAAGATTCATGGGAATTTTTGGGTATTTTTACCTAGGACCTTTGGAGTTCTAACATGATCTTTGTCACAGTGGACATTAAAGATCTTTTTTCCTGTATACCCAAAGATGAGGGAATACAAAGGTTTACTAGTTGTTTGTGTAAGCACAGTGGCTATAGTTGGGACAAAATACAACTTACAACTGAGTTTACTGAAATTGTACTTGAGAATAATTTCATCTATTATGAAGGTGAGTACTACAGACAAATTTCAGGTGTGGCAATGGGGGCAGCTTGTGCCCCCATTTATGCAAACCTTGTACTTTTAGATTGGGAAGAGGAGTTTGTCTTTAGTTCAGACTGGATGAAATGTATTGGTTGTTATGTTCGTTATCTAGATGATTTGTTTATCCTGTGGAAGGGAGATGAATTACAACTTGACAGTTTTATCGAATATATTAACAACACCACTACGTATCTTAAATTTGTGCATCAATTCAATAGAGTAGGGATCAATTACTTGGATGTATTCATTTACAGTGATGGCAATACCTTTCAATCTCAGATTTACAGAAAGGATACGTTCAGTAATGGGTACCTAGATTTTAGTAGTACGCACCCGTATTCTCAGAAACATAGTATATTAAAAGGGCAGTGTATTAGAGCTGCAAGGATGACATCTTTGGAAGAGAAAATGAAACAAGAAATGGAATTCATTGGTAGTTTATTTAAGAAAAGAGGGTACCCTGATTATTTGATCAAAGATGTGATTGGTTATGTAGTGCAAGAATGGGGCAAAAAATATCCACCCTTATTAGGGAAGGGAAACACTCGAAATATTTTGAAAAACAACACTAATGATGTGAGTAATTCACATTACTCAAAATCCTGTATTTTAAGATATGGGCAACATGTTGGCAAGGTGAAGGAAATAATCAATGCCAATTGGAATATTATCACCAGTGACGAGGGCATCAAAAAGCACATCAGTGATAAGCCTACCTTCGTATATAAAACTGGGTTTAATATAAAAAAGATTATTGAGTGGAAATCCAATAGGCAGTCATTAAAAAATTTTAATACCAACAAAGGTACTAAGAAATGTGGACATTGTTCACAATGTTCCTTTATATTTGAGGGAGACAGGTTTACATTAAATAACATCAATCGGAACACAATTTGGTTTGTTAATGGGAATTGTCAATCAAGACATTTGATTTATTTAGCTATGTGTAGGTCCTGTCCCTGTTTTTATGTTGGGAAGACCGACAGACAGTTTAAGAATAGAATATATGACCACTTGTACTGTATAAAGAAAAAGGACGAGAATAATGCTTTATCTCGTCACGTGGTCAGTAATAGTACTTGTCACAACTTTCTGTTTGCCATTTTAGAAAAGGTGAAGCCCAATCCAAGAGGTGGCGACATCAAAAGGATTGTGGGTGAAAGAGAAATTAAATGGCAAATAAAATTAAATGCAGCATGTTTTCCTGGTCTTAATGAAATGATTCCTACCAAGCCCCTTATTAAAAGTTGATTGTTTACAAATGTATTTAACATTTCTTAGTACATATAAAAACACATATATATTTTTTTACATGTGGATAGTAATAATTAATGTATTTAATTAAATGAATTTATTTGTACTCTTTAAAACCAATGGTTACATGTTGAACATCGTATTGATTTTTTGTGAGGTAAATTTCATTTATTTGATTTGGGTTGAAGTGTAAAAAAGTTGTTTCATGGAATGGGTGAAATGCGTGGTTACACTAACTAGAAATAAGTAGTTGTCACTTTAAGTATTGATGTACAATTATTTCATTAAGGATGAAATTTGGCGTTTTTTTAAGTATTTAAACTGTGCCATTTTAATTTATCTTTGTTCTGATGAAGCGTATGGTAATACGTGAAAGCGCTTAACCATCGGTTTGGCACTGTGATCTTGTTTTATTGCTACAATTAAAGCTGTTTTTTACAAGAGAAGCTGTTGGATCGTGGTCTTTCCTGGGGATATTTGTTTTGAGTCTTGGTTTGTTTGTTTATAAGTTCCATGATGATACGTTCTATGGCCTTGCAGACCAGGCTTGTTAGGCTAATGAGGCGGTAATTCCAGGGGTCCGTGGTGGCTCCCCCTTTGTAGAGTGGGATAACTGTCGCTATGTGCCATTCAGTGGGCACAAATCCTGAAGTGAGGCTATGACTGAACATGGTGCTTAGGTTGGGTGCCAGTTCATTCTGTAGTTCATGTAGAACGCAGCCTGGGATGTTGTCAGGTGCCATGGATGCTGTGTTCTTTGCTTTGAAGAGTGTATTTTTTTAACTGTGCAGCCATGATTACAGGAACTTGGCATTCTTCCAGTATAGAGATGGACCCTTTAGGGGGTGAGAGGAGGTAAAGTTAGCACTGAACCTATCTGCCAGGATGTTGGCAATATTGGATGGTTCTGTATATTTAGTGCCATTGTGCTGGAACTCACAGGAGATCTGAGTGTTGCCACTGAGATTCTTGACATAGCTATAGAATGCTTTGTGGTTGTCTTCAGAATCAGTGGTGGTTATGTTTTTGTAATTAGCTTTGGAGGATTTTATGAGGGATCTCAGCTTCTTACTGAGGCTGACCAGGGAGTTCCTCCAATCATGGTATTTTACTCATTTTTGCAACAGTTACTTTCTTCTGTTGTAGAGTTTGTTTATTGCAGGGGACCACCAGATTGGCTTCCTTTCTTTGGGGGATAGCCTCTCGGTTCTGTTAGTGATAGAATGATCCATGCACTCATGTAAATGCTTATAAAGTGCATTTGTGTAGGATTCAGCAGTCGTGCCTCTATTGTCCATCTGCATGGGTGTCATAAAGTTTGCCACTTCTGTCTTAAGAAGCATGAAGCTGGCTTTGGAGACATTTTTTACAGTGGTTTCCCTAATGGGGGTGGGGGTGGGATGTGGATGTCTAGGGTGATTAGCTTGTGGTCGTATCTGACCAGTGAGGAATTGACCTCTGGTGTGGAGCACCGGTCACTCATGTTGGTAATGACCAGGTCTAGGATATTGTTGCCCCTGGTGGGGGTGTGGATAAGTTGATCCAAGGCATTGGAATTTATGAATTCCAGAAAACGTTGAGCAAAAGAGTTGGTAAATGAGTAGTTTTCCCAGTTAATGGTGGGTAGTTGAAATCACCCCTTATTAGGGTGTTGGGTTGTACCTTAATATTTTCCAGTGTATCAAGAAATGAGGAGTGGGAATCCTGGGGCATGGTGGGGGATCTGTAGCAAGTTACAATTTGGATTGCGGTCTTGCCCAGAGTTAGTTGCACTTGGATAATCTCGGATGCATTATGCTGAGCAACTAGCCTGGAGGAGTGGATATCCTTAATGAATATGGACACACCTCCGCCTTTAGTTTTTCAGTCCAGGTTAGGTGGCCAAAAGGTGTGGTATGAATTATAGCCTGGTAATGGAGCCTTGAACCAGGTCTCTGTCACTGCACAGATGTTGATGTTCTCCATTTTAAGGAGTGCCTCGAGTGAATGCATTTTGAGGTTTAGAATTCTAGCATTGAGTGGCATTCCCCTCAGATTTTGCTTGCTTTTACCTGTTACTGTGGTGAATTTGTCATTTGAACCTTGCCCAAAAAAGCAGTATAGGGGTGGCAAGAGCCTTAGCCAGTATCTGGAATCCCAAGTGTGACAGGTGCAGGCCATCTCTGGCATAGCATCGTGGTCTGTTGATCATGTCATCCCAGGCAGGCAGATACTGGATTACTGGATCCCCTTAGAATGACACCAGAAGCTTAGCCAATTGTTGAAGTCAATCATTTTGTCCTTATACTGTGCTATCATTCTGGGTGAATGCAGGATGCTACTCAGGGCTAGGGTCATACTTGCCTGGGCTACAAGATCAGAGAGCTCCTCCATGTCTCTTTTCATGTAGTTCAGGGAGGTACATCTCAAGTCATTCATACCAACATGGACAATGACAGAGTCCTACTTGTACTTGTTGTGGAGTGACCTCAGTGAGTACATTATGTGTCAGATCCTGGCACCCGACAGGCAGCTGACAGTAACTTTCTCCTTGTTTAGCCTGGTGAGTGGAACATCATTGTGCCTGACTATAGAGTCAGCTATGACTAGAGTGTTATGCCTTATGGGCTGTGGTTGAGCGGCACACCAATTTGTGGGCTATGTGTCATTTCGGTTGTGTTGTGGGGTAGAGGTTGCTTGGGTTTCTGCTTTGGAAGTCTCTGTTGCTTGAGCAGACTTTTATTGAGAGCCTCAGTGAATGTAGGTGTGTGTTTTGTGTTTCTATGTGTGTGTTTTGGTGGTGTAGGTTTTGAGGGACTATGTGATGAGTGTGGTGTGGTGCAAGTGTTTACCTTCTCCTCTTGACTGTCTCGTCCAGTCTTGGGTGAAGAGAGCTTTGCTTCCAGTTTGTCTATATAAATGCATCTCCCACAGGGTGTAGTGTTGGGTGGTAGAAAAAGAGGGTTGTCTGTGTACATGAGGCAATTGCTGCATTGCCCCAAGATGCCCAGATTCATCAGGTAGACCTTTGCCTACAGGTGTTCCTGTCTCTCTTTTGGTTTCAATCCAAGACCTGTTATTCTCTCAACTTTTTACATTTGTGAAAGCAATATTTTAAAATTGCACCTATTTTTGAGCCTTTGTCCCCTCATAACTTATGGCCATGTCTAGATTTCCTGCTGTAAGAGTTTGAAAGGTATGGTACTATACTGAATTTTTATTTATTAGATGTAAAACTTCTGTGCATGTGTTATTTTGGAGGTGTTGATAAACCAGACATTGATGGGTAGTTAAAGTCTCCCAGAATGATAGAGTTATTATTTACGGAAAATTCATTCAGGATTTTTTGGAATCTGACATGAACTTCCAGAGTCATGGAAGGTATCCTGTAACAGATGATAAACTGATAGTTGATTTTATGTAGTGTGATTTGTGGTTTAAGTTCCTTTTTTTTTTTTTTTTTTTTTTTTTCTGGGTATCTGTCTAGTGGTGATATGGTCTCTGACAAATTTGGACTCACCATCCCAGTTGCTATTTGGTCTGAAGACATCATAGAAACTAAACCCAGGCGTAGAGGAAATGCTTAATGCAAATTTTTACTAAGTTTCCATTATGCATAATATGGATGTCGTCCAAATGCAGGAGTGCTTGAAGGTCAAGCAGCTTGTTGTTTAGACTTCTGGTATTGAGCAGACCCATCTTAATTATATCCTGTTTTGAAATTAATACATTTGCTATGTTGGGATATTCATTAACTGATGTTGGCTTAAAAAAGCACTATGTGACAGAAAGGGCTTTACCTATTATATTGAATAATTTGAGTGAGAGGTGCAGACAATCCCTTGCAAAGCAAGTAGGACTGCCAAGCAATTGAAATTCATGCTAACACATACCGGATCCCTCTAAAATGATACCAAATGTTTAGCCAGTTGCTAAAGCCATTCCTCTTTTCTTTATATCTAGACATCATTTGCTGAGGATTTTGATGAGTGTCATGGCTTTGCCTGCATTTCTGACATGCATAGATCACTCAAACATATCTGAGCATCTCCTTCAAGACTTTTCATCTCCTCATTCTCCCTCACATACACAACTACCATGTCATAGTTATATGCATCTGGAGCAAGGGTCCTATAGGTCCTTGAATTGTCTGAGATCCTGGCACCTGAAAGACAACTCACTATCACTATCACATCCTGTCTTTGTCCAGCCTAGTGAATGATGAATCTGTGTGGTCTAACTATGGAGTCACCAGTCACTAAACTATTTTTTGTAGAGTGGTTGGGTGTACTGGAACTGAAGTCCTTTCTCTCATGATGAGTCTTTGTTAAAGGTGAGATATGCTGCTATATCTGTCCTAGAACTTCAGCAAAGGATGGGGGGAATGGAATACAAATCTGAAGGCACATGGATGAAACAGAGTACAGATAAGATAGCTGTAATGGCACCAAATGGGGAAAATCAGAAGAAGCTGAGAATCAGTATAAGAGGGAAGATACAACAGGTTAACAGCTTCGAGTATCTGGGAGGGGTGGCTGAGGAAAACAGAAGTCTGAATGAGGAAGTCAAGGCTAGAATCAGAGGGGCTGCAGTCAACTAGCACAGAGTGGTGGATTAGTGTATGATGGAAAAATGCCAAAGAAGCTGAAACATAAGGTGTACAAAACAGTGGTGCCATCAGGGGTCTATATTAGAACATCGAAGTTTCAAAACTTCGAATGTTCTAATATCAAACCCTATTCAGTGAAAACTGAAAACATTGAACATACAGAGCAGCGAATTTTTTCCTAGGGAAAAACTTTGCTGTTCCAAAACACATACACACAACACAAGCACACCAAACAAACAGCAATCCACAAACATACACCTAAAATCTTACACCTAACCCTACACTAAACTATACATACACCACTAACTATCCACTTACCGTAACCCAAACTCTAACCCTAAGGTCCTTCACTATAGCACACTTACCTCACCCGCGCCCTAACCCTAACTCACCTACCCCACCCTAACCCTCACGTCCACACAACTGCATACTTACCTGACCTGCGCCCTAACCCAAACTCACCTAACCCGCCCTAACATTCACATCCACACAATCGCACACATACCTAACCCGCACCCTAACCCTAACTCACCTAACCCACCCTAACCCTCACATCCACACAGTCGCACACATACCTAACTCACACCCTAACCCTAACTACCCTAACCCACACTCAATTACACATTTACCTGAACCCGACCTGTAACTTTCCACCACAGTGCTGAAAATACCAAAGCAACAGAAACGGACAACCACATTTTTTCCCTAGGAAAAAATGTGGTTTTCTGTTGCTTCGATATTTTCAGCTTTCACTGAATAGGGTTCGATATTAGAACATTCGAAGTTTTGCAGTAGCATATCTCCTACTCCAAGGTGATCTCTGCCTAACATATAAAGTTATGTCAAACCCAGAGCTGTTGGACATGCTACACCTAAAGAAATCCCAATCCCTCCGAGCTACATGCTCTAGGGACCTAAACCTTGTCACCACAATAAACAAGACACGGTGGAGGGATAGATTCCTGTCCCAGAGACTTCCTATACTATGGAACAAGCTACCCATCTATGTCAAGCAAAGTTCTTCATTAGCACTCTTCAAGAAAAATCTTGATGAGTGGATGGGAAATAGGAAATATACCCCGGGGATCACTTCTGTGTCTCTGCTGGACAGTGGAACAGGAAAATAACTTTCTTCGGTGGCGTAAGCTATGGAACCTTACTGGCTAGGCTTACGTATGCCCTTGGGCCGATAGCCTAGTACCTACCTATGAACCTATGAACCTATGAAACTTCAATGTTCTAATATAGACCCATGCCATCAGTACTACTGTGTGGTACTGACACCTGGACAGTAAAGGCAGAGCTGTCAAGGAAGGTAGAAGGGATGCAGATGAAGTACCTGACACATGGGGTAGGATACATACTGTGGGACAGATGCAAATATAAGGATATCAGAGCAGAAGCCAAAGTAGCTCCAATTGAAGAAAAGGTCAAGAAGAACAGATTATGTTGGTTTGGGCACATGTGCAGAAAAGCAGAAAATACTCTGGTGAAGAAGATGTGGGACAGACAGGCAGAAGGCAAGAGGAAATGAGGGCGTCCAGCAAAGAGCTGGATGGATTGTGTGAGAGAAGACCTGTGAATGTCAAGCATTAGTGTCGAAGATGGTAGGAGAATGGCACTGAATAGAGAGAGAGAGCGAGATGGCAACAGTTGACATCCCAACCCCGTGCATAAAATGGGAAAAAGGGGATTGATGATGATGATGATCTCTGTCCAAATATTTACACTATGTATGTTTAGCTTCACTCTGTATGAAGCCACATTGAATCTTTACTTAGTTAATATGTTGGCCTTTTCATTTAGGATTTGTAATAACTTTATTTAAATATAACTATACTATGTCAGTGAGAAGCTTTTCTCCCCAGGCCTCCTCTAAAAATCATATATTATTCCAGCTGGACTTTCTTGAACAACAAATGTTAAATAAAAAATGTTTATTTTTAATTTTTGCTGAGGCCTAATCCTTATCAGTCCAGGAAGCTTGGGTAAGTATTTCTTTACAGCATCCACAGACTCTGTTTTTGTGTGAGTGAGGCCTCCATGTCTTTTTCATATCTGCACCTGTCACAAATAGAGTTATTTATGTTTAGCAAGAGATTATTATCTGTGAACATAAGGCATTTGCTATACTACTTAAGGATACCTAATACCATGAGACTGGCAAGAAAGGGTGACAAGTAGGCTGAACTTAAGTTTTTGTCCTGTATGTAAAACTTGATTTGATGTTCAGAAAGTTGCAGAGCTTAAATGAAACAGAGATCTGTGGTCTTGGCTAAGGATTGTGGAGTATAGTTACATATGACTGTCTGTTTAGGTAAATATTTAACTTGAGATTAAATGCAGCTGTGATAAACACAGCTCAGGAACCTTGTATACTAGTAGTGTTGAGCTTATTTTAGTAACTGTGGACTAAATTACACAATGTAGTGCCATGACCATGGCTGATACAAGTTATTTTTAGGATACTAGATGCTCAGCTTTGCATACTAGGCAGCTACAAACAGCTTGAATGTACATAGTGAGAGCCTATTCACTGATAGGAATTTGGTGAGTTGGTTATATTAGGAAAAGTTACAACTGGGCAGCCATTCTGATGTAATAGCTGTAAAACTATTTTGTTAATTTAACAGAACTGTATGTTAGTAAGTCATGGTGCTAGCACTTGTGAAACCCATTGAAAGTATTAGTGGATTTGGCTGGGATTTGCAGGTAAAGGATGCATGGCTGTTCAATGGTAATTTTTGTGTGGGGTGCAGTGGAATGGGATGCATATACAATCATACATGTATTAGGCCCTAAATAGTGCTGACAGTCCAACTGAAGGACTAAAGCAAATGGTAGTGCTGATGGGAGAAGCAGTGCTAGGCTTCCCGATGGATGGGGCAGAACTACAGTAAGTCATATGACTTTATCTTAGATGTAAGGCATGCTAGCGCTTCCAAAGAAGTGCATGAAGCACCACAGAGTTACATCCTGCAGTCATAAAGCACATGAAGGGCAAAATAATGGCCAACTGATAGACCACTGTGGGCATAGACATCAACTGGTGAGTCAATTAAGTTGATAGCAAAGTAGGAAAGGAGAGAGCAATAAGCAGAGGGAACTACAGAAAGGTAACCACTAGTTTTGAAAGGTTAAGGGAAGGAGGGTAATCTTTTTAAGGGAAAGATCCCAGGTTTTCATAGATTGAAAAGAAGTGTAGCTGAAGGAAGTAATGAATGAATGAATGTTGTGCATGGGTTTCAGGGAGAAGGACAGGTAATAAGGGGGTAGGCAGACAGACAACAAGACAGACAGACCAGCAGACATAAAACACAGACTCAGACATCCAGGGGTGGTGGAAACACAGAGAGTGGATGGACAAAACCAAACAGAGAAAGACAGAGAGAGAGGATAAACGGTGATAAGAAGGGTTGAACAATGAATTATGAATGGGAATGTGTAGCTGGTGCAGAGGATTAAGGCTATGATCTGCTAACAAGCGGTTTCCTTTAGTGCAGGGTTTGATTCTCTCAGCCACCATTTGCCTGCTATGTGACCTTGGGGAAGTTACTTAACCAAACAAAGCTCTGGGACAATTGGGAAATTGGGCTATGTGCCTCAATGGCTTCCTTGACTACATGCCAAGTAGTGACCTACTATTTTATATAGAAAAGGGGGAAAGCACCAGGATGAGGATAGGGTAGTGTCCCTGCTTGGTTGGAAGAGAATCTGGCTCAGAGAGCAAGAAATCCAGGTATCTGTCACCTGGGTAGCCAATGTTATGAGTCAGTAATTCTTCCTGCAGCCAAATGGGGTGAGATTTGCTGGTCAAGTGTCTCTGCAAGCCACATCAGAAGGCACCTCACACTGCAGAGGTAAGCAACAATTTGTGTTGTACTTCAGCTGCCAAGAGACTCAGAAGTGGACCCTTTATCTGCTTTCAGTTAAACAACCACAGAGGGCTTTGTTGGATCCTCCAGATTACCTGCAACAAGAGTACAATCATTCCCCTGCTAAGATACAGTCCTGGAATGCAAAACTGAAGGCACATAGAATGAAACTGAGTACAAATAAGACAGCTGTAATGGCAGCAAATGGATGAGATCAGAAGAAGCTGAGATTGAGGTAGAAGGGAAGATGGTGGAACAATTTAATAACTTAAAATATCTGGGAGGGGTGGTTGAGGAAAAGGGAAGTATGAATGAATAAGTCAAGTCTAGAACCAGAGGGGCTGCAGCACAATCCGAGTTGAGTGTGGCCTTACTGTTTCCTCCACAGCTGAAACTGTTGAAAGACGATACAATGGGAAAAGTTACACTCGCATACTGGCAACACAATCACAGCAGTACAATGCACTGGCAAACACATCATGTACACCCCACTGCTGGGGCAGTCATTTCTACCTTCTCAACATCTAGCCATATTCACTTCATACTCTGTTTTTTGCTGCAAAACAAAGTATGCATTCCTAAGTGTTGCTCACCCCTCTCTAACACAGATGACAAGCAGGCGGGTATTTCATTTAGATGCTTTAATACATAGAAACACATCAGGATGGATAGCAGCATGATAAAATACAACTGGTTAGCAGACAGACTTTATATACAGACATGCTTTCACCTCAACAGTTTACTACAAAATAGCAGTCAGACTCGCATGTGCTCGGTAGTTATACACTTGTGTAAGCCCTTGGATAGCTTCTTAAAGGTACATACACACACAGTGATCTACATCCTCCCTCTTAAAAAGATTGCTCTTTGTAAAAACAAGACTAGAGTTAGACATGAACTATTACATGCATTAGAAACAAAACACAATGTTCATGTCTAAATTGCTTTGTATCTGTTACAGGGTTTAGAGATACAGTCATATCTCATAACATAACAATCTGGACCAAATCTAGCAACAAGGACAGTCTTCAGTGAACAACTTGTATCAGGAACTACTGGATTTGTCACAGGAAGGGGGATGTCCTCTGGAACTTCATCTGGAATTGGAACACCAGACAACTCACTCTGAGATAAAGCACCTTTCTCACAGGTTATGTCCTGTGGTATAGGCTCGGACACCAGTCTCAAATGCCTAAAGTCTGCTCTTTGCGATTCCACATTGTACGATCTCTGCTCTGAGCAAATACTGTTCATGACACCAATCCAAGCATAACCTTTGGATGTCTGCATCCTTACCACTTCTACTTTTCGTAATGGATTGAGTGGTTTGCTGGTTTTATCGTAGAAGGACTTCTGGGTTTGGTATTTCTTCAACAGATTGGTTTTCACTGACCTGTTGTTCTTGATACATGGAACCAACAATTGACTACCGATTGGTAATGTGGTTCTGGTTTGTCTCAACAGAAGTCTCTGAACAGGTGAACCAAGATGTTTATCACGAGGAATATTTCTGAGATTAAAGAGATTCAGGAAAACATCACTATTATCTAATTTTGACTTTTCTAATGACTGTTTTGCACTTTGAACTGCAAAATAAGTTTACTGTGGGTACTCACGACTACACCTAACATGAGAAAAGTCCCACTCTTCAGCAAATCCTTTGAACTGTTGGCTTGTAAACTGCATGCCATTGTCAGAAATAACTTTGTACACACTACCATGCACTTCAAAATGACACTTCATCTTAGTAATCACTGTACTGGATGCTAGGTTGGGAATTAAGTCAATCTTGAACCAATTGGAGTAAGAGTCTACTAACACTAAATAATGTTGACCATTCCACTCGAAGATGTCAGTGGCTACTGTTGACCAAGGTAGTTCCGGAATTTGGTTTCTCTCTGTTGATGTGGCTTAGTACTATTACACACGGAACAAGATAAAAGTGCTCTCTCAATGACTATTGACATAGAAGGCCAAAATACTAGTCTTCTCACCCTTCTTTTGGTAGAGTCAGTACCTGGGTGACCATGATACAAGATAGTAATGTACTCTGGTTGCAAGGATTTTGGAACAATTACTTTTGGGACTTTCATAATGATACTATTGTCAGACAAAATTCATATTTGTATGAAAAATAAGGTTGCACTTATTGAAGTAAACTAGATTGCTTTGATGGCCATCCTTGATTGACAAAGTGGTTGAGCCCCTGTAAAACTGGTCTGTGGCTGTGTGATCTCTCAGCTGATCAAGACGTTTGGAAGAAAAATTTCTCACTTCCATGACTTCAAAATCAAGGTTCTCATTCTCATGCTCTTCTGTGGTGTTTCTGAGCAATCTGGTTAATGTATTAGCAAGATAGAAGAAGTTTGCATTTCATGTAGACAAGATTGAAATTATACTTTTTCAGTCTCAGCATCATGCATTGCAGTCTGGCTGGAGCTGAATGCATAGGCTTTCTCAAAATAGTGACTAGAGGTTGGTGATTTGTTTCGATCTGGATAGGTCTACCATAAACATAATCATGGAACTTTGAACATACAAACACAATTGCCAAAAGCTCTTTCTTGATCTGGGCATACTGCATCTCAGTTTGGGTAAGAGTTCTTGATGCATAGGCAACAGGTTGATCCGCTTGTAGAATGACTGCACCAAGCCCAAATTTCAAAGCATCACAGGAAAGTGTAACTGGTTTGCGAACATCATAGTATCTGAGAGTTGGTGGACTAGCAATTCTGTTTCAGGACATCAAATGCTCTTTGGTGTTGCTCTAACCAAGACCAGGTAACATCTTTAAATGTCAACTCTTTAAGCAGCACTGAAAGTTGGCTCAAGTCTGGAATGAACTTGCCGAGGTAGTTGATCACGCCAAGAAAACACTGCAGGGCTTGAACATTGTCTGGAGCTGGCATCTCAAGAATGGGTGTTTGTTTTGAAGGTTCTGAATGTAGGCCTGTACTAGTAAATAAATGATCAATATACATAACTTCTTGTAGCCTGAATTTGCATTTGTGTGGATTGAGATTAAGATTCACTTGATGTGCCCTTTCTAGAACTTTTTTGAGGTTTCTGTCATGTTCAGCTTCACCATGACCGCCTACCAGTATGTTGTCTACCACAATAGCATAAGGATACTCGGAAAAAATTTGCTCCATTGCACGTTGAAAGACTTCACTTGCAGAATTTATCCCAAATAGCATTCTCAAAAATCTGTACCTGCCATATGGACTACTGAATGTAGTGAACAATGAGGATTTTTTTGTCAAGCTGAATTTGCCAAAATGAACTGTTCGCATCTAAGACAGAAAAAACAGTGGCATTTGGCATGAAGGCTGCAGCTTCTTCAAGTGTGTGCATTGGATGATGAGGTCTTTTAAGTGCTTTGTTCAAATCTCATAGATCAATACATATTCTCATGTCATCTGAGCTTTTCTTATGAGCTACCACCATGGAAGATACCCACTCAGTTGGAGTTGCAACTGGACAAATCACACCTTGTCACACCATTTTATTGAACTCAGTTTTGATTCTGTCCTGCATGGCTATTGGAACTTTTTGAGCTGGCCTGATAACTGGACTGACATTTGTGTCTAACTTCATGGAGTACACAACTGGAAGTTTGCCTAGTTTTTCTTCAAAAAAGTTCAGCATAGGTAGAAAAAATGTACTGTGTGAAATTAGAGTAGTGGTCTTTTAAGCTTACTTGGTGGACTTCCTTATTAAATGAAAGCAGTCCCATTTTCAAACTGTCTCTGAGCCCTAATAATGTCTGGACACACCTCTCTACCACATAGAATAATAAGTCATAGCATCTTCCAGCAGAGTAACATGAAAGCACTACTGAGCTTTCAGTTTGAATTTCTTCACCTCCATAAGCAACAAGCTTATGTCCTTTTCCAAATCAAGCCTCTCACCATGGCTCACTCTAGCAAATGTTGCTGATGACATAACATTACACTTGGAACCTATATCAACTTTGAGCTCTTTGGATTTGCCATTTATCTGAACAGTACAAAGTACTTCATTCTTTGCCCTTAAATCTACTGCATAGTTGTTTCATGAAGCACTGACACACATTCAACATAAAAAGTAGGGTTGCAGGTCTCTAATTGATCAACTTGTTTCTTAAAAAGTTCCCTTTCAGTAAAAGAATGTGGGCCTTTTGATTTACAAAACCTTTTGAAATGATTCATGTATTGTATTTGTGGCATTGCTGACCAAAAAGCTAAATATTTTTCCCTTTTAGATTCATGACTTCCACCACAACTACAGCAGCTGTCAGTAAAATGAGGTTGTGGCCCATATTTTGAGTTTGCTGACTCTCTCTTATGCTTCATTGAGACTGTGTGAACTCTGGAATTTGATGGAAAATTCTGGGGTTTATCAGTCAGTGCTGCAGGGACTACAGTTGCTGCCATGTGCTTGGATCTTTTTCTTTTAACCACTTGCTGCATACTATCAGTGTGAGCTTTATCACTGTGACTTCTATAGCTATTCTCATTTGTAAGCATATCTGTGTGGTTTTCTGTGAGCTTGTATATCTGACAAATCTCAATGGCCTTACTCAAAGTTAAATCACTGTCATGAAGCAAAATCTTTCTCACAGCATCATCTTTTATACCACACACTAGTCTGTCCTTTATCGTGGAAGCGGCGGTGGTAGCATTGTTGCCTCACAGCAAGGGGTTCTCCCGTTCGATTCTCAGCTGGAGTGCTTTCTGTGTGGAGTCTGCATGTCCTCCCTGTGGTCGAGTGGCGTTCAAAAGACATGCGTGAATGGGCGTGCCTTCGTTGAAGGTTGGGTGTCGGGCTGGCACCTTAGCACCATAAAAATCTACTGCCAATAATTAGCGGACCGTAGTTCTGCTGTGGCAACCCCTAACCGGGAAAAGCTGAAAGAAGAACAACTAGTCAGTCCTTTATCAGCTTATCCCTTAAATCACCATATCTGCACATTTTAGTCTTATTTCTCAGGTCTATAAATTATATATGCTGCAAAAGTTTCACCAAGCTTTTGATCTGTTGTGTAAAATAAGTGTCTTTCCATCATAACATTTGTCTGGGGGTTACACATTTCTCTAAATTTACACTTTAAGCACTCTGGATCCTCCCTTGTCTCAACCGGTACAACAATATGATGTTTTTCCCCTTTTACTGTTTAGATAGCAGGTGCATACACAAGTGGACATTCCCTTTCAATGGCTTCTGACCCTGATAAATTAAGCAGAATAAATGCCTTTGTACAGTCATCTTTATCAGAAAATACAGCCTGTATGAAAATGTTGTACTCTTGCTCAAACACTTTCCAGTTCTCAGCAATATTATTGTCCAGCACGAGTGCACTGGGTTTTCAAAATCTGTCTGTCATGCTCACAAAATATATACAAACACACTGAAAATATGGCCCTTGTAATTATATATGAATAAACAGCTCTGTGAGCTTGTGATAACATTCAAATGCACAATAAACTCTTCAAATGTACTTTGTGAAATATGCTCTGTAATGCCTTTATTCTGTGAATATGCCCTGTAATGGCTGTACTTTGTGAAATAACTTTACTGTAATACTGCACAAACATGTGGATAGTTTATACACTTCTGATAACTTGGATATCTTTACTTAATAGGAAAATACATGCTTTGTGAAAATGCGGTTGTTTCCCCTTATTTTATTCGTTTTATGCAATTCGGACTTTATTTCATTTCAAAATTTCCATAGTAATTTGACATTTTTTATCAATATCATACATATCGATTTATGTGAATATTGTTTAGACCATTCTGTATGCCTCGTTTCATATTTTGTGAATAAGAAATAGTGCTGAGCAAGTTTTAATATCTGAAATTATGGCCTATTTTGCTAAGTATGCAAATTGTGGGGATGATTCACTCTTGCATATTCCACCAGTTCCAAGCAAGTGCCTTAAGTCATTTTTGCCAAACTTCTTCTGGTACCATGTCCTTTTAGACATGCCGCTTCTGACAGCATGACGCTTGTCCCTCTCTAACATAGATGACAAGCAGTCAGGGTATTTCATTTAGATGCTTTAATACAAAGAAACACATCAGGATGGATAGCAGCATCATAAAATACAAACAAACTGGCTAACAGGCAGAGCTTACATACATACATGTTTACATCTCAACAGCTTAATACAAAATGGCAGTCAGACTTGCACATGCTCAGTATTTATACACTTGTGTAAGCCCTTGGATAGCTTCTTAAAGGTACATACATACACATTGATCTACACTAAGCATACATGTAAATGAGGTAAGATTCTGGAACATGACAGTATTGGAAGAAGTAGTTATAGTACATCTTTTGCTATCTCTCACTAAGCTTTGCCTCACATTGCCGAAGCGGATCAGGGTGTTACCATCTCAAGTTACTCTGCCAAATTCAGCACTGCTCACCAGAATGGATGATGCCAGTGGCATCACTCACCATCCTGGCAAGATTGTACTGGGTATCCATTTCAACAAGGGCCCATCCTGATGCTCTAGCAGGTGCTCCAAAAATCCCTCTACAGGAAGATGAAGAAAACATTGCTCTCTGACACACCATTCTTCAATTCCTAGCACTTGAAGCAGCCATGGCCACTCACTCAGGTCTGCTACAGGAGTAAAATGGCAGCACCATGCACATGGATGTTTGTAACTGATGTGTTGCACAATATAGAACTGCATCACAGTGCTACTGTAAATCTGTAGCACTACATCATAGCACTAGGAATACTGCTGCTGTGGGCATACACATGCGCATGGCAGTCACCTGCCTCATGGTCACCATGACATGCTACACATGCGCACATCAGTCACCTGCCTCACGGTCACCATGAAATACTACACATGCACATGACAGTCACCTACCTCACAGTCACCATGACATGTTACACATGTGCATGCCCCTTCCTCACAGTCACCATTTCATGCCACACATGCACATAGCAGTCACCTGTCTCACAGTCACCATGACATGCATGACTACTACAAGCATATGAGGGTAATGCAATGACCTATCATAGTAACTCAGAAACATTTATACTAAGTAGCCTTATTAGTATAATCACTATGCTAACTGGCTTTCTTAATGAAACATAAAGTGATGGCACTATTAAGCACAATCTTGCTGAGTATCATACAACTGTGGAAGAGAGGAATTTTAACAGAAATCTGTAGACTTGCAGCTTTACTGAGTTAAGAACATAGTTACAAAGTTTAGGAAGGAGTTCAGTCTGGCAAAGTATATCAGCAAGACCAACAAACCCTGTTGTGAATGCATGTCACAGAGAGGCAGATGATGTGGTGTACACATAACTGGGAACCCAGGACATTGGCATGGCACTACTCTGTCCATCGATGGCTGTGAAGGGGAATGTTGTGCAATGGAAACAATGTAAAGGACATCCTTCAGGTGGTTTGGGGTTCAAAGGTTATATGCTGAGGCATGCATGCAGTAAGGAATAGTGAGAGAAATGTGCAAAGCACTAAGATTGCTAAAGACATGCATAAGGGGGAGGTGAAAGCATGTGCCCAACAGTACAGTGCAATAATAAAGGGGAGGGGAGACTGTGGAAAGCATTAATTACAGCATATAAATGGGTGTGTAAATGGTGGAGTAGGCTATTAGTATGAAATCCCACTGGACAGCACAAAACACACTGAATGACATGTTTTGCCCACAGATGTACATGCACTAGCATAGCAACTTGAGAAAAACAATGGCTGGAAAAAAAAAAACACAGCCCAGGAGAAGGAAGTGCTACTGTAGGCCATCTGCACATGTCATGCACCTCCTGGACAAATCTGTCACAGACAAAGAGTATTGGGACCAGATTTGGCAGGAAGTGGTACAGGATGTGAATGCTATGGGCAGCTATGATAGGGCTTTGCAACATGCTAGATGAAGGGCTACAAATACGATAATCCATGAAAAGAAAAATACATGAGACATAATGACAGATGTGTCCATGGTGTACCATCAACACTAAGTGATCTAAATGAGGTTGAAGAGTTTTTGTTGTCAGTTGTCAGACAGGGGGAGCAGACCCTTATACCAGGGTGACCTGGATGTGAAAAATCTTGAAGATAGGCTGCTATCAAACAGTTGTCTGTTACATGGTGATGTACCAGGTTAGCAATATCAATTAAATTATAGCATAGCACACTCCAAATCATTTGAAAGGAAGTACTGACTAAGGCCCATTTGCAATATATCTTTCCAGGAAACTCTGGTCTGCAACTATAACAACCTGTATGACAAGACATGTATGTCAATGTAGGCTCAGCGGTATTTTAGTCTGTAGTATTATGCTTACCAAGGGGGCTTTATAGGTATATGTTTGAAAAGACACTGCTATCATGTGTGTTCCTGCCTTCATAGGTTCCACAAGTGAAAGGTCTAGCACAACAGTGGCACTGCTTGCAACACAGCAGGAGGGGATCACCCACATCAACCATAACAGGAGCCCCTGTAGTGGTACCAGCTCAGCACACATACTCACAGCTTCTACCTCTGACTGCTTCACATGTTTCATCTATGTCCACAGTCTACATAGCATGTCAAATGTGCACCTCCTTTTGAAAGGTGCACACCCACCATGGGCAATAGATGGGGAGGGGTTAGGTTCCACCATGGCTCTAGGATCATCCCTGAAATAGCTGCAGCACTTGGCATTTACTAGTGGATGTGCAGAGCAGTGGTCTAGGCACAAACTACTTCTACCCACAGTATTGCAGGGATGGTGAGAGTGCTCTGTAGAATCTGGGATGATGAGCAGCAAGTATACATTGGCATGCACTATAGAGACAGGGAGCATACAACACTGCTGAGGTCACTGATGGCAAATGTTTGTTTTTTCAATGCATCCATGCCACACACTGCAACCAATTACTGATTTGCCTCAGGAGACCATCCCTTTCATTCCTATGGGAAGGTCAGTATACAGGGAGGTCAGACACAGACTAATCCAAGTCAGATTGCTGAAATCATTGGAGAGGTGATGTCACAGTCACCTGTGGATACACAGATTGTCGTGCCCATTCATGGGTATTACTTAGGTCATAGTCAGTAACACTTCTCCAATTCAACAACTGGGACTCTTCCTCAGGCTGAATGCCTGTTTTCCTGTAGTTTTACATCTTTCCTATCACCACTAGGTTCAAAGGTTGACATTTGCACTCATGTGAAATGACAGTCATCAGGATCAGCAACACTGTGCAGCCTACCCTGAAATTACAAACCAGCATTGTGGATTCCACTAGCAGTCAAGTCATGACAGCTTGACCTCCCCCACCAATGAAGGGTGTGATCCCTGACTCTCAACAACCTCCCAGGGTACAGGGCTACTATGTTCACCTCCTGTGATTCCACCCTATGTCATAATATTGCACGCACCTTTTCTAGTGTTCTCCAACTGTCTTTGCAAGCAATAATGTCTTTGCCCTGCCCAACCCCTGACTTGTGTGAATATGGTTAAGACTGATGCACAGTATGGTCAGTCCACGCACTGCCCTGCATAGCCTAGATGTGATAATGCATGCATCATTTAGTCTGTGTTGTCTGAGTCATAACTCATAGTTATGGATCCGGAGCTGCCTCTTTTCTAGGGATGCAATGTTCTGTGCCCAACTCTGCCTTGGCTGTGGTACAGCTGCTGCATCTTCCTTGCTTGATCCTCCACCATGTGCTTTCACTACTGTTGCAACCAGTATAGAAGGTCCTGCCAATATGTTAAGTTACTGCTCCAACTATTTCTGCAATGCCATATTGTGCAACATTATTTATGCAACAAAAATCTTGCTGCAGATTTCTGGACTATACTGCACATCATCTTTTGACATATCTAGGCAGTTGAAGTGTCTCATTAGA
Organism: Protopterus annectens; assembly: GCF_019279795.1. Taxonomy (NCBI): domain Eukaryota; kingdom Metazoa; phylum Chordata; order Ceratodontiformes; family Protopteridae; genus Protopterus; species Protopterus annectens. The sequence goes on along the minus strand of NC_056727.1, from coordinate 59,204,450 downwards.
ATAGTTGTAAGTATCCCCACCTGTCATGCAGGAAACCAGGGTTTTATTTCCCAACAGAGAGACAGTTTAATAAACTGGGCAGATAGTATAGAGCAGGGGTGGGCAAACTTTTTGATTCGTGGGCCACATTGAGTTCTAACATTTGACAAAGGGGCCGGAACAGGAGCAGATAGATGGCATGCTTTGAAAACATCACCTCATTGGGGGAAAAATACCCTTCTTGGGATACGGAGAAAACATGTGCTTTAATTTCCAATGAAAATGAAGAAAAGCATTACAATAAAATCTCTGACTTCGAAATGAGTCTTTATTTAAACACTGAAAATCAAATAAATGACCATTTTATTTTAAAGCACTGAAAGTTCTGTTATCCTAGCACTGTTTATTTTAACAACGTGCGTATCACGGAGACACACACATTTTAATGGGAGCAGTGTTGTTGGTCTCCTTTTTCAGCCAGCGCATCAAAGTCTGGAGTTAGTTTTGTTGTGGCAATTCTCAGGATGGATCTGAGGTGTAGGTCTGTTAACTTGGATCTGTGGCTGGCTTTGTTGATGTTCATGACGCTGAAGGTCTGTTCACACATGAAGGTAGAGCCGAACAAAGCCAACATCATCTGCGCTTTTCGCCTTAGATTTGGAAACGCGGCATCATTGAGTGAAGCATAGAAGTCATTTAGTTTCAGAGAGCTGAACTTCTCTTTTAAGGCAGGGTCGGACTGAAGGTCGATCAGTTCGAGCTGAAGCTCCTCTGGAGCTGTTTCGGGGTCTTGTGACAGAGGAAAGGCCACCAATTGAAGTGACTTGTCAATTTTGTCGAAATCCAAAAACCGACGGCAGAATTCTCCGTGCAGTGCATCCAGTGACTCACTGTATTTCTTTACTTTTGCTCTGGCCTCTTTCAGCGTGACTAGCCTAGGAAAATGAGTGAATGACTTGTTCAAAATCTGCCTGGAGAATAAAGCCAGCTTGGATTTGAAGGCTTTCACGTTTGTGTACATGTCATGCACAAACTGCTCCTTCCCCTGCAGTTTCACGTTGAGCTCATTCAAGTGTGAAAATATGTCCGTAGCAAACGCAAAGTCACACATCCAGCTCTTGTTGCTCAGCTCAGGAAATTCATCAGTCTTCCCCTGCCGCCCAAAAACATGCCAATCTCCTCTTTGAGCTCCCACACTCATTGAAATACTTTGCCCAAACTCAACCAGCAGACACGGGAGTGATAAAGCAGGTCCTGGTGATCCGCATCAGTTTCCTCCAGGAACGCAATGAACTGACGGTGCTGAAGTCCCCGTGCGCATATGAAGTTGACGAGTTTCACCACAGGATTCACAACATGATTCAGCTGTAACACCGATTTACATAGAGATTCCTGGTGGATGATGCAGTGGAGGAAAATGACATCCTGGTCAGGGTTTTCATCTTTCACTTTATTCTGGATTCTCCTCAGCAGGCCAACGTTTTTTCCCATTAAATTCAGAGATCCATCTGTGGTGACGTTAACAAGCTTACTCCAGGGAAGCTTCATGTTTTCGATGGCAGCAGACACCCGTTCAAACAAGTCCTCTCCCTGTGTTTGTCCTTTCAGAGACTCCATTGTCAAAAACTCCTCCGTTATTTCAAAAGTTTTGTTGATTCCTCGGATAAAAATGAGGGGCTGAGCAGTGTCTTTGACATCGTTGCTTTCATACAGTGCTAAAGAATAAAAAGTGAATGACTTCTCCTTTTTGTTTAATCTGCTGGTGATATCTTCATCTATTAGTTCCACACGGCGAGTCACTGTCCGCCGTGATAAACTGATTTTCTCAAATTTGTCTTTGGTCTCCGGGCACAAAATACCTGCTGTCTCTACCATACATTCTTTTAAAAACTTGCCCTCAGACAGTGGTTTGCTGGCCTTTGCTATTTTGAATGAAAGCATAAAACTGGCCTTGGTACTTGACTCTTGAATGGCAGTTTGACGGTGAAAAAAACTTTGCTGAGCCTTCAAATTAGCTGCCAACTTCTCAGCAACAGCTTCCCGTTTTTTTGTTGAGAGCTTGCTAGCATAATTAGCGTGCTTTGTGGCAAAGTGATGGCTAATATTATACTCTTTAAAAACCGCCACAGTTTCTTGGCATATCAGGCAAACAGCAGATGATCGGTGTTCAGCGAAAAAATATTTAGTTGTCCACTCCTTATTGAACACTCGACATTCTCTGTCCACTTTCCTTTTCTTGGGTCCGCTCATCTTCATAGAGGGGCGGTGGGTTATCTACAAATATATCTAGAGTGTGCCATCTAGTGAGGAAACATCAGAATTGCAGGGGAAATAAAACATCAACAAGGTTAATTTATTAAATTTTTTCAAGTTTGGCAGGCCAAATCAAAACATTTAACGGGCCGCATGTGGCCCCCAGGCCGTAGTTTGCCCATGCCTGGTATAGAGGCTTAAGGCTACACACTGATTCCTGCAGTCAAGTGTTTGCTTCTCTCACTCTCCATTCACTTACTGTGTGAGTTTTAGTAAGTCACTTAACCAGAGGGTGCTCTTGCCTTATAAGAAAACTGTACTAGGCTCTTTAATGGTCTCCTGGACAGCTTACTTAATATGCTCATATGAACGTATCAGTCTATGGTACTTACAGTGCTATTCTGCCCCTTGTACAATTGAATTATCTATGTCTTTGAATTGCCCACACCCTGCACATTGCTGCTATCCATGGTACCTTGCACTGAACAATGCATTAATCACTTATGAATCCCAGCCTTTATGTTTCAAGACTATGGACAGTGTTTTTATCTAGCGAGTATACTTTCCTGTTCTGATTTCACACTATTTTGAGCTGTAGCATTTGAAGTCAAAGATGAAGCTGCAGTAAGAAAATTGTCAATGGATTTTGTACCAGTATCTGGATCTGTAGATACTATGATGTTTGAATACTGCTTTTTTGACACATCCAAAATCATGTCTGCCTGCTCTTGGTTAGATCAGATGCTTTGATTCTGCACCATTGCTCTTTGTTTTGCGATTTTCATTTTAAGTGCCTTCAGTTGTTCATATCAACCCTCTGTGCTGGGGAAGTCTTGGGCTTTCATGATGATCATGCAAAGTGGCTTTACCCTGTGACTTGTACCCTTAAGTCTCATCTAGAATCACTCTAGTTCATTCTCCTTTACTGAGTAGTTACAAATGTTCAGCAGGTCACTTATAATTCTGGTTCTATTTTAGTTTACTTTTATTCAAAAGATTTAATGATAGTTGTCTGCTGTCTTAAACTTGGAATGGGAAAGACATTGTGAGGTTTGATCTCATATTTTTACATCAATAATTGCAAGGGAAATAGTTATAAGACTTAAGCTGAGTGTTTTTGTACTCCAGCAGGGTTTAATGTAAAGACGATCAGATGCATCACCATGCTTCAGTGTGTGACTTACTGTTTCAATATATATTCAACTTCCCCATAATGTTGCATATGTTTTAGTCTCTGTAATAAGTGAAATTTCAGTTCTCTTGAAAAGTTTCTAAACTCTTTGAATACAACTGTGAACCAATACTAAACAAAATGTGTTCCACTAATATAATGATTGACAGTAGATTTTTATGAAAAGCTGAGTTGCCAGCTCGACGCCCAACCTTCAACGAAGGTACGCCCATTTACACATGCATGTCTTTCAAACGCTACCCAACCGCGGGGAGGACATGCAGACTCCACATAGAAGGCACTCCCAAGCTATGCTGAGAATCGAACGGGAGAACCTCTTGCTGTGAGGTAACAACGCTACCGCCGTACCACCACGGCATTATGACTTTATTCCCTTGAATAAGAGGACTTGCATACAGGATAATCCATCTCTGAATGTATAGTATGGTTTGATTGATGGATGAAGATACCATGTGCTGCCCAAACATATTGTTCTTATGACTTCTCTCAGTAATTGTGTTTCTGTGACATTTCTTGAGCTTATGTTTGCTTCTTGCAGTTTTCTTACTAATCCTTGGGATTTGCATTACAACTCATAGAACATAGAACATCCAAATCTTCGACCAAATCTTGAACTCATTCACATAAGCTGTACTTAACATGACAGCAATATACATAATTCTTCCAGGTCTACAATATGCTTAGATATTGTATTTATAAAGTATTATTAGCATTCTTTGCAATCTAGCTGGTACATTGTGTAGTGGCTTTCCAAAAAAATTTCTCTGCAGATTTGTGATATGTCTCTATTTTAATGGTCTCATATACATAATAATGACATTTCTGACAAAAAAAAATATTTGATTAGCATGTTCTTCTTAATCTGCACTTATCTTGTTTGTGCATCTTTGTTAGCTCTTGATGCTTTGTTGCAGTAGCACTGCTCATCACGTTTTTGTGTCTTACATCGTATTCTAGCATCATAGAAAAAGCTACATCATAATATCTGAGTGTAGGTGCAATTGCAACTAGTTTGTTTAGTAGTTCAAAGCTTCTGGTTTGATTATCTTACCAAATCTAAACTGCACTAGGCCAACAGCATTCTTAATGGTATAGTTTATCTGATAAGTGTAGTATAAATGAGAAGAAGTACTATATCATCTCCAAAACATTAATTAACAAGGGTTTGCTTGTTGATGTTTCCATATTTATAATGACATGAAATCTGCCAGGATATAGTTGTGAATCACTAGCAGTTAGAAGATGACCCATGTATTTCAAAGATGATACACCAGTCTAATTCTTTACTCTGTACAGTTTAAACATTTCTGACCTTAATATGTCTAGGAGCTTAAATAAGTTGAGTTCATAATCATGTACTTTATCACCCCAGGCCAAAATATAAATAATATTTACATTTGCCAGGCCTTCAGTATTATCAGTTACAGCACATTGAAAGACTTCTGGAGATGACAAAATATCAAATGGTAGTCTCAGAAATCTGTATCTCTCCAATGGTACATTGATAGTACACATCTTACAGTCTGCCTTATCCTGTTTAGTGTTCTAAAACCTAATTATCATTCAGAAATAACAAAAATATATTGGGTATACTAACAACTACTTTTACTGTTTGCACAGGGTAATATTCTGTTTTGATCCAATAGCTAAAGTATCCTAAGTTCATCTTTCTTCACAGCAGTTACAATGTGGTTAACCCTTTTGGTAATCTTATAGCCCAAGAAGTTCCATGGATTAAAGCTATTGTTCGACATTTCCCTCAGAGCTATAGAGACACTGCATGGGATATATATCATTGGTACAACTTTTTATAAAAATAATGGAATACTCTGTTTTCAGGCACTGTACAGCTTTGACTAGATCAGAGCAATTCTTCTGAGCATCTCTTCTGTTGGTATCTGCAGTGACGCACTCATAGCTAGCGCATTTTTCTGCAGTCTTTCTTATTTGTGAGCATTTTGTCTGAAAACTCTAAAGAATTGTCTTTTGTTCAATTTAATTGCTGAATAATCTCAATCCCTTCTGTACAAGCATTAAGTTAATACCATTCCTACATGAATCTCTAGTTATCTCAAGTGTTCTAGATCACATTATCAAGAGCTGCATATTTGTTTAGATGCACAGAACATAATATCTATCATTTTAGTAATGATGCACCTGTGTACAGTTTTCAATTAAACTGCTTACTAACAAAGGCTGCAGTACCTCATTTTGGAATGTGATTCTCTACGTGTTATACACAGCTTGGATTTGGAAGAATGAAAAAATTCAGTTTTGATTTGAAAATGCCAACCCCCAATGAGTGCTGAACCAGGACTGCTGCTTTTTTTCTAGTTTCTGTAGACTGCTGTTTGGATTTATGAACTTTTTAAGTTGCTGAGTGACAATGCTAGATCAGGATTACTTCTTTAGTTTGATTATGCACTTGATAAATTCTAATCAAACCTGAAAGCATTAAAGCACATTTACAAGAACTGAGGAGGAAAGAAAATACCCCTTGCATACTCAAAATCAGTAATCCCAAACTAATAATTTCCAAGACTGCTACTTCAACTTCAGCTTTTTATTCCAGAACAATGTTTACATTGAGTGATGTTACTGACTCATAATACAACAAATATATATATATATATATATATATATATATATATATATATATATATATATATATTTCCACTGAGTGACCTCTCAAACCTATTGTATCAAAGGCATATGGAATATATGCAAATGACCCTTATAAACATTAAGTGTTCAAGTTATATCGCGATTCTGAAAGCCCACGACTTATTTCTTTTTAAGTTGTTTCAATGGACAATTTCAGGCCAATAAAGCCAAACCCCACTTGGCTTTATTGGCCTGAAATTGTCTATTGAAATGACTTAAAAAGAAATAAGTCAGGCGCTTTCAGAACTGCCATATAGCTGGAACACTTAATGTTCATAAGGGTCATTTGCATATATCCCATATGTCTTTGATACAAGAGGTTTGAGAGGTCACTCAGTGGAAGTTCTAGCTTGGCTGGAGTTTTCATTTGTTTTTACTGATTCATTTTTCTGTGTGACCTTCTCACTCTTTGTTTTAACAAATATATATATATATATATATATATTATATATATATATATATATATATATATATATATATATATATATATATATATATATGTATATATATATATATATATATATATATATATATATATATATATATATATATATATACATTTATATATAATGAATCTATGGATAAAAGTCTGTGTAACAATGACAAAATCATTCCAACCCATCAAAAGCCATTCCAAAATTAAGAAGGTTTAAGTACCTCTTGGACAGACTCCCCCAAAGGTGTCACCACCAGTGAATGAATATTTATAAAGACTTAATGATAGTAGGGCTACATTATTCTGTGAACTGTAATAGGAATACAATTATTTAAGATGCCATTAGAATTATTCTGTTGCTAACTCTCTGTATAAAATGTACTCTTTTATTCTTCCCTTTGCAGTTAATTGCTTATTTGTATATTTAGTTATTTGTTTGTGTTCTTTTACCTGATTTACTATTAAGTAAATGTTGTATTCATTTATTTACAAAATATTGTGGTTGGTGTTTTATTTATTATTTTAAGGGTAACCTCATAGCTTTAGTATGAACTCCGGCATCCACCTTTTTAAAAAGAAACAATTTGCATATAAAGTAGTACCATTTAAATGATTGGCCAGCACATGTTGTTAGATTAGTCTGGCTCATGGAAAATGTATTGGGAAAACAGAAAGTTAATACTGGCAATAGAGATTAATCAATAGTCCCTACTGAGAAACATTATCGTCAGGATTGATTAATGGCTACAAAATGTAGCAATCATGTTGGTGGTGTCTAGAGCTGTCAAATAAAGAGAAATGGCAGAATATGCTAAAGAGACAAAACAGCTGCTAATTTATCAATCCAACATGGCAGAGCTATTTACAAAGCTATAAAGCAATCATGTACACTCACTGTAGGCTTTTGCCATGTACATCCAAAACCTTTGAAATATTAGTATGCTGCATGTGCAATAGACTTTAAATCAGATTGCTGCTGTTGCTGCTGACAGACCTCAGGCAAGAAAAAGAAGATGAAGAAGAAGGAAGGTGTTTAGACTCTATTTTACTTATCATGGACTGCATGAAACAGAAATTGTTCAGAGATACAGGATAGACAGAGAAACACTGAAGGAAACATGTAATCTCTGCCACCCCCACTTCAGGCCATGGGGAAATCATGGAAAACCCATCTCAGTGGAAAGAAATATATGTGTAGCATTATGTATTGTAGCTACTGGCACATTCCAGAGACCCCCAGGGATTATATTAGGGGTGTCAAAGGCAACAGCCTCTAGAATCTTGCATTAGTTTTTAAATACTATGCTAGTATGTGCAAGGGACACTATCTGATTCCCACAAATCCCATAGGACAGAGCAAGAACCATGCAGGAGTTTTATGCAATAGTGCACTTCTCAGAACTGTTAAGGGCCATAGATTGCACACACATAGGAATAAAAGCCTCACCCTGTGAACAGGATAGGAGGTGCATCAACAGAAAAGGTTTCCACTGTATAAACTGATAGGTTGTCTGTAATGACCAAGGAATCATCTACAACGTTTGTTCAGGTAACCCAGGCAATTTCCACAACTCGCACATATGGCACATTTGTGAGCTGTACACCAGATTTGCAAGGGGTGACCATCCTCAAGGGCATCTAATGAGGGATGCAAGTTATGCACTGGAGTGCTAGCTCATGACAACCATGAGTGGCTCACACAACCCCATTGAACAAAGATACAATCTGGCTCACATTCAGACTAAGAAGAGCATATAACATGTGTTCGATTTGCTTAAATCAAGGTTCAGGTGTCTAGACACATCAGGAAGTGCACTGCAGTATGACCCAAGCACCTGTGTCAAAATACTTACAGTCTGTACCATGTTACAAAATATAATTCTCAGGAAACAGCTTCAACAAGGACAGTGAGGGCCAGGGCCACATTTGTTAGGACCACAGGCAGGTCCAATGCAGAAGTTCAGATTAAAATTCTCCCACAAAAAATAAATAAATAAATAAAATCATTAAACAGTTGGAGTTCCATACCAAACCCAAAGCAAACTGCTGTATTTCTGTATGACTGTAGTCTGACTCATAGTTATTGCTGTCTGTCTCTCTCTCTCTGTCTATATATATATATATATATATATATATATATATATATATATATATATATATATATGCATCAGACATGTTAAATATATGCATATAAAACTATAACAATGACACTTACTTTTTGCAAACCTGCAAGGTCTTCTTGTGACAATGTTGGGTTGTTGTCCACATCTGAACCAGTGTCAGGGAATCTGGTGGAACCCTCTGCCAAGCTATTTGTATCACTCAAAGAGAACAGGAACTCCTCAGTTTCAGTTAGGATGGTTTGGGAGTAGGGCCACTCCCTGTAGCCATGTGGTCCCGGGCAGTTGCAGCCACTCTATGGTGAGCAGTGGGTATCATATTACTTGCCCAGTGTTGTATCCTGGAGTAGGTTCTCCCATGCCCTCTGACAGCATAATGGTCATTGACCACTTGTTGCCATATCCTGTCATAGGCAGATTGGTCACCTTTACCTCACCATAACACAAAAGCTCCATGGCGATGTAAGGTCTGGATAATAACCTAATTTTTTTGTATCACTATGTGGTGGCTTATGGGGTACAGATTTCTTCTTGGGTGCCATATCCTTGTATAAGATGAAACAGAAAGTACACAAAAAAATAAATATATAATAGAGAAGATAGCTGTGAGCTCTGTTCTGTGTGACTGTATGCATCCAACATGCACAAATTATTTAAACGTGTTAGGTACTCACTATGATTACACACAAGAATCCCCCCACAACAAAAAATACCGTATTTAAAACTCAGTTATTAGCACAGATCTTAAAATACATCCATAATGGAGATAAAACAGGTTTAACTGTGTAATACATGCAGCATTAATGGTAGCAGTTATAAATGTAGTATTAAAGTAACACCAAACTGTTATAACTGCCATATCCACTACTGTGGAGTTTAGTCAGTTAGAAATACACAAACAGAACAATTGTTTATTTTCCTACTAACACAGACAAAAATACCATACCTTCCTACATACTTACAATACAATCATCTGCACTAAGTGTGTAAACATGACATACAAAATAAAATAATTTGTGTAGCATTCAATAGCCTAATTGTAGAAATATAGACATGGCTATGGTAAAAGGAAGGGATAAAAGTAAACAAGATGTAAAATAATAAGCATGGGCTTGTTTGACTTGCTGTTCTCTGCATGACTATTGCTGAACTCTCTTTGCATTTCATTTTGGATTAAAGTTATTAATTTAAGGTTTGCTTACTTCTATTTTTTATCTTTATCTTATATTTAATTTTGTTTTGCTTTAATTTTTTTTTCTTTTTAGAGTTTTAAGAGATATTGGCTAGAGTCAGTTAGAAATGAATTATATTACAGACAGTGAATAACATCCAGCTAATTGGTGGGAGGAGCTGAGAAATACCATTCCTCATTTAACTACAAATATTTAGTGGCATCTTTATTTAGCTGTAGTGCTTACTGTTCTCTGCCTGACTATTGCTGATATCTGTGTACATTTGATTTTTCCCAGCCTCTCACCCCACTACTGTTGTACTTTTAAATATGGTGCCTTTTGAGTTGCCCCCCCCCGCTATAAATCTGATTTTGGACACTCCTCCCACTCTCATCTCATCAGCTCATTCTACTGAGCACTGAGAGGTCATCTGAGAAGACCCTCCCCTATAGTCTCTTAAACTTGAATTATCGTCTCTTTCCCACCTTCCCACTTACTAAAAAAAAATGCACTTTATTCAGCTGCTTTTAATGTAGTTGTGCTTCTTCCTGTTTTATTTAGTTTTTGCTGCATGTACTTAAAGTGTTCAGTTGCAATCAATCTGCTGCATTTATTACTGCTCGTTAGTAGCCTGACTACATTGTAACTGTTATTCTAAGCCACATATTTTTTTATTTAAGCACTTGGTCATCAAATTTGTTATCTTGCATAAGGAAGGTTTGTGGCCTACACTCTTGTGGTAGGAGAGGTAGCTTACACCCTTTTGCTGGTGAAAGCATGCTGTGCCTGTTATTCTAAGTGACTGTGTTCTGATTTAAGCACTTGGGCTTCAAATTAATTATCTTACATAAGGGAGGTTTGGGGTTAACACTCTTGTGGGAGGAGAGGGTAGCCTCTGCCCTTCTGAGCTGGGAATTGCTGATGAATGCTTATTGTGCCTGCTATTCTAAGGATCTTTGTTCTGATTTAAGCACTTGGGCTCCAAACCAGTTATTTTACATTAGGGAGGTTTTTGGTCTACACTTCTGTGGCAGGAGAGCATAGCATATGCCCTTCTCAGCTGGGAATTTCTGGTTGAAGGCTTATTGTGTCTGTTTCTAAAAGTGTCTATTTCTTCTTTAAGCACTTGGGCTCCACATCAGTTATTTTACATTAAGAAGGTTTGTGGTCTACAATCTTGTGGGAGAAGAGGGTAGCCTCCACCCTTCTAAGCTGACAAATGCTGGTGAAGGCTTATTGTGCTTGTTATTCTAAATGCCTTTGTTCTGATTTAAGCACTTTGGCTCCAAACCAGTTATTTTATATAAGGAAGGTTTGTAGTCTATGCTCTTGTGGCATTATTGTCGAGAGAGATTTTTTAAAAATTACTAGAGAATCTAGTCCAATCATAACATGAGTGTTGCTAACCAGCTTCCTTGTCTTATTGAAATATTCAATATTTAAATTTTCCTCATTCCTCCCTAGTAGATCAGTAGCGATGGATATGCACTTCTTGACTATCTCTGTGACCAGTCTGCTTGAGATGGGTATTCTGAGGCATTGTAGCAGTTGCTTCATGTACACTGATAACCCAATTATTCTTAATAAAATTGATAAAGTGTGTGAGAGGTGAAATACACTTTAATGCTGGAGGCAAAACTCTCTAATACAACCAAAACTCATCCTATAGAGGTTGTCAGTGACACTTGCACCACACCTACTTCACAGGGTAAAGATCCTACACATAAAACTACTTATGTTGAGGCACTTACATGTAACCTTTCTAAAACAATAACACTAGCACAGTACAATCAAAGAAAGGGTCCTCAGCCATCATGTACACACTCCATTAAAGCACCACCCAGAGCTACACATAGTGACACTGTATCCAATGCCTCTAGTGCTAAGCCCATAAGGCAAATCAGCGCACAGTCAAATTTCCTGGTCATTGGTGATCATACGGAGAGGCACACTGATGTCCACCTCACCAGACTGAGTAAGGAGAGAGCCATGGTTAGCTGCCTTTCTGGGGCTAGGATCCATCATGTCACACAGACACTCAAGTCATTTACCCACAGTTACCAGTATAACTCTATCATAGTCAATGTGGGTGCTAACAACCTCAGATGTACCTCCCTTGACTATATGAAGTGAGACATGATTGAGCTTGCAGATTATTTGCCAAAGGCAGATATGAAATTAACACTGAGCAGCATGCTACCTTCTCCAAGGAAGATGCCATGTTACCGATAGAAAATGATTGATGTTAATAGCTGGCTTAGCTTTTGGTGTGAATCCAAGGAGGTACAATATTTGATGGCCTGGGAGGACATGGTTGACAAACGACTCTGCTTTGTCAGGGATGGACTGCACTTATCCCCTCTAGGATTTTGGATATCAGTAAAGACCTTTTCCACTCCAATAGTGCCTTTTTAGACAATGCCAAATGGATAAATCATCCAACTTAACTGAACCTGTGAAGGAATATCTGAAAGTGCAACTGCTCAATGCTAGAAGTCTTAACAAGAAACCCCACTCCCTGCAAACCTTCTTCTCCCTGGACAGTGTATACATCTATGTAGTAATGGAGACATGGTTTAAAGTTGCAGAGAGTACCCTGCAAAGTTATAATGTCTTTCACACCTTTAGACCAGCTGCCGCACAGGAGGGCACTATAGGTGGAGGAGTTTCAGTCTGTATTAAAACCAACCTTACATCCAGACTAGTTAAAGTGTATGACCCACTGGAACTCATGCATGTGAAACTCATCATCAACAGGGTCTCATACCATATCCTTGCAACCTATAGATCCTTCTCCATGCTCCAGGAAACCCATATTACATACCTGAATGTACTAGACTCTCTCACCATTTAACCCATCATTTAAACACTCCATTAAAGCACCACCCAGAGCTACACACAGAAATACATTATCTAATGCCTTTACTCCTAAGCCCATAAGGCAAATCAGCCAGTGGTGGCTGATGACTTCAAATCAAAGGGGGGGCTGCAGGTGACAGGTGAATGAGTGAGGTCAATGGGAAGGGGTGTGGTCAACTAGAACGGGGAGGAGCTATGCTCAAAACCACAAAAACTGTAACTTTAATTAAATACGCTGCCCTGGGTGCCAAACCATCATTATGAGAGTCCAATCCAAACAAAACGAAGTGTAGAAGAAAAAAATATTTCAATGCATTGACTGCATGACAGCTTACTTAATATCTAGATGGAAACAAAAAGGTTGTGAGGCATGAAAAAATAAATTAGTTTTTAAATACATTACTGGAATGCCAGTCAAAATCAATTATAAGAAAAACAAGCAGCACGCAACTCAAGCCACTTCTCCTTGCACTGCAGTTCTAATTATAATTTATATTCAGCTTTATTAAAGTACCAAGTAACATGCTGAAAGTAGCAATCTCTGCGATACCCCCACTTGTAAAAATGTTTCTTATCCAGAAAAAGACCTGCTGCCTGACAACTATCTACTTGTTTCATGGGGAAAACATGATCCAAGTAAAAAATGAAAAGCAAACAAGAAACAAGCTCAAGATACATTGCTTAAATGATTACTGTACAGGTAATGGATGACACATGATAGATTGGCATTCTGTTTGGTTTACAGGTAAAGTCTGCAAAGATGACTGCAAGTCTCCAACAAATGTAATGAACTTCTTAAAATAATGTAATCCTGTCCTTTATTACAAATACTTTCATATTCATTTCAATACCCAAGGCTTATACATTATCTAGTTATGTAAGTATTCTCTGCATGCCAATGACAGAAAGGCTTTCAATGTTGCCAGTTCTTTAACAGTATGCTTATTAAAGCTTACTTGCATCTTACAATCTCAGACAAGCTTACCTGATGGTCATTAAAGCATTGCTACTTAAACACAGAGCAACAGGCACTTTCTGAGTATTAATAAGCATAAATCCACAGTATAACAATATGACAGAAACCAGAACATTCTGCAAAATCAAGGACAGAATAAAAGTAGCACTTGTGTCTACCTTGGATGGGGGGACACACTGCACATTTACACTGCATAACTGCTCCTTGCCTTGCTTGGACACATTCAGAGTCACTACATGGGGGAGTTGGGTGCAACAAGTATGTCACAATTTGAAATGTCTCTGGCTGACTGTGATGGCCCTCACACATTTGTCATAGCTCTCAACCTCAGAACAAAAAATATGGACAGAGTCATACATAAAAGTGGGGAAAAAGCCCAAAAATAAGGACAATTTTTAAATATTGCTCTTATAAACTTAGAAAGATAATAGAATAGTAGGTCTTGCATTAGTATGAATTTTCTGAAAGGTACGGAATCTGAAACTCAAATGTTTGTCATTATTTTCTAACTTCAGTCTTTAATGATTTGCCACTAATTTGCCAAAAAACACAATTTTATGAAAAATGGACCAAAAATGTGATGCAAAAATAGGTTCATAGGTTCATAGATTAGTACTAAGCTAACTGCCCTTGTGAGCCATTTTAAGCCTAGCCAATTATCCATAGCCTCACAATACAGCTGGGAACCTATCAAAGAAGGGACACTTTTTTAATGTTAGTACTGCTAACTTGAGCAGCTGACAAAATAAAATAATCTACATGCATTTCTGAAATAAAAGCAATCTGTAACTCTGATTATTACAGTTATTTCTTAATTGTAAGCCCTCCACATTTTCTTCCAAAATTGCCATTTTGTGGCGGGATTATTAGGGGAAGAGCAACATTTTGAGCCAAAATCGGGGCAGTTGAGAGGTTTGGATATGCCTAATTCTATGAAGCAATTTATTTGCACATACCTCTCAACCTGTTAATGCAGGAAATCTGGACAAGGCCAAATATACTGGAGGAACATATAAACAGTACTATAAATTGTTGTATAAACTGAGTCAATTGATAGAATAACAGGTCTTGCTTTAGCATGCATTTTTCTGAAGGTTATGAAGTCTGAAACTCAGTGTCTGTCATTATTTAGTGACTTAATTCCTAAATTATTTGCCAGAAAACCACACATTTTATGAGGAATAAACCAAAAATAAGAAGCAAAAATCTATTCATTCTGTGAAAATCTGGACAGTTGAGAGGTATAGTTCAGCTGGTGCTGTCTGAGTTGGCCGCCCTTCCCCCTCACAAAATCATGGTCAAATGGAGCCTCCCCCCTGCAGCCATTCCAATGAACCATTACTTGCTATTTCACCCCATTTACCTTAAACACTAATGTGCATACTGCTTTACTTCTACGATGATTTGGACTTCATTTGAACATTTTATTTTGCATTTTACAGCACAAACACTAAGACACCTGCTAAATAAAGCAATGCAATCTCACAATGAAAACAGACTTAGCATTAAAACTTCTTTGCCCTTGAAACTCACATTCATTGAAACAGCATTGAAACCCACATTCAAAGAAAATACATTTTGCCTGTGGCAGATAAAGATTAACTTTGGGCTGTTTTCAAATCATAGGCCCTCGCACACGAAACATACACGTGGTCTTTGATACAACTTCCTGATTGTATTAAATGATATTCCTTGTACAATATAGTACAGTTGTTAGAGGGCATTTTAAATTTATTTTGAAAAATTTTCCAGTAAATAATGAAACAAAATGCATGCACCAATAATGACAAAATTGCCCAATTCAGAACATTTTTCCAGTAAACAATGAAACAAAATGCATGCACCAATAATGACAAAACTGCCCAATTCAGAACATTTCTATCATAAAAGTCTACTCAAACTTCTGCAGTCCACCAGTATCAGTAAATATGCACAATCTCTAAAGAAGTAAGTCATCTAAATAATTCCTCATTAAATAAATCTGCAACTAATGAAGAGGTTGCTGCTAACAAACAACTTTATATTTCATTGTTTCATCTACAAATAAAGTGCCTGTTGCCCTTGAGGAATAAATTGCCTAAGTTACATTAAAAAAAAGATAAGCTAGTAATATTGCAATAGGGAATGGATGGTAAACTGATAACAGGTTCATAGTTACTAGGTATCTTCACCAAAAAGGACTGCAGCATCCACCTCCTTTACAATACAGTATCAGCAATGAATTTATTTACTGTGGGAGCAGAACCCACAGCCTTCTGCATCAAAAGCAAGTACACTACTTATGGTGCTATCAACAACACAAGCCAACTTGGCATAAGCAGCACAAAACATTTGTTCCCCTGCAGCTCTCAGCTTCTTGTAAACTCTACTTGACACTTAGCTGCATATCTGAACTTTGCAGCACAAGAAATTGGGGGGGGGGGCAAAACACCAAAAAACAGGGACACATTTTAAACATTGCTTGCATAATGCTGGAAGGTTGTTAGAATAAAATGCTGGGTTACTACAATACATTTAATTGCCAAGTATTGAACCCAGGACCCTGTGCAAAACCGTCAGAGCAACATATCACTATGCCAAATCATTTGTTGTATGAAAGAAAGGAAGACTGAAACTTAAATGGCTACCATTTAGTGAATTCAGTTCTCACCATAGCTGTCAACAACTTAGCATAAAACACCTGAACAAAGCCAATAATGGGGGACTACAGCCCCCAAACATATTCAGTGAGTTCAGTTATCACCACAACTCTCAACCTTGGCAAAAAAAAACCTGGACGGAGCCAATAATGGGGGAGTACAGTCCAAAAGATGGGGACAAATATCAATTAAGGACACCAGAGCAAACCCACAAAGAACATGCAGACTCCACACAGAAGTCACCCCAGCCAAGAATCAAACCAGACAACCTGTAGTTGTTAGGCAACAATGCTATTGCTGTACCACTGGCTGTGTTAAATAAAATTGCAGAAACCACAGATTTTATGAAGAACAGAACAAATATGAGGCAAAAATCTGCAAATGCTTTATAAATGGTGGTGGGTAGGTAATTCAGGCTCTTGTCAGTTGGGCCAAAGGTAGAGTTCAAGCCTCTAACCACCACCATGTAGCAACTGGGGCATTACACACACACACATACACACACACACTACTCCATGGCAGCCTGCTTCTGTCCTCTGCAAGCTAAGTCCTCCATAGCAGCCTGTTTTTCATGCAGGCTGTTCTGGGTTTCAGTTTTCCTGTGAGACATGAGTAGGCTGGAGCCTCCAGCCTGCGAGCAATGCAGTCCGATGTTCTTCTGGTCTGTGTGGTTGTCACTGCACAGACTTCTGGGCTGGCAGGGCAGAGTTCCATTCCTTCCCTATCTGGACTGCCTCACAAGAAAAGTCTGGAGTTCAGGAACTAAACACGCATGTGTGCATAGAGTTCTGGACTGCCTAGCACAGTAGTCAGGAACTAAACATGCATATGTGGAGTTCTGGGACTCGTGAATTTTTTATTTTTTTTTTATTTTCTACAGTGGGGGGGGGGCACAATTATTTTATTCTTTTTACAGGTGGGTGGACTGCAGTCCTGCAGTCCTGCAGTCCTATAGCACGAGCCACCCCTGAAATCAGCATACAGTCAAATTTCCTGGTCTTTGGTGATTCTATGGAGAGTCACACTGATATCCCCTCACCAGACTGAGTAAGTCGAGAGTCATGGTTAGTTGTCTTTCAGGGGCTAGGATCCGTCACGTCACACAGGCACTCAAGTCATTGAACCACAAGTACCACTATAACTCTGTCATAGTCATTGTGGGTGTTAATGACCAGAGATGTACCTCCCTTGAGTATATGAAGTGAGACATGATTGAGCTCGCTGATTATGTGTCTCATGCAGATAAGAAATTAGCACTGAGCAGCATGCTACCTTCTCCAAGGAAGATGCCATGTTACCAAAAGAAAATTATTGATGTTAATAGTTGGCTTAGCTTTTGTTGTGAATCCAAGGGAGTACAATAGTTGATGGCCTGGGAGGACATGGTTGACAGACTACTCTGCTTTGCCAGAGATAGTCTGCACTTATCCCCTCTAGGATTTTGGGTATCAGCAAAGAGCTTTTCTACTCCCTTATTGTCTTTTTAACATTGCCAAACTGATAAACCTACAATCTTAACTGAACCTATGAAGGAATATCTGTAAGTGGTATGGCTCAATGCTAGAAGTCTTAACAAGAAACTCCACTCTCTGCAAGCCTTTCTCTGCCTGGACAGTGTATACATCTATGTAGTAATGGAAATATGGCTGAAAGTCACAGACAGTATGCCAGAAATGCAAAGTAATGTCATTCACACCTTTGACCAGCTACTACACAGGAGGAAATTAAAGGTGGAGGAGTCTCAGTCTATATTAAAACCAACCTTACATCCAGAATAGCGAAATTGTATGACCCACTGGAAATCATACATGTGCAACTCACCATAAACAGGGTCTCATACCATATCCTTGCAACCTATAGGCCTTCCACCATGTCCCAGAAACCATACTATGTATCTGAATGTACTAGAGTCTCCCACCATTCAATCCAATATGATATTCATGGGGGATCTCAACTACACCTCTATAGATTGGGAATCCTACACCACTTCTAAAGCAAAAGCTCAGAGATTCCTAAACCTTGTTAATACATGTATCCTGGAACAGTTGCTTCTTTCTCCTACCAGGGTTACAAACATCCTTGACCTTGTACTATCAAACTTGGAGGCCAATTTTCTCACCCAATGTAATGTCTTTGGTCATCAGATCTGACCATAATACAGCATTACTTGAGAAAATGAAATCCTGGTATCCAAAGAAACCAAAAACCTTTAGGAACTATCCCAAGGCTAACCTCTTTCTAATAAGTGACACCTTGGCTAAATTCCAAGCACTCTCAAACCTAGTAAACAGCATAGCATATGCTGAGCTATTTATAAAATCTCTGTGCAGCCATATTGAAAGCTGTATAGAGTGAGCTGTGCCAACTTGTATAAAGAATAAGAGAAACTCAAAAGATAATCTACTCTGGTGGAATCACAACATCAATCGGTTATACAACAAAAGAAAAAAAAAACTTGGCCAAGCGTAGGAGGAAGCAAGCCATATACTATATACTAAAAACCCTGATCGATCTAAACAGACAGCTAAGAGGGTTAATTAATACTTTAAAGGATACATTTGAAGAAAAAAAAAACTTCTTAGGCAAAGGACAACCAGAAAGCTTTCTACAGCTATATCCATATCCTCAGGGGAAATACACAACAGTGTACAGAACTTATTGTAAATGGTATCACCCACACTGCACTGAAGACCATTGCCAACCTTTTGGCTGACAGGTTCAGTGCCGATTTCCACCTCTTCACTCCCTCCCCAATAGTCTAAATGAAATACTGCATACCACAATTTCCACAACCATTACTAAGGAACAGGTCACCAATGCACTTTCCAAGGCCAAAAAGACTGCTTCGATGGGATGTTTGATAAATAGCATGAAACATGAGCTTTCCACTCCACTTGAATCACTTTTCCACTGGAGCCTTCAGTCAGTTTTTGTGCTCAAAGAATAGAAGATAGTTACAGTCATTTCCCTTCACAAAGGAGGCCCAACCACTGATCTGGTTAACTACAGGCTCATAAGCCTTACCAGCCTCATATGAAAGAGCATGGAAAGAATCATCATGGATTATTGACACAATTAATGAAGACATAGGTAACTTGCAAACACTTGACTCATCATAGTTAGGCTTTGTGAAAGGAAGATCTTGCCTATTAAATATGGTGGGCTTTTTTGAGAGGGTCTCCAAAGCACTGGATGAAGGTAAGACTGTGCACCAGCTTACCTCAACCTGGCCAAGACATTTGATATAATACCCCACTCAGGTATTATAGACAAGCTTACTAATTTAGGTATAAACCTTTTTTTCCTCCACTAGATAGTCAACTGTCTCACTGATAGGACCAAGTAGGTTAAAGTAGGTGAAACCACCTCCACCAAGGGGCCCATCACTAGCAGAGTCCACAGGGCTCTGTACTGGGCCCACTCCTTTTTGGCATCTATGTCTCTGATATGGAATCAAATGCTGAAGGTTTCTGGCTGACTAAGTTTGCAGATGATTGCAAGTTGGGTGTTATCATCAACTCCCATGTAGACAGCAGCATTCTTCAAGAAGGTCCATCTCTGACTAACAAATGATGCTCAAGCCATGGTCATAAACTCAGTGCTAAGAAATGCATAATTATACCCTTTGGGGTGTCAACCATCCTGGCTAATTACCATGTTGATAATATGCCCTTAAGAGCTGACCCAGTGGTCAGGGATCTGGGTGTGCACATAGACAGCAGCCTTACCTTCAACTATCAAGTGGCCACAGTGGTGAGGAAGTCCTTTCATGTTGTGCAACTTATAAGTAAGGGCATGGCTTCTAGGTCCAAAGAAGTCATTATCCATTGTAATCCACCATTAACAAATCAATCATAGAGTACACTGCTTCCTTTGGTGTGTACCTGACTAGGCATATGCAGCAGTTAGAGTGACCTCAGAGGTTCCTTACAAAAATAATACAAGGTGTAACAAACCTGCCTTATGCAGAGTGCCTTAAAGCCCATTCCCTCTGCTGAGTCTCCTATGGATTGCTGATGGGTGATCTATGCCTGGCTTACAAAGCATCCACAAACACCACACTTATGAATCCCCTACATATTTGTAAGAGTATTTGTGAGAGTACCAGAAATACAAGGTCTAGAGACCTGAATTTTGTTTGTGACTTAGAATATGCTGAAAAGACAGATATGTGTCCCAGAGACTACCCCTGCTATGAAGCAAGCTTCCCATCCATGTGAAGCTGAGTTCATCTTTTACACAGTTTAAGCATAATCTAGACCAAAGGATGGAGATTGAATAGACTTACATAGTTTAATGGTATGGCTGAAAACTAAGGTCGATATTGACAAGCATGAAACAGTGGAATGTCAAAAACGGTTTGCACGATTAAATACATTCGGTATTTTTGACATTCCCATCTTCCAGCCATGGCAGTAAGCTCACCTTTACTATTTTTGCAGGGGGGGCTATGCCCCCCACACCCCCTGCACATTAAATATACCAACTCCAAGATTGCACTACAGTGAGGAAATGGGCTACTTCCCTGTTCCTCACTGAAGTGCGACCTCCCACAACAGTCTCGGCAAGTCACTTCTGAAAAGGTCAAGTGTACCATGCAACTCAACTAACCACTGTTGACCACTTTAGGTTCGATTTCCTGCCCCTTGGAAATCATGATTTCCACATTGTACGTTCGACTTCCCGCAGTTCGGGTAAGTCATAGTAAACCAAATAGTAAATTTGCACTGAGCCTGGGACCCATATCCCTTTTGAACAGAGTTGGCTTATAAAGTCCTAGCCCACAATGTCCTGTTTGGATACAGGACATCATTATTCTATTGGCAAAACTTTACTAGTCATAGAAATGTCCCCTCCAGGTCATTAACCTAGTAACAATCGGAAACTATAAATCTATGTGTTTCAGTGGTCACTGCACTTTCCCTTTTAAGATTAAACTAAAAGCATTTGTTAAGAAATAGCAATATATCTTGACAACACATCTGTGTAGATAATAGATAGATCTCCCAAGTCTTGTTTTACTAGCAGTATCAAGTTCTGTTTGAAAACAGTCTCCCAGGTATGACACAAGAGCATTAGCTACACAATTACATAAATGCAGAGTCAACTCTGTGGGCACTGTGAATACGCGAAATGAAGTGTGAAATCATTATCATTCCCTAATACCAAAACCTGCATTAAGTGTAGGGAATGTAAACATGGTGTAAGGACATACACAATTGCATGCAAACACTCTAGCAATTCAAGAGCAAGCATTGAGGTGTCTATGATTACTCTGACTGCAGGAAAAATCAGCTTTCACAGTCTCCACTCTCTGATATATACCTACTGAGGGTGTGTCAGGGAGAAGAGACTTAACTATCAGTCTGAAAGTACATTGACTAATTTATAAAATTGACAGTCCTAATATTAAAATGCTAGGTTTAATAACCATAGTTACTGGCCCTTATTAAGAAATGTTGTTCATATTAAATCGAGTACTTTCAGCATTGGTAAAGATAACATATGACAATAAAACAGAGCTAAAGTTGCTATTAGGAAGGCATAAATAATGAAATGAGGATCCCAACAGAAAGAAATGGATACACATGCAGTGTTTGCAGTCTTTGTTTAATATTGTGTGAGTACATGCCTATACCAACTGTTTGCAATATACCAATCATCCAGACATTCACTGTAAAATGTGAAAGGACTACTTTTGTAATTTATTTCTGTTGCAGTTTCAATGTATGTAACTTTATACAATGTCATATTATCATTAAATCTAAACTTTTTACCACCTTGTTACTATATGTCTTTTGTCTGTGGCAACTCTGAGAAATAGTGTGAAATTATTGCTTTCAATATTCATGAGGGTTCATATCCACAAAGGTCCCTTGTTACAACTTAACAGATTGGGTTAAACATGTATATATAAAGTGTTTGATCTACAATAATTTTTTATGTTTTTTCTTGTTTCATTTGCATGGCATTTGCCATTGTGTGCTGTTGACTGGCATCGTTGAACAACATTGGACTGCATTTCACTATCCAAGGTGAAAATTGGACTGCCATCAAGAGTGCAATGAAGTGTGACATAGTTGTACTCTACTCAACACAAATATCCCACACAGCGAAAGCCAGATAAACAAAAATATAGATTAATTCCTCTAGCTCCTCGGCCACAATAAGCTTACTTTAAATTTTGCTTGAATTAACATTTTAATTGTTTGATTAATAAATTGTTTGATTTTATTAATGAGAGCTGGTACTATAAAAGGTTTTTAGATATTGCTATGTATTACTCCTTGAAGGCTTATTGTGGCCGAGGCGCTAGAGGAATAAATCTATCTTTTTGTTTATCTGGCTTTCGCTGTGTGGTATATTTGTGCTGAATAGCAGTTCCTGTGTTCGTGTTGTACTCTACTCAACAGTCTGAACAGTACCGTGTGATAAATTAAAGTTGTTAAACTCCTATCTGTGTAGCATAATGTATAAGGATATTCAACTTAGAGAAACATTACAAGTGATGCAGGAATTGAAATATTATTCCAGCTCATTCCACTGAAGGGCTTCATAATAATTATTTGCACTCATTTTGTTGTATGAATATGTTGATGTGGGAAATTTAAGTAAGGTTGGTACTGACTAAAACTGGCATACAGATAAGATATTTGAAATGATTTAAATATGAATTATGTGTGTGCTTTGTGAACAATGAAAGCATTTCTGCTATGCCCTATGCCTTCTCCATTGCCATGGCATTAGGTAAAGTCCTGATACTGCGAGAGATATATGATAATACTGATGTTGCAATGAAATGTGACACAGCTGATCACTGTAATTCATTACTGGCTGTGATCATTGCTACATACACATTGTGATTCATTTCATGTGTCATAAACTTAGTCCCCAAAAGCTGTATGAATGCTTCTGCTAAATATTTCCTTCTGCATTTGACCATTGCTTGGCATTGTAAAAGTCAAGTTCATGACTTAAGGACAAAAGTGAAAAATGTACTTTAGTCTACCTTAGGTAACTCAAATCAGCCCAGAACAATGTGTGATCATGAGAACTCTGGCTAGTACTTAGGGAAGGAATTGCACCTGACAGATAACTGTCTCTATGGTACAATGTATAAGTGCAGTGAGCTTATAGATAAAGGACATCTGATGCAGGGTTCAAATCCACTTAAATGATACTTTTACAGAGTATTGTCTGAATAGATATTTAATCATATTTTGTGATAACAGTGTATTGTTTAAAAATCAACCATTGTAACTAATGCTAACAACATGTGATCATTAATCTTTAGTCTGCCCACATTCACATTATGTGTAATCAGCTACAAGTCTGATAATACGTTCCACAAATTGCATATCTGATGCTGCAAGGAGATGTGAGAAGGAAGAATTTTCCACCTGAATTCACTTCTTGCTCTGGTCATTGCTGCATATACCCATTCATTGCACCTATTTACTTTCTACTGTTTTCTCTTTCATTTATTTATTTTCTAATATATGCTCTATTTTCTTTCTGCTCAGCAGTGCACTACAGGCTTCACTGCCTATGGAAAAATTTGAAAAATGTAGCTTAGGCTGCCTTAGGTAACACAGATATGCCTAATGTTATTTAATGGCTGATGCAACAGGGAGAGTGGTTACTTCAGTAAATGCACCTGATAGATGTCAAATTATGTTGAACATGGTAAAAGCTGAAGTGAATTGAGAGAAATAAGGCTCATGAGGCATTGCTCAAATCCTGTGTAAAGATCACATTGCAGTTACTCACAATATGTCATTTTTGTAATTTCATTTAAGGCTTAGGTGTTCTTTGCGTGGCAGTGCACAAACACGGTTTACTATCTAAGGAAAAAAAGTGAAAAATTTTGTTTAGGTAGAGCAAATATGCCTAACATTACTGAATGCCTCCCAAGAGGGAGAGTAGTTATGTCATCCTTTTTTTGTTATTATTTTTTTAATGTTCAGTTGCTCTTCACATGGCACTGTACAAACAGGGTTCGCTACCTAAGAAAAAAAATAAAAAATTAGTTTAAGCTGCCTTAGGTAGTGCAAACATGCCTGGTAATGGTGCACTTTCCTCAGCACTCTGGACAATACTGAGAAGAGAAATTTCTCCTGTCGAGCAATCTCTGTGGCACAAGGTATAAGTGCAGAGATGTTAGATCAAGAACACAGTAAATTAAGAGTTTGAATCCAGCTACAAGATACTTTTTAAAAAGGGTATAAGAAACCCATTTATCATCATTTTTTGAGTATGACTGTAACATTAAATACATTTGGTAATGTTAAACCTGGGTCTTGTAAGCAATGCATAAAAAGTACTGCATAATGAAACTGTACTATTTAGCATATATCATTAATGTTTCACATATAACCACAAGGTAATGTGTGTCCAGTTTCCTAGACATGAGAATATTTCATATATAATTCACTTGCATATGTATGATGGGCACAGTACTTTTGTTATAATCATCACAACTCATCACATATCCCAGCTGCATGTTTAGGACCCTCATATCTTGTGAAATATGTATGTAACATAAACTGACCCGTATTTATCAGTACTTCAACGGGAGAGTAGTTACTTCAGTGAATGCAACTGCAGATGTCAAATTATGCTGAACATGGTGTAACAAATGTGAATTGAGAGAAATAAAGCCAATGAAGCATAGTTCATATCCTGTGTACAGATCACATTGCAATTAGTCACAATACATCATCTTTTTTTGTTGTTTTTTTAATGTTCAGTTGCTCTTCACTTAGCAAAATGTGCAAACAGGATTCGTTACCTAAGAAAAAATAAATAAAAAATGAGTTTCGGCTGCCTTGGGAAGTGAAAACATGCCTGGTAATGGTGTACGTTCCTCAGCAGACTGGACAATACTGAGAAGAGAAATGTTTCCTGTATAGCAATCTCTGTGTCCCAAGGTGCAAGTGTAGACATGTTAGATCAAGAACACAACAAATTAAGGGTTTGAATCCAGCTGTAAGATACTTTTTAAAAGAGGTATAAGAAGCCCATTTCTCACAACTTTTTGAATAGGACTGTAACTCTAAATACATTTGGTAATGTTAGACCTGGTTCTTTCAAGCACTGCACCAATATGCACTGCATAATGAAACTGTACTATTTAGCATATATCATTAATGTTTCACGTATAACCACAAGGTAATGTGTGCCCAGTTTCCTAGACATGAGAATATTTCATATATAATTTAATTGCATATATATGATGGGCACAGTACTTTTGTTATAATCCTCACAACTCATCACATACCCCAACTGTGTATTTAGGACCCTAATGTCTTGTGAAGTATGTATATAACATAAACTGACCTGTATTTATCAGTACTTCAACTGCATCCATTTGAAATATCTTTATTAATAGAATCCATGTTTTTTACATATGAATGCATTCCAAAAAATAACTTCAGATACACACACATATAAGCCTCTCTGAAGTATATCCTCATTCATTTTGGAAATTACAATATGCCACATTTCCATTCTGAAAAGGTAGTTTTCCTTGGCAATGTCAGTTAATAAAGTAAGTTGCAATTTTTGCATCCTTTATCCCATGGGTCAGTTTGCAGCTGTTACAATAATATTTTAACATTGTGTAAGCCCTAAGCTCCAACATCACAATATGTCATAATTCATCATCTTTCACCTTGTAAACTGTAAGTCTTAATAACCATACTATTGAGCATTCCATTGTTGAACATTAGAAAATGTGACGATGGATGCAGCATCACGCATGACAAAGTTTAACACCATGTTTCACACCTTTACTGCTGTGTGATATAAGTAGTGTTAATGTGTCTGTCAAAAAGTCCATGAGGTTTCAACTGCACAAATGCAGTTGGCAAGGCTGAGTGTAACATGAAAAATCTGAACTGGGTTCCAGTGTTCAGACATATTTTGACTTTTCCACACATATCTGGTGAGGGAGAGAATGGTGAGAAATGTAGAGAACAAAGGTGGGTTTTTGAGGAGTACAGAGTATTTGTGGTAATCCTTGTGAAGTGTTACAGCCATAGTCTCCTCAAGGGGATTTTTCTGGGTCTCTTGGAGTAGCTTAGCCAAGGTTGTCTCCAATGCAGCAAGCATTTCATACAATAGGGACCAATGTCATCACTGCTGCACTGACCTTAAGAAACAGAAGTAAGACCTCCTAGGACACTGGGAGGCTGAATATAGAATGGGTAACATCCCCCCAATTGCATAAGTATACTGACTCACAACCTGTCTTTGATATGGCATTAATTATCTAGCCAGCCAATGCAGTTATGGATTATGCTTTAATATATGTTTCTTTTCTTTTGGTGCTATACAGCTTCAGAGAAGATAGCTGCAAACTGTGAGGTGCACCAAGAAAGTTTAACTCACCTCAGATAGGTATAGGGTAAGTATGATTCATGTAAGAATTCAAACCATAATTCTATTTTAATTCCCTCAAGCACTAGAATCTTCAGCAGGCACACCTCATCTTTCATCTCAGTTATGCACGCCTTCCTCAATAATCCTTGCTGCTTGCATTGTCCAATTAGAACATCAGCTTTACTTTGTGTGGGTTCAGTATCCAGAAGCAGAAACTATTTTTTATTAATGGATACGTATTTATACGATATTAACAGCAGTATGTCAGGAAGATTTACATTATGATAACTGTAATTATTAAATTAGAATGCATATTTTCAATACATCATAGGGATAAAAGGCTGCTGTTTCTTACTTCATAGTAGTGAGATACATTTCCTTATTGACACATAAATACCTTTCCATCATACATGGATGTTGCAGAGGTGTGAGGTAGTAAATTATCATAACTTTTTATCTATTGCCAAACCAAGTTTATTTAATATATACAGTACTGTGACGTATTTTATCTAATTATGCATTTTATGTCTCCCCCCACCCTTTTTCAGTTTTTTTTGTAAGGGTGGTTGTAATTTATTAACAATTCTACTGTTTGAATAACTTGATGCTGAAAATAACAATGAATGGCACAGAGAGGTACACCAACCACTGTGGCTTGGGCTGCCATACCTCCACAGATGGCAACAAAGGTACCCAGCACATCAGGGCCACAACCAGTTGGTGTTGCCTCCACAACCCCTGCCCAACTGCTCTAGGTGCATCAGGTAGCTCTGGCCAGGCTGCTGGTGAAATGGTACCCTCTGGCAGCAGTAGTAGTGGAGATGGCGATTTTGTCACCCAGTAGGAGCTGGCAGGGTTGGTGGAGGATATAATGGAGAGTGGCCTTGATGCATATATTGGCAGGGATGAAAAAGTCCTGCTTTGCATTGCAAAAATGATACTATACCAGGAAGCTGCTGTAGGAGACAGTGATGAAAGTTCTGTGGGTGAGTCATAATCCTGAATATTCAAGGAAAGAAAATTCACATCCAGAAGTCTGGAATGCAGAAGATTTGAAATCTGGTCCTACTGAAGCTTTAGTTATCAAGAACCTATCTAACATCCTGGACCCTCAACATCTACAAGTGTTACTTGAGTTGCTTCATGATACAGACAAATCTTTTACTCGTGAACAAGTTTTAGTAACTCTGGCTAATTGTGCAGCTTTTTCCATAAATCAGATGTGTCCAGCATAAGTGTTTTATCAGCAGAGAACAAGCCGTGATGTTTAACCGAAGATTTCGTTTTGTGGTTTTGGTGTTTGTTCCTCGGCTAGCTTCAGCAGTATCTACTGACCTTTTTTTGCTGTCTTATTCACCAATTTTTCACACATTGAATCTCTTCAAAAAATAGATTCACACACAACACACATGGCCAGAAATGGACCGTGGAAATATCTTCACTTTATGTCATTGGTGTTTGCATGGAGTTTGCCATAGCTTAGGAACACTGCATGACAGTTAATGCTGTTTAACTTCTTATTGCAAAAGCTGAAAATTTCAATTTAATCTGCAGTGGTTCGGTAACTTTCACGCAAATGTGCTTAAATCAATGGCACAATGGGAATACAGAGTAAAGGCAGACTAAAGACAGCACTGTGATACAGTTAAAGGAACAGTTCATAAGCTGCCGGAAGCATTAAAGTAGGAATTACTAGGTTTCATGAGATAAGTACCATCTTTGTAGCCTGATGTTTTTGCATAGTGTCATGGGTTCGATTACAGCTGTATGTTAATTTATTATTTCATGGCAGTTCGCATTCCTGTCATTTATTTAACTACAAATGTCTGTATTTATCTCCATATACAACATTTCCTTAACATAACATTGGAAGAGTGCAGCAGGACATCATTGTCAAAAACATTGCAGCCCCAAAAGGGGGACTTATGTAGTAAAACTTATTAGGTATTTACAGTGAATATAAAGAGTGTACACAACCCTGTGAAAATGCCAGGTTTTTGTGGTATATAAAATGAGACCACAATAAATAATTTCAAAACTTTTCCTACCTTTAATGTGACCTATAACCTGTGCAATTCAATTGAAAAACAAACAAATCTGTTAGGGATAAAATATATCAGATAAAAAATGTACAATACACTGGTTGCATAAGTGTGCACACCCTTAGACTAATACTTTGTTGTATGTGTAGATTCTTAGACTAATACTTTGTTGAAGCACCTTTTGATTTAATTACAACATTCAGTCTTCTTGGGTACACACCTGCCATCAATTAAAGAGACTCTGATTAACCCCAAGTAATGTTCAGCTGTCCTAGTAGGATTTTCCTGAGATTTACTCATTTGCCTGCTACAGCAAAAGCCATGGTTCGCATGTATGTTCATTGCACTGTATGTTCATTGCACTGGCCTACCCCTTACTTCTACCTACAGCAAGCACTTTATTGTACACAGCATGACAGAGTAATGATGATGTAATAGTTAAAGTAAAACAATATACAGATATTCCTACAAGTTCCACAAAACATATTGTTGCTATTCCTCCAAATCGCTACTTCTTCTAATAGCCCAATACTAATCTTTACACACCCCACAAATTATACGCACACAACCAACCCCTCACTCATAACCAAACACCAAACCATCCACAGCTTACTTTTCAGCCCATCCCTTTATCTTAAATAAAAAACTACTAAAAAACTGAAATCTTGCTCAACCTCAGCAGACAGCCTCCCACCAGAATACCTAAAGCTTGCCACAAAGCCAATAGCACTCCCTGTTAGCTTCTTAGTTAATAGATCCATAGCTGAATCATATGTACCTAACCTATGGAAAAGATCACACATTATCCCTTTACATAAGGGAGGCAACTCCACTGACATCACAAACTTGCGACCTATTACAATCTTGTCCCCCCTCTCTAAGATTCTAGAAAAATGTGTGCACTTACAACTTCTCCACCATCTTGTACAAAACAGCCTACTTTGCCACACTCAACATGACTTTAGACCTAGCCACAGTACCACAGCAGCCTTATTATCTTTCACAGACTTTCTAAACAAAGCCTGTGACACTGGCAAACTAGTATCTGCCATACGTTTTAGATTTGTCAAAAGCATTTGACCTAGTATCTCACTCCAAACACCTTAAAGAACTTTCCAACTTTGGTCCATCCTTCTCCTCACTTAAGTGGTTTTCTACTGTAGCTACCTAGCTGACAGACAGCAAGCTGTAAAATGACAGGGCTCTATTTCCCCATATCCCATCACCCCCCACAGGTGTACCTCAAGGATCCATCCTTGGCCCATTAACATTTAATGTTATTAATAACTTACATATATGCTCCTGTGAAGGGCTTTAATTCAATATGCAGATGACTCCACTATCATTTGCATATCAGACACATTAACTCACCTACAACACATAACATGACAAGCTTTCTCTTCCATATAAAATGGCTCTCCAATGCTGAACTTCTACTGAACCCCCTCCCCCCCCAAAAAAAACAAAGCTACTTTTCTTCACCCACAAACTTCAAGATGTTTTCAGCTAACAATACTGAAATTGAATTGGTTCGGCATACCAAACTACTAGGTGTCACAATTGACGATAATCTCACGTTTGACTTACACATACAAAACAGTATAAAAAAACCCTGTGAACCAAAACATAGGGATTCTATACAGGAATAACAACTTCTTCAGAACTAAATTTACTCTGGCCAAAAGCTACCTCTTTCCCTCACTGTTATATGTGGCTCCAATTCTAACTAACAGAGTTCCCTAAGAAAAAAACTAGAAAGCTGCTTTAAAAAAATTGCCAAACTTGCCATAAATGCAACCCCTCTAACTCATCACTGTAAAGCCCTATATTCCCTAATATGGCTTGAACTCCCCCTCTACCACCAATACTTGCAACATACTAGAGTATACAAAATCATCCTCAACTCACTAGCTTGTCCTGCTCTTAGGTCATTAATCAATTTTTCTATTCTAAATAAACATCTCAGATCTGAAGACAAACATTTCCTCACAACTTGTAAACCTAACAAAACCCCAGGCCTAAGCCTTTACTCCTGGTCTGTAGCAATACTAATGAACTCCTTTCCATTAACTATCAAAACTGCTACTAACCTGCACGCCTTCAAAGTCTCTATAAAAGAATACTTCAACAAAGCTTGGATTTCCTTCTATATGAGCCCAGGTTGAGGTAATCTTGTACCTTTTTCTAACCCTACTCTCTCTATCCCCACTAATAACTTACCCTACCCACCCTTCTTCTACACATACTCCCCTGATGTCATACCTTTTCCACATCTATTCCTACTATACCCTTTATCACATGACCTTCTCTACTCATATTATCCTATGCCTTTACCAGTATAATCTGTTAACATACTTCATGACCTCTAGAATATTAATAATCATTATAATAATCATCTATTATGTAAATAATGCTGCATCTTCCAATTATCAAGCTTTCCATATAATTTATGCTTGAACACTATGACTTTATTATGTCTGGTGAGTTTTTATTCTGACAAACTAATGTGTAGTTTTTCAAATTTTGTGCTTGAATCTTATGACTTTATTATGTCTGTCTAGTTTTTCATTCTGTTAAACATATGTATCTGGAGGTTTCCCCTCGCCTCCACTGAAAATGACCCAGTCAGACTTTCCCGGTAAACAAATACCAAATAAATAAAATTCCTCTGCATCTGTCTCTGCCTCTCTCTGTTCACTACTTCTGCTTCAGCAAGTTGTCAATGAGCTTCAATAATGTAATTTTAATGTTGTCAAGTAGAAATTCCTTTGTGGTGTGATGGGCTAGTGCTCACATCTGTAGAAACATTTTTCAATAATCTCAAGGGTTGTAATACCGACATTATCTAAGTATTACTGCCTGTCTGGTATACTAATTTATGTGTACCTGTTGGGGTTGTAATACAGACATTATCTAAGTATTACTGCCTGTCTGGTACACTAATTTATGTGTACCTGTTGGGGTTGTAATACAGAAATTATCTAAGTATTACTGCCTGTCTGGTATACTAATTTATGTGTACCTGTTGGGGCTGTAATACAGACATTATCTACATATTACTGCCTGTCTGGTACACTAATTTATGTGTACCTGTTGGGGTTTGTAATACAGACATTATCTAAGTATTACTGCCTGTCTGGTACACTAATTTATGTGTACCTGTTGGCTAGATATTGTTAGGAGCGACCAGTATTTTTCTTCTGTCATAATCTACTTTGCCCCTGCCATCATCTCAAAGAGTACTGATAGTTAGTACTGTAAGTTCAACAGTTCAAGATATGATTATGCATGCATTAACACTTTGCCATTAGGAGAGCAAATCAGCTTAGCAGCACTGTGCTCAAAGAGTACAGCAGAAAAGAGAAAATCAAAGATTTATAGTTTTCTGTTGTATATTTGTATGTTTGTATTACTTTTGTCAACAGGTGATTTTGATGTCAGAATGATGTCAACTCAATTCATTTGTTTAAAGTGTATGTCTGCTATATGGTGTTTACACATGCACTTTGTTACCAGTTTAGTTAATCTAATCTCACAGGATCCATCACTGTCATTCTGCAGTGCACTGTCCTATATATGACTTGCATGTTTGTCTTGCCAATGCACACAATGCAAGTTTGAGACAATAAAAGTATGCAATCATCCCAACATGAAATCACAGGAATTTTTTTGATTGATAATCCAGTGGTGTGCAATAGTCAATGTGTATGTCATCACATTATATGGAACGTGTCAATTTCCATCACAGCAACACAATGTACAGTAAGGAAAGTTTCATTTCATTATAAAAGTATGTCATGGCATGTGACAGTCATAGTGATGTTACATTTTCCTATGCAAACATATGCATTTGTTGCACAGCCTGTGATGCATAGTACATAACTCGGAGCTATAATATATGACATTAAGTATCCTGTTTTTTGTTTATTTTGTTCTTTATTTCTTTGTTATTTATAGCACTTTGTGTACTGTGTATTTTTTCTAGCTAGTTTCACTGTGTGTGAGGTATTAACTGTAAATTGTCCACTCTTATTAAGCATCTGTTGGGTTGTTTGTTTATGATAACTTGTTACAGTTAAACTCTTTTTACTAGTGGCTCCTTAACTGTTTAAAACTTTCATTTAAAGGCTCACTACTGCTTTTCAGCTGTGAGTAACATTTCTGCAGTTTGTTCTAAGTAGTGGGGATATTTTTAGTATTTCCATATTCAGGCTTGTATTTGGGCCTAGTGTTTGTGTAGGCTGTGTGTCTGAGCACATAATTCAGGGACATCTTGTTTTAGCCAAAGCCATCAGGCATTTCAGTGAGAGAGAATTCTTTGAGGTCATTGGCTGACTGAGGTCTCCTGGACTACAGCTTAGACTAAGCACCTCATTGGTTCTTTTGAGATTTCTTTCTTAAAAGCTGTCTCAGGTTTCAA
Organism: Protopterus annectens; assembly: GCF_019279795.1. Taxonomy (NCBI): domain Eukaryota; kingdom Metazoa; phylum Chordata; order Ceratodontiformes; family Protopteridae; genus Protopterus; species Protopterus annectens. The sequence goes on along the minus strand of NC_056727.1, from coordinate 59,171,315 downwards.
CTTTCTGTTACCTAAGAAGCTCAGTTGTGAGTGTTCAGCCATTTTACAGTGTGCTAATCGAAGGAAGGACACTCAGCAAACTCGGAGCTATAATATATAACATTAAGTATCCTGTTTTTTGTTTATTTTGTTCTTTATTTCTTTGTTGTTTATAGCACTTTGTGTACTGTGTATTTTTTCTAGCTAGTTTCACTGTGTGTGAGGTATTAACTGGAAATTGTCCACTCTTATTAAGCATCTGTTGGGTTGTTTGTTTATGATAACTTGTTGCAGTTAAACTCTTTTTTCTAGTGGCTCCTTTAGCTGTTTAAAATGTTCATTTAAAGGCTCACTGCTGCTTTTCAGCTGTGAGTAACATTTCTGCAGTTTGTTCCAAGTAGTGGGGATATTTTTAGCATTTCCATATTCAGGCTTGTATTTGGGCCTAGTGTTTGTGGAGGCTGTGTGTCTGATCACATAATTCAGGGACATCTTGTTTTAGCCAAAGCCATCAGGCATTTCAGTGAGAGAGAATTCTTTGAGGTCATTGGCTGACTGAGGTCTCCTGGACTACAGCTTAGACTAAGCACCTCATTGGTTCTTTTGAGATTTCTTTCTTAAAAGCTGTCTCAGGTTTCAACGTTCTGTTACCTAAGAAGCTCAGTTGTGAGTGTTCAACCATTTTACAGTGTGCTAATCGAAGGAAGGACACTCAGCAAACTCGGAGCTATAATATATAACATTAAGTATTCTGTTTTTTGTTTATTTTGTTCTTTATTTCTTTGTTGTTTATAGCACTTTGTGTACTGTGTATTTTTTCTAGCTAGTTTCACTGTGTGTGAGGTATTAACTGGAAATTGTCCACTCTTATTAAGCATCTGTTGGGTTGTTTGTTTATGATAACTTGTTGCAGTTAAACTCTTTTTTCTAGTGGCTCCTTTAGCTGTTTAAAACTTTCATTTAAAGGCTCACTGCTGCTTTTCAGCTGTGAGTAACATTTCTGAAGTTTGTTTCTCACCCTCCCTCCCTCCCTGTTGGTATAGTGTTTTTATAGTTGGTGGCTTTGCAGTTGCCTGCCCCTAGTGTAAATTTGATCTGGGACCCTCCTCCCAGTCTAGTGTCATTACCTCATTCTACCCAGTACAGGGAGAGCATTTGAGAAGGCCAATCAACTTAGTTTCTGCTACTCCTTTCTCTCTTTCCAAAAAAAAAAAAATCTGCTTTTACTGTATTTGTGTTTTTTCCTACTTTATTTTGCTTTTGCGTCATCTTAAAAGTACTCAGTTGTATTTATTACTGCTTGGTGTAACTCATTCTAAGCCTTTTAGTTTAAGCACCTGGGCTTCAGACCAGTTTTACATTAAGAAGGTTTGTGGTCTGCACTGTAGTGGCAGAACAGGTAGCTTACATCCTTCTAAGTTGGGAACTGCTGATTGAGGGCTCAGTGTCTGTTATTCTAAAAGTGTATTAATTCTGGTTTAAGTACTTGGGCTTGAGGCCAGTTATTTTACATTAAGAGGGTTCGTGTTCTGCACTCTTGTGGGAGGAGAGGCTGGACTCTGTCCTTCTGAGCTGGGAATTTCTGGTTAAAGCTAATAGTGCCTGCATATTTGAACTGCTTCTTACTGAAATTGGTACACCTTGTTTGCTGTAGCATAGACTAGATCCAGGCCTGCTGAATCTAGCTTTGTTTGTATAACTTGAACACTAATCCAGGCATTCTTTAAAGTATTCAGTTGTATTTATTACTGCTGGTAGTAACTTGATTAAAGTGTAGCTATCATTTCTAAGTCTTTTGGATTAAGCACTTGGGCTTCAGACCAGTTGTTTTACATTAGGAAGGTTTGTGGCCTGCACTGTGGTGGCAGGACAGGTAGCTTACATCCATCTAAGTTGGGAACTGCTGATTGAGAGCTCAGTGTCTGTTATTCTAAAAGTGTATTAGTTCTGGTTTAAGCACTTGGGCTTCAGAACAGTTATTTTACGTTAAGAAGGATTGCGGTCTGCACTCTTGTGGGAGGAGAGGCTGGACTCTGCCCTTCTGAGCAGGGAATTTCTGGTTAAAGGCTTATAGTGCCTGCATATTCTAACTGTTTCTTACTGGACTTGGTACACCTTGTTTGCTGTAGCATAGACTAGATCCAGGCCTGCTGAATCTAGCTTTATTTGTATGCTTGTTGTTTGTTTATTTCCCTGAAATGCTAATTCCACCTAAAACACAGCCTTTTAGCACTTCTGTGGATCCCTAGTGATATCTGCATTGCTTACTGTACTTATTTCCTTGTTTCACTTGAAAGAAAGTTACTGTTTGTCGTTTTTGCATTTAAGTTACCTGTAACACATTGCATTTAAGTTACCTGGCACTTGCTCACTAAAGCAATTATATAAGTCAGCTCTAAAAATTAAAAGCACTACACCCTCACAAACTCCCCTTGAGTACCTTGTCCCCATTGGCCCTTTTTTCAATTATAAAGGAATTCCCAATACTATTCTAGCATGTCCAAAGGTCAGTTGTCAATCTCCTCTCCAGTCCAGCTGGTGAATCTGGGAATCTTGAGGCAATGTTACAACTGCCTCATGTACACAGACAACCCTCTCCTCCTCCCAACAAATTCCAACACATGCAAGAGATGCAACCATATAGCCAAACTGGAGGCTAAGCTCTCTCAACTCAGTACTGGTGTAACCAGTCAGGAGGAGAAGGAAACCACACTCACTACAATTCCAGTCTCACATAGACCTACCACAACAACAAACCAAACACATAAACACACAAAAACATACTCGGAGGCTCTAAATAAAAATCTGCCTAAGCAGCAGAGACCTCCAAAGCAGACACCCAAGCAACCGCTACCCCAAAACAAAACACGTGCAACACATAGCTCACAAAGCCAGTGTGCCGAACAGTCACAGCCCTTAAGGCTAAACAACACACCTGATACACTTGTAATAGGTGACTCTATTGTCAGGCACACTGACATCCCGCTCACCAGGCTGAACAAGGAGAAGGTCACGGTGAGCTGCCTGTCGGGTGCTAAGATCCGCCACATAACACAAGCACTCAGGTCACTCCAAGGCAAGTACAAATATGACTCAGTCATTGTCCATGCTGGTGTGAATGACCTGAGACATACCTCCCTGGACTACATGAAAAGAGACATAGAGGAGCTCTCTGAGCATGTAGCCCAGGCCGGTATGACCCTGACCTTGAGTAGCATCTTACCCTCACCAAGAATGATGTCACAATATCAAGACAAGATGATCAATTTCAACAATTGGCTTAAGTGTTGGTGTCATTCAAAGGGGATCCAATGCCTGTCAGCCTGGGATGACATGCTCGACAAGCCACGATGCTTCGCTAGGGACGGCTTGCACCTGTCACCCCTGGGCTTTCGGATATTGGCAAAGGCTCTTGCTACCCCATAGTGCCTTTTTAGGCAAGGCTCAAAAGACAAACCCACCTCCATAGGCATCACAAGGGATAAGAAACTAAGAGTAATGCTACTCAACGCCAGAAGTCTAAACCTCAAGATGCATGCACTCGAAACTCTCCTTAGCATGGAGAACATCAATATCTGTGCAGTAACAGAAACCTGGTTCAAGGCTCCCGAGAGCACCCCAGCACTACCAGGTTATACCTCATACCATGCTTTTCGGCCCCAAAACTTGGATCGAACCACAAAAGGAGGGGGAGTATCAATATTCGTCAAAGATACCCACACCTCCAGGTTGGTGGCACAGCACGAAGCATCAGAGACTATCCATGTGCAACTAACTGTGGGTAAAACTGCCTTCCAGTTTATAGCCTGCTACAGACCACCCTCCCAAACACAGGAACCCCACTCGGCCTTCCTGAGAATACTGGAAAATATGAAGGTCTCTCCAAACACCATTATATTGGGCGACTTCAACTACCCAAACATAGACTGGGAGCATTACTCTAGCTCCAACACCCTAGCCCAAAGGTTCCTAGAATTTATAAACTCAAATGCTATGGAACAACTTGTTACCACTCCCACAAGAGGGGAAAACATACTGGACCTGATCATCACCAACATGGGGACACTATGCTCCAGACCAGAAGTGTATCCCTCACTGGTAAGATCAGACAATAAACTAATCTCACTGGATATTCACATCCCGACCCCACCCCCTGCCCAGAAAACCACAGTGAAAAACTTCTCTAAAGCAAATTTCACACACCTCAAAACCGAGGCAAAATCCTTCAAATCCCCCGGGCCTGTGGAAAATACGGCCCAGACCACAGAATCCTTTAGAAACGCATTCTATGAACACCTTTAGGAATGCATGGATCATGCAATCCCAAATAAAACCAAGACCCAATCCTCCAAAGGCAGACGTCCTGTCTGGTGGACCCCAGCCATAAACAAACTATACAACAGAAGGAGGAAGCTACTACATAATAGAGCAAAATCCCAAAAAGGGAAGGCATCTCTGATCAGTATTAGCAAAAAACTACGGGCACTCATAAAATCGTCTAAGGCCAGCTTCGAGAGAAAAATTGCAAAGGGCACTAGGGATAATCACAAGGCTTTCTTTAGTTATGTTAGGAACCTGGGTGGGAATTCCCAGATATGCTCAGAATTAGTCCAAAATGACAAAAAATACACAGAGCCCACAGACATTGCCAGCATCCTAGCTGACAGGTTCAGTGCAAACTTCTCCCCCCCCACCAAAAGGGCACATATCTATCCCAACAGAGTGCTGCCCCCCTGACATCTCAGATGCTCAGGTAAGAGCCGCCCTCTCCAAAGCAAAAAACACAGCATCAATGGGACCAGATGGTGTCCCGGGCTGCGTCCTACATGAACTCCAAGAAGAGCTAAACCCAAACATAAAACTACTGTTCAATCTTAGCCTTACTACAGGATATGTACCCAAAGAGTGGCGTACAGCAACGGTGGTCCCTCTCCACAAAGGTGGTGCCTCAACGGATCCTGGAAACTATCGCCCCATAAGCCTGACTAGCTTGGTCTGCAAAGCTATGGAAAGGATCATCATGGACCTCATAAATAAAGATATTGGGGACCTACAGACACTGGATCCTACCCAGTTTGGCTTTGTTAAGGGCAGATCCTGCCTCTTAAACCTGGTCGATTTCTTTGAAACAGTCACCAAGGCCATTGACGAGGCGAAGGTGGTCCACACAGCCTACCTGGACCTCGCAAAAGCCTTCGATACAATACCCCACTCGGGCATTATAGATAAGCTCACCAGCTTAAATATAAACCCCTATGTCACTAGATGGGTTGCAAACTGGCTCAAGGACAGAACCCACATGGTTAGAATTGCTGGAGCCATGTCAGACTCCAAACCAGTTACAAGTGGCGTCCCACAAGGCTCAGTCCTGGGACCTGTCTTGTTCGGTATATATTTCTCGGTGGTACAGGCCAACACGGAAGGACTGTGGCTGACCAAGTTCGCAGATGACTGCAAACTGGGCGCCATAATCAACTCTCCAGCCGACACAAGCATCCTCCAAAAGGGCCTCATAGAAACAGACAACTGGTGCCAAAGCCATGGCCTCAAGCTAAATGCCAAAAAGTGTATAGTCATCCCCTTTGGCAAAAACAAAGTGCCCACAAATTACCACATAGGTGGTAATCCATTAAGTACAGAAGAAGTCATTAGGGACCTGGGGACCCAAGTTGATAGCAATCTCTCATTTGACAACCACGTGGCCAAAGTGGTTAGAAAAACATTTTATATAGCCCACCTAATCATGAAGGGATTCACATCTAGATCAGGGGAGGTCATCGTGCCTCTTTACTCATCCCTCATCAGGCCCATAATTGAGTACAATGCCCCTTTTGGGATGTACCTTACCAGACACCTGCAGCAACTGGAAAGACCCCAAAAGTACCTCACCAAGAGGATAAAAGGGCTCAAACAGATGCCATATGCTGCCCGGTTAAAGAAACTCCAGCTCTACTCAGTGGCATACTGCCTGCTCAGAGGCGATCTGTGCCTGACATATAAAGCCATGTCCAACTCGGAATTAATGGACATGCTGCACCTCAGAAAATCCAAATCCCATCGAGCTACGCGCTCGAGAGACTTGAACCTCAGCACTGAAATAAATAGGACATGCTGGAGGGACAGATTCATAACCCAGAGGCTCCCTTCACTCTGGAATAAAATCCCAGTCCAGGTTAGGCAGAGTCGCACATTGACCCTCTTCAAGAGGAATCTTGATGAGTGGATGGGAGATCGTAGGTTTACCCTGGCTATCACTTCTGTGTCACTGTTAGACAGAGGCACAGTATACTAACCTCAAAAAAGGCATAGCAAAATTAATTTAAAATGGGTGGCGAAAGCCAAACACACTCTGGCTAGGCTTATAAATGCCCTAGGGCAGATAGCCTAGTATGAACCTATGAACCTATGAACCTATGTACATGTACATGTAGAGTTCCAAACACTGCTTTTTACAAATATTCAGATCGATATTGTCTGTCTTCTCCTGTATTACTTGAAAATAATACAATAATCTCTAAGTAGTGTAACTAGATAGGTAGGAGGGTCAATGTCCTTTACAGTAACATCCAGTATGAGACCCACTGATGAAGTCATCCTAATAAAAGTGCACTCCCTCCCTTTAACAGTCAAACTTTTCCTGTGGCATCTGTGACTAGTACAGTGCTCTATAGATTGTGTAACATAGAAAGGTAGGACGTTTGATGCCCGATATGCAAGACTTGTGTGTGTATGTGTGAGACTGCATGTATTTCTTGGTGCTATATACACTTCTCCTAAGAATAGTACATTTAACTGTTCTCTCAATCCCTTATCCCAATTTTCACAGCAACATTGTGTATGAGACACACTGAGGAGGTCATCCTGACAAAAATGCACTCTGTCCTTTTACAAGTCAGACATTTCCTGTTGCAACTAGTACAATAATGTCTAGATTGTGTAACATAGATAGTTAGGAGGTTCAAAACCCAACATGGAAGACTTGTCTGTATTTCTGTGTATGTATGTGTAAGACTGTGTGTATCACTTGGTGCTGTATACACTTCTCCTGAGAATGCATTTAACTATTCTCACAGCTCCCTTATCTCACCTTTTATAGCAACATCCTGCATGAGACACACTTCAGGAAGGTCTGACAAAAGTGCACTCTCCCCTTCAGAGCCAGACTTCTCTTGTGGTGCTTGCAAATAAGGCAATACTCTGTTAGGTAGGAGGGTTAATGGCCAAAATGAAAGACTTGCATGAGTTTGTGTCTGTGTATTTGTGTGTAATGCTGCTGTATATACTTCTCCTGAGAATAATGCATTCGTCCTCACAGCTCTGTTATCCTAGTTTTTACATAAACATCCTGTATGATATACACTGACAAGTTAATTCTTACAAACGTTCTCGCTCTCTCCCCTTAATAGTCAGACTTCTCCAGTGGTACTTGCAACTAATACAGTGCTTTCTAGATTGTGTAACTAGATAGGTAGGAGGGTTATTGCACAACATGAAAGACGTCTGTGTATGTCAGTGTTTTGTATACCACTTGCTGCTGTATACACTACCCTGCGAATAATACATTTAACTGTTATCACAGCTTCATTATCCAAATTGTTATAGAAACATCCCATACGATGCACACTGATGAGGTCATCATGGCAGTAGTGCACTCTCACACCTACTTTTCTGTAGTCGTATACCCAGCATTACCTGATGCTTATAAAGCTCCTAAGTCCCTAACATCACTTCAACTTGTAGCTACAAACAACTCCCATTAGCAAGTCTTACACTCTCATCTACCTATCACTTCAAATCTCTTAACCCTCCTAACAACAAACTTCCACATACACCTAATACTGCACCTTTAATGCAACACCAATCTCACTCATTCATAGATAGTACCCTTGCATGTAACACATTCTTTCCGAAACTAGATAACATGGGTTACACATCTCCAACCCAACTACTAAAAACATCATTCTACCCATTAATAATCTTCACCTACTCCTACTTTCCATCCTGTCCTACTACCACACTCAGCTTCATAACCACACCGCATCTCCTTGGCAAAATGTTTCCACAGCCAACACCACCAGACTATAAAACTTCTCTATATCACCATGTGACCTTACCTCCCCCCTACCCTTCTCTTACTTGCGCATTAAACTGAAAATCAAAATTACCCCCTCTTTTCTCAAAGACAAACAAAAATAATTCAAAAATTGACCAGACTCTATCTACATCTACTCCATAAACTCACTTGCAGAAGTGATATACATCCCAATCCAGGACCCAAAACATCAATCAGCCCAAACTTAAATCAGCTAAATCCTCTACACCACAGGCCTACCTCAGCTCTCCTCTTCTTAAACAATAATGTAAGAAGTATACTTAACAAAATTCATGACTTCCATGCCCTACTAGCTCTATACAAACCAGATATCACTGTGTTAACTGAAACATGGCTCAAACCACAACATTACAATAATGAGATTACTGCCCCGGGTTACAACATTATCCGAAGAGACAGATCAGAGAAAAAGGGTGGAGGTGTTGCAATATTATTCAAAAATCATCTTGCCTTAGAACAACTAGATTACAATACCCATGAATTCAAAGATGTAGAATTAATCCTTGCCAAATTAAAAATAAGTTCCAACAAACATATAATTATTGCAGGTGGCTATATGCCACCAGGCAATAACATCACTGTAATGGAAAGCCTGCTTAATTGGACCTCCAACTCCCTTCCACATGAAACCATACTATTAGGAGACTTCAATATTGACTGGCTTCACTGCTCCAGCCATAACCCCTCTGCCTTCATAAACCTCCACAGGTTTACCTAAACTAGAACCACCCCACTCGAATTGACAAAACTTCCAAACGCCAGTCCATCTTAGACTGGATCCTGGTATCTGATCCCACTCTTGCACAGCAATCTTGTTGTCTTCCAGACACCCTAAGTGACCATCATCCAACCTACCTAATTAGGAAAAGATCCCAAACCATCAACCAACCTATCCTTAGAGTAGTTAGAAACTAAAAACCTTCATAGCTACTGATTTCATCAGTACTCTAAAAAGCTGTAACTGGACTCCCCCTAAAACATCTACCTCTAGACGATGCCATTGAGTACTTTAACACAGCCTTCATAAAAATCTTAAAATATCATGCACCCCCTAGAACCATTAGAATAAAAACTAACTATGCCTCATAGCTAAAAAAGATACTAAAACTATAATGAAAGAAAGGGACAAGGCCTGGATTCAATATCAGAAAAACAAAACCACTACTTTTAGAAAAAACTATGTAGAGCTCCATAACAAAACCAAAAAATAAATCAAACTAGACAAATCCAGCTACTATGCAAGCATCCAAGAAAAATATGCTCACAACCCACAAAATATTTGGGCCTCAATAAATAGTATACTGCATCCAGGAAAGTCCACGACTCCAACCCCTGTGCTTCCAAATAACCATGAAAACATTCCTACTCAGTTTAACAAATTCTTTACCAAAACAGTCCAGACCCTTGCCAATGCCCAAAATAGAACTAGCAGTCCCACACCAATAACTACCCCAACCCACTCCAATATACAAAACAATAGCCCCGATTTTCACCTCCACTCTGTATCCAGCAAATCATATCTAAACTTATTCATAAACTTAAACCAACCACTCTAGCAGCTGATAAGCTGCCAGCAGACTTCCTTCGGATCTCAGTTAAAGCTATAGCCTATCCTGTCTCTATTCTCATAAACAGATCTCTCTCAGAAAGCAAAGTCCCCACCTCATGGAAAACATCATATATAATTCCACTCCACAGAGTAGGCAACTCTTTAGAGCTCACCAACTATTGCCCAATAGCAATCCTATCACCTTTATCCAAAATATTAGAAAGAGTTGTTCATACTCAACTAATACAGTACCTCCAGTATAACAACCTACTCTCCATATCCCAGCATGGCTTTAGACATTCCCATAGCACCACGACAGCACTACTATCATTCACCAACATAGATGACCACCACAGAAACAAGGGTCTATTTGTTTCTTCCATATTCTTAGACCTATCAAAAGTCTTTGACATGGTAAACCACAGTCTGCTTCTTGATACCTTATCCACCCTAAATATAAGTCCCTCCTCTATAGCATGGTTCAACAGCTACTTATCTGCCCATCAGCAAGCAGTCCTATGGTAGGACCAATTGTCCCCCCTGTTACCAGTAACCATAGTAGTCACTCAAGGATCCAACCTTGGCCCATTGCTGTTCTCTCTATTTACAAATCAGATCTCTTTATTCTCTCCCACTGCCTCAATAGTACAATAGTACAATCTACAGATGACACTACCCTCATATGTGCTGCCCCTAACCTTAGTGAACTGCCAATCCTTACCCAAAATAACTTCACCCTAGCCGAAACTTGGTTCAATAACATCAAACTACTTCTTAATCCCAAAAAAGCAAATTCTTTTCAGTCCTGGCAGGGCCCCCCCCCCCAAATAATAATTCCACCATTAGCTCCAAAGAAAACATTCAAATCAGTTCAACCACACACACTAAACTGCTAGGCATAGAAATAGACAATAACCTGAGGTTCGACATCCACATAACACAAACCATTAAGAAAGTTAATAAAAAACTTGGTCTCCTCTACAGGAACAAAGATTATATGACAAAACACACCAAAGTAACCATCACAAGGACTCATATTCTATTCACCCTCCTCTATGCCTCTCCCATCTTGACCAATCTCTGTCAAACTGATCTAAATAAAATGGAATCTTGCTACAACAAGATTGCCAAGTTTGCTACTGAAGCCTCATATAGGTCTCACCACTGTCTATCCCTTAAGCAACTCAACTGGCTTGAGTTGCCTCATATACTTTCACTCAATCAACTCTCTATAGCGCACAAACTCTACTACCTTCCTGTGATAACTCCAGCACTTCAGCACCTAATTCAGTCCCACATTCCCTCTAGACCCTTAAGATCTAGTAACCAGAACCTCATAACTGTCATCAAACATAAAAACGAAGCTGGTAAGTCCTTCTTTGCCAACACCATTGCCAAAACCTGGAACACACTACCAAGCCAAATAACTTCTACCACCTCCTTTAGTTAATTCAAAAAAACTCCTGAAAAAACACTATCTAAGTAACTGGCTATGCTCATGCCACTTACCAGGCTAATCCATGCCAAGAGAATTTGTCAGGGTACAGCTATGTATAAACAGTTTCTCCCCTGAAAGCTTCCAAACTCGTACACATTTACCTTACAAAACTTATAACTGCAAAAGAAAAAAAAAATGTACCTCTGATTGTCTACTGTCAGAAATGTTAATCACTAGCATGATGTCCTGTTGTGTGTATATATGCTATATGCATGTTTGTTAATCACCAGCATGTTGTCCTGATGTGTATTACATATGCCATATGTATGTATGTTCTACCTCTTTTTACTCTCATGTAATGTATTGTAATGTAGAGCTTTTCACCCTGGGCCTCCACTGTAAATGGACCTGCATCCAGTCAGACTTTCCTGGTAAACAAATGTAAAATAAAAATAAATAAAATAAATAAATATCCTCCTGTGACACTTGCAGTTATTACTGTGTTCTCTAGACTGTGTAACTTGATCGGTAGTAGGTTTGATGCACAACATGGAAAACTGTGTGTGTGTGTGTGTGTGTGTGTGTGTGTGTGTGTGTGTGTGTGTGTGTGTGTGTGTGTGTGTGTGTGTGTGTGTGTGTGTGTGTGTGTGTGTGTGTGTTTGTTTGTGAGGGTGTTTACAGTTAGGTGGTCATGTGCTCAATTGACCTCTACTCTGGATAAATATTTTAAAATTATACATGACTCCACCATCACTAAGCCCAGCTTTCACATCCACAACTTCTTTGCAACACATAGGTGTAGCTATGTATACTGTTTCTACTGTAATTATTACAATTTTCTATACAATACTTAAAGAAAACATTGATTTTTAGGCAATAATCTGTCCACAGCTATATAAATGGGTGCTTCAAATAACAGTGTTGTGGTCTGAAAAATATAAATTTCATGCTTTTATACGGAAAGTAATACACACCTTTGTAAAGTGGGGTGGGAGAGAATGCTTCCATTCTTCAAATGTCAAGTATTTTGTATGGTATCAGTAAGAGCACATGATTACAACATTATATTGTCTGTCTACACCCCTGGTTCAACACACTGATGAGGTCATTGTTTTGCAAGTACTGAATACTGAAGCTATTTAAATGTCAGACTTCTCCTGTGGTACTTGCATGTCTCACTATTCCCTAGATGTGTAACTAGGTGGGTAGAATGTCCAAATGCAGTAGTGCTTAACTGCTACACGTGACTGCCAATGAAATCATGATTGCCTTACACATCTTTGCAGTGGCAACTTTTACAACCCCTGCTTGACTGTAAAATTAACATTACCAGATACATCTCTTTGGCAATATACTGCTGATGTCATCCCTCCACAGATGCTATATGTCTCACTTTTACTCATTATTCCTCCTGTGGCACTGGCTGCTATTAATATGCTGTATAGCTTGTGTAAGTGGATAGGTATGGGGTTCAATTCCATCACTGCTTCAATAGTGTGATAGTTATTACAGTCGTATACCACTGGCCACCTCACAACCGTCTTTATGTATACTTCCAATTACGAGACTGAATTAGAGCGGCACTCTGTGGCACTAGCAGATCCAAGCATCCCCATCATAAATAACTGTTTGGCTACTCACTGATTACCTACTGGTATCACATCGGCAGTATGTCAAAGATGGAGTGTGAATTCTTCTGTATTGCATGACTTTGATAGTGTGCTTTGTAGATAGTGTAACTCCATATATAGGATAAAAATGAAAAAGCAGCAAACCAAACACCAGGAAGGAACTGGACCACAAAACTTATAAGCCTTCATTCATTTAATAAAGCACCACGGACTTCATCAGAATAAATACAAAAACTTGAAACCACCCTTTAAATACTTGTCATCTGCAAAAACTCATCCAATGACAAAATACTTCAAATAAATTATTTAAATAGCCACTGTGATGTCATGAAAATTTAAAAATACACTAAAAATTTTTTGACCTTGCATATGTATAAAAACATGAAAATGCATATATATAATTGTCAACAATAACAAACTACTACACAATGTTTCATTAAATAAAGCCCATTTTGTGAACAGCTTGGCTCACTACATCAAAGCCTTTGTAACTGAAGAAAACACTTGATGTTAATAGTTTCATTTAGTCCTGGAGGGTAGTCTGCTCTTAAAGCTATCTGCCATTTAGTTTCCCTACATTCTAATAAGGGCTTAAAATTACCCACCAAAGGACCACAGAATACTTTGTCTAAAACAAAGAATGTAAATTTCTTAAAATTGTTACATAATAAAACATGTTGTACCCATGCATTATTCCTGTCTTTGTTTCTCACTGCCAACACATGTTCATAAATCCTTCTACTTAGTGACCCGGTGGTCTTACCAACATAAAAACTGGTGCATGAATTACATACTGCGAGATAAACAATACCCACAGAATCACATGTAAACCTGTCCTTTGCCCAAATAACTTTCTTATAATGTTTCAGCTCAACAGAACCTGCATTGGCTATGTATCTACATTGCCTGCAACTCTAATAGATGCCATGAATCTTTAAAATAAAACCTTAAACTTTGAACAATAGGATTCAAAATTTTATCTAACCAAATAGAAATTGGTTGAGTCTTAGAGTATGCTGCTGACACTATGGGTCTAAAGGGGGGGGGGGGGTGGGCACTTCTGCATTTGTGGACTTTAGGAATACCAAAGAGAACTGTTAACTTTGGATGTTCAACCTGTAAAAGGCAATTTCAGTGTAGCAAGCAGGGTGAATCAAAACAACAAGGTGTTTGAGCTTGCCTTCCCATTGCCCATTTCAGATGGAATGGACATTATTAGGTGTGTTATTAAGGAAAACTGGAAGGTGTTCATTGGACATTCTGAATTGGTGAAAGTCCTGGGTAATGAACCTTTGTTCACTTATAAAAAGGTATTTAACATAAGAAGTATACTTGAAAGTACTTCTAAGACATCACAGAATGGGGTAAATGACCCTGTTGGGACTTTTGCTTGTGGTCATTGCAGGCAATGTAGCTACATAGCCAATTCAGATTCTGTTGAGTTGAAACATTTTAACAAAGTAATTTGGGCAAAGGACAGGTTTATATGTGATTATGTTGTCATTGTTTATCTCACAGTATGTAATTCTTGCACCAGTTTTTATGTTGGCAAGACCATCAGGTCACTAAGTAGTAGGATTTATGAACATGTGGTGGCAGTGAGAAATAAAAACAGGAATAATGCATGGGTACAACATGTTTTATTATGTAACAATTTTAAGAAATTTACATTCTGAGGGCATGGCCAAGGATGAACACAGGAAGGATAGCAGCAGATTTCTGTAGCTCCACCAGGATAACATCATAAACAGGGAAATTTACAATAAAAACTTGTCTAATGGAATTTATTTCTTCATAAAATCATTTGGAATATCATTTTCTACAATAATACCCAAAAAAGAAAGAAAACTTGACTGATTTTCCTGTCAGAAATCTTCTTGGAAATTTCTTACTCATCTCAACTTAGAATGAGCTACAGTAAAGCTAACAACCAGGATTCTACCCTTAAGAAAGAACGCCAGTCATTACTACTAACCATGCAGGAACTGACAACTAAAATAGATAAATTGATTCTAAAATAGACAACTTCAAAGAAAATGCAACCAAACAAATGGATATATTACATGAAGACTTACAACAGCAAAAATACAGATTTCAGGTTTAGAGGATGCTGTCAATGACAGGGACAGTAGAATTAAAGAAGGAGAAATGAACATTGAATTTCTACTCAAACAAAACACTCATCTCCATTCTAAATTGGATGATTTGGAAAAGAGATCTCGATGTAATAACATAAGGATCTTTGGACTACCAGAAGGCATAGAAGGTAATAACATTATAACTTTTTTAAACACTTGGCTACCAAAAACTCTAGATCTATCTGAGGCATTTTCTTTCGGTATAGAGAGAGCCCATAGATCTCTCTCTTCCTCTGCCACTAACAAGAACATCCCTAGATCAGTTATAGTAAACATTTTTATCTTCATTTGATAAAGAGATGGTTTTTAAAAGCACCTTTAAAAGTTAATGATGCAGTAGTGTGCTTTAATAATGATTATCCCACTCTGGTGATATCTAAAAGCAAAACCTTCTTGCCACTGATAAGAGAACTAAAAAAGGCACAACTGAAATATATCTTTTGTTCCCTGCCAAACAAAAAATATTCTTACCTGATGGCCCTAAAATGTTTGAGGATTTGGACACTGCCTTGGCTTATATTAAAAAACATAAAATATTGGACAAGATAGAAGAAATGGAATGGACAAGCCCTTCATTGAAAAGACTGGCATCAGGCACAACTTGGAAGACAACAGGCAAGCAAAAGAGACTAAAATAAATGAATGACTTGCTTTACAGCATTCTGATTATTTTATGTAAACTTCCTTGTTCCCTCAAGTAATCCACAAACAACGTAAGATCACCACAAAGCTTCTAAAGTCCTTAAAATATGCAACTTGTTATGCTAACATATTTTCTTCCCAAGGAACAAGTAACCAGATACAATTTTTATTTGTTGCTTTTTTAATCTCTCCTTGTGAGATCAAAGGTTAGTAACAAGTTATATTCATCTAATTTTACTAAAAATTATTTTCCCCTTTTTTATGTTTATTATTATTATTTATTTTTTTAATCTATTAAAAATATTGCAATGTTTAGTACTGTTTAGTTATAATTGCTTAACATTATAAAACTGAGACAGTTTAAACTCATTACAACAACTAACATGCTATGAAGTATAAACAACTGATTAAACAAAATAAATATAAATTTTATGCTTAGATATATTAGCAGATGAATGATTAATATATGAACCACTGTATTCCTTGCTATAGTAATAGATGAATTATATAGTATAAGCATGCATATATTTTTTTTTTGGAAACAGTTATACCCTTAAGTTTTGGTATGTGTGTGCTTATAACATTGTGTAGCTTAGGAAATGCTTTATGGTTCATGTATGTTGTAAATAGACTTATAGTGTTTTCTATGGCCTGCATATTACTGAGGCTTTGATTTCCAAGGCTTGTGGAACACCTCGAGCTGTCTCTACTGTACACAGAGTCTTATTATACTCAAAATGCATTATTTTCCCTTACTTTCATCAAATTTTCCACTGGAATCCCTCGGGAGTCAACTTTAGACACTGGCAACCTCGAGAATAGCACTCGCGAGCCATTTTCTAAACCTTCATGTTCTAACTGTTCATCTGAGTTGAAGAAAGCAGCCGTCATGAACTTTGGCCTCTAATTTCACTCACACATGATGTAATGCTGCAAAGTAAGCCAGTTCCAGGAAGCAGAACAGTCATAAATGCGGAAATATGATGAAAACGGACTTTTGTAACACAAAAATGTTAGTTTTTATCAATATAATAGCACTTTATTGATATAATTTATGTTTAGTAAAGCTACAGCACATTTTAAAGCATTATCTTACTGTCTAACCCATTTACTGAAGTTTTGTAATGTGCAGCAGCTGAATTCAGTAGTATATTCGTTAGAATGTTCTTAAAAGTGCTTTACACAAAAAGCAGTACTGCAATTGTTTTAATGCACATACTACAACATGCTTTTGCTACCTAACAGTGTATGGTAATCTTATATTTTTAACTTTTTTAACTCAGAACTACAGTTATTTTATACTTTTTTAAGCTAGTATGTAATATATACCATATATGAAGCTATTGCATACTGTTTTCTGTATAATGTCATGACTTCCCTTTGATTAATGCAATTTTTTTTACTATTCTGTTTTTGCTTTCATAATTAATTCTCCTATCATAGCTTCATGAACAAGCAGATAATACATTTATGTATATCTCTATGGCTGCATATGTTTAAATCATTTACATTACTACCTTCATAACAACTGTAATGAATAATATATTGTGTCACAGAAACATTAGTTAACAGATATTTCTAAGTTCAGGGAAGCTATGTATATACAAATAACACACACACACACACACACACACACACATATATATATATATATATATATATATATATATATATATATATATATATATATATTTTTTTTTTTTTAAATTCTTTTTTCATTCTCCTTCCAAGTTGTGTTGCAGTTATTACTAGGTTTTTATATATAATAGATACTCATTTATCTGGTTAAAAATGTTTAATTCTGGTTAATAATAGATCAAATTGGTTTTGCTCATACGTATGATTTGAGCTATTTACTTTCTTAAGAATTGGATCTCCCGTTATATCCCAATTCCTTTAAAATGTTTCAAAATGTGTAATTTACTTAGTAATGTTCCTATTATTAATAAGCTATTCTAGTTATTAATACATATCCTTTACATTAGTTGAAATTTTCAAGTTGAATTTATATAGTCTATACAGACTGTATTAGTTAAAGTCTCTATTTCTAATATCTATATATGTTCATACAAGCAAGTCAATGAAAAGTTTCAATGATCTATCATTCTGATATATACAATGCTACTGTTAGCTTAAACTGTTCTTTCTAGTTCTGAAGATATATCAAGAGGTCTTTAATGAAATCTTGACTTATACTAAGAAATAAGTGTATAAATTGTATAATTTATTTTATAATACATAATACAGATGAGTTTAACTTTGGTTTTGAAAGTTTTAATATATATACGACATTAGGTGGTAGCTAGATTTCTGCTGTTATAGTTAGAGAGGTAACTCAATTAGTTGTGACTACTCGAATTCGGAGTTTATAACTCGAGGCTGGGTGCGAAGTTCAATCCTAAAACTATTTTATTTGATTATTGTTACAGTATGATTACAGTTCTGACATCCACATCATATCTCATAATCACATTTTTATTTCTAATAAAAATTAAATTCCCACATATTCTTGCAGATACTTCACAAGTCAAAGCCTTGATTAATTTAACATCTATAGGAGGGAATAGCTTACTAATCTGTATAAAAAAATGATAAACTAAACATATTTTGCCTTATGCTATATATGTCAAATGGCAACCTTGAGAGGGATCTCCCTAAACATTAATGGGTTAAATAACCCATGTAAGAGAAGAAGTTTAATCAGATATCTTAACCTGCATAGATCTAACCTAATATTTCTTCGAGAAACTCATCTTCTTAAAAAAGACATAGATAAACTAGAAACCAAGTACATTACTTTAGTCAGCTCAGAACATACACTGAAAAAAGGGGGGTAGCTATCCTGTGGAACAAATCCATACCTATTCTCAAAATTATTAAGACATACAAGGATGACAAGGGAATGTTTTGCATGGATACAGTACAGATTAATAGAAAGATGCTTACATTTATCAACATATATTGGATACCAGGCATAGGTATTACCACAGTGAAACAGCATTTCAAACAACTAATACTCCACTCTAAAGGAGACATCATATTAGTAGGTGATTTCATTTGTACTGTATGTGATAATTATACTACTACCCACGGGAAAAGGAAAATTACAGCTAGTGCAAAACATCTGAAAGACTTTATTAACTTATATCATTTGAATGACATTAATAATCAAGCTGATACTAAGTCACTACCATATACTTTTTTTCCAACAGACACAAGTCTTACTCTAGAATAGAGTTTTGATCTCTAACCAACTTGTAAAATTTTTATCTAAATCTATGGTTATTTCCTGCCCAATATTGGACCATAATTCTATCACTTTTGAACTTATGGTAAATGTAACACACAATACCCAGATTAGAATAATTCTTGCCTACTTAGCTCAACTAAAATACTTCAAAGAATTTATAAATAAGGAGACACAAAACTTCCTAGAAATAAAACTACACCAGATATTTTGATTTTATATATATATATATATATATATATATATATATATATATATATATATATATAGGATGCTCTGAAATCATATCTATATGGGCAAAGTATAAGATGGTATAATAATAAAAGGAAAACATGGGACAAAGATCTTATAGACATACAGAATAAGCTAGACACTTTTAAGCTCAATAGTAAGGGAGATATCACACATAAAAATATTATAGAAGAAATAAGTTAAATGAGAAGTATAAAGAAATTTTAAATCACAAAATCAAAACAACCCTAGAGAAATACAAATTCCTAACATATTCAATAAATCCCAAATATTTAAATAAACTTAAAAATAAAACAAAAAGACTTAACAAACAAAATCATATCAAAGAGATTTTTTCCTCAGGGAAAAAAAAATGTTTCTAATTTATCAGAAATTCTAGATGAGTTTAAATATTACTTTCATAAAATAAACAATGACAGAGTTAATATGGACCCAAAAGATAAAATAAAGAAATTCATTACCACATACATGGACAAAAAACTTAATAAACAACAGATTGGGTCATTGCATAAGAGAATCTCATATACAGACATTGTCCCTCAAATAAACAAACTCAAGTTAAACAAAGCACCAGGTAATGACGGTATAATTCCTGAGATTTACAAAATATTTGCTAAACATGTCCCCACATTAATACATGTTTTCCTGGCAGCTCAGACTGAATTTACTATCCCTCCATCTTGGAAATACACTTTTATCTCACCAGTTCTGAAATCCAATAAAGACCCTACAAGATGCTCATCATATAGGCCCATCTCACTGCTCAATGCTGACTACAAGATGTTTAAGAACATATTTGCTGATAGAATAAAGACAATTCTTCCAAACATTATTGACATAGATCAAACAGGCTTTATTATAAATAAAAATACTTTTGACAACATAAGAAGAATGTTAACTTTTATAGATTATGCAAATAAAAATAAGAAGGATCTGAGACTAATTAGCCTTGACATAAACTCAGCCTTTGACTATGTGAGCTGGGACTACTTGTTTATCTTGCTAAGGTGTACAAAATTCTCTGATGCATTCATAAATCTGATTGAAAATCTGTATAAAGGAGCACTTTCTTGCATAAAAATTGGCACATATGTCTCTCAAAAGATACCCATATTGAAAGGAACTAAACAGGGATGTCCACTCTCTCCTTTATTATTTATCCTAATAATTGAGCCCTGGGACAATTTAATTAGAAACAATAATGACATAGAAGGATTTAAAATAAATGAAAATACAGTATCTAAAATTCAGCTTTTTGCTGATGATGTATTAATTACATCCACAGGAAACAACTCTTCTATACAGTCATTATTTGACACAATGGCAGACTGTAAGAAAATCTCAGGTCTGATGTTTAATGAAGAAAAAACAAAGATTCTGCCAATACATTTAGGAAACAATATTTTTATAAACCTTATCATAAATATATACCCAATTCAGGTCATATAACTTATCTAGGAATTATCTTAGCAAGAGATTTTAAATCAATTATTCATTATAACTATAATAAAAGTCTTGAAAACATACAAACCCTGTTTAAAAGTTGGAATAATATCCTATTTTCCATGGAAGAAAGACTTACAACTATAAAAATGATTATATTCCCAAAGATATTATATGTAATACAATCAACACTACTTCCACCTACCAAAACAATCATTAAAAATTAAACACATTAATGTTGAAATTCCTTTGGGCACCTCATAGACCTAGATTGGCATTAAGGACATATATCAATAATTGGTCCCAAGGAGGTATAGCCTTTCCTGCTTTTGATCTATACTCTATATTCTCTATCAAAACTGTAGCTCTACTAACTGATAATTCATATGTTGCGTAGTGGAAAAATATTGGAAATTAATAGGCATGGAATTAAGTAGTATACCACTAACACACAAAAATATTATTAGAAATAATCCCCTATTATGGATACTCAAAGAACTTTGCACTTTACCCATAACACTGAGACACACCTAAAATTACCCAATAAATATTATTATTACTTTTCGTAACTTTATATATTAACATCCCAAATATAAGGAAGGGATCTTCATTTTATTTCCCATAACTTATACACAAGGTATACTCTTATCATCTAACCCTGATAAAACTTTAATATTCTGCAAAATAATTTAATGTACTGACATCAGATGCTGAAGGATAATAAAGTTAAAAATCTAGATTTTTTTTTAACTCAAGAATTTGATTTGGATGAAACTTGTTGGTTAGAGATGTAGGGTTTCAGACAATATCTTTCTAATAAACTAGACTTGATAACACAGATAACTAAAGAATCTGTTCCAGTACTGATAGATTACATGATACTAAATCTACAACAGAATATTTCAGATAAAGGCAAGCTTTCTCACATACACAAAATTCTTAGAGATGAAACCTTCAACTGTCCATAAAATTACTGGAAATACTTCAATTCCATAAATAGAGAGCCCCCAGAACAACAAGATAAAAGTCATATACTGAAATCAGCTTCTAAACAACTTCCTCAATTAAATGGAAATGTTATGCCTGGAAATTCTTACACAGGTCCTTCTACACCCCTCTAATAATGAGCAAAATTAATAAAAAAGATAACATATGTAAGAGATGTACCACAGAAATAAATGCTAACTAGGCACATATGTTTCATGATTGTATAAAACTGAAGGAATATTAGACATCAATTAACAAATTTTCTACAGGCTCTTTTTACAGATAATTTACAATATCTAAATCACTAATTCTCTTCAATACCCCCATACCAAAATGTGTTAAAAAGGTTAAACTTTCCCTATTATGGTCAATTCTAGCAGTGGCTAGAAAGATTATAACTAGAAATTGGATATCAGATACCCCTCCTTCTTTTAATGAGTTTAAAAATGTTTTGATAGAGGTATGTTAAATGGAACTAATGACTATTAAATCAAGAACTTCTAGGAAAACAACCAGTTATAATATATGGGATACTTTACAAAGTTTTTTAAAAAAAGACTTGGAACCTTTATAATGTATTATAGTTATGTTAGCTGATGTATTAACCTGTGGATGTCTTTGTAAATACTTTTGTTGTTTTATGAATGTTAACATTTTCCATTTGTTAACTGCTTGTATAAATTACTATGTCTTATTGACTGTATCTTAAAACCAATAAACATGTTTTAAGAGGTTGTCGAAAGAAGTTCAGGCCACACACAAGAAAGAACAAGGGAAGAAAGGGAACAACAGGAACAGAAACAACAAAAAAAGAACTTAAATTTTTGTATAGACATTTTAAATTTGTCTGAAGTTAACTTAACAGATGACACCTACAAGGTGTTACAACGTGGCTTTACATTTATTCCTTCCAACAAAGTGAATGTAGTAAATTTGTTTGTGGATTTTAAGTTATACTTAAGAAAGTTGAATTTGAAGTTCATGGTTTGTCTACTTCTGTTTTACCCACAGAACAATATAAATGTAGAAGTACTTATAATCCAGCCTTATGCTCTTCCTTACAAGTTTTTGGTACACTATGTGAACAGCATTTCAGGGACATTAGTAGATGGTCCCACATTACTGATAATCTTACTCAGGGAGAGAGGAAAGCATTAATTGACTTAGCTACCAACAAGAACCTGAGAGCAATGAAGGCAGATAAGGTTGGGGCCCTCGTCATTATGCATACTGTGGACTATGAAAATGCTATGCTGCAACTTTTGAGTGACCATAGAAACGACAAACAAGTCAATATAAATGAAGTTGTATTGTGTTTCAAGTGTATTGTCACTTTATTATTTGATTTATTTGGGCAAGGTAATATTGGACACTCAGTATACATGTTTTTACAGGTTGATCATCCGAAGTTAGCAGTTCTCTTTGGTATTCCTAAAATCCACCAATGCAGAAGTGCCCCCCCCCTTTTACACCCATAGTGTCAGCGGCATGCTCTAAGACTGAACCAATTTCTATTTGGTTAGATAAAATTTTGAACCCTATTGTTCAAAGTTCAAGGTTTTATTTAAAAGATTCATGGCATCTATTAGAGTTGTTATGTGAATTTAATTTGGAAAATTTTGATATGTCAACTATATTTTTTGTAGCACCTGATGTCACTTCCCTTTATACAAGTATAGATCAAGTATAGATCAAGAAGATGGAATTGATTTATTTAGGGAATATTTGACTGGTTATACTGACTTTGACAATGTTAAGATCAACACTTTGTGCGCCTTGATGGAAATGATTTTGGAAAGTAATTTTTTTAAGTTAATTTTTTTTAAGTTTGGAACTGGTAGTTTTCAGCAAATCTCTGGTGTGGCCATGGGTTCTAGACTGGCTCCCTCTTTTGCTAATCTAGTTATGGCTATGTGGGAGATGAAATTTCTTGTAACACATCCGTTGGCTATGAACATTTTATTTTACAGGCGTTACATTGATGATTTGTTTTTTTTTTTTTTTGTGGCAAGGGAATTTTGTCAGCTTCCACCTATTCCTGCAAGACCTGAAATGTTCAATCAGTTTTTTGAACTTTACCCTGGGAGGGTTTGGGAAAACAATAGACTTCCTGGATATTCATTTGGAAATACTTGATGACAGTTTTAGTTTTAGTAGTAGTATCCGCAGGAAATCTACCTTTGTCAATCAGTACCTGCACAGGGACAGTCTTCACCCCCAACATATGAAAAGAGGGGTTGTCAAGGGACAACTTATAAGGTTGAGTCATTTGATCAGTGAATATTCTGTTTTTGATGGTGAGGTTAATAAACTGACTGCATTTTTTACAGCTAGGGGATATGATTTGTTTTGGTTACGTAACATTGTTGATGAAGTTATAACTCTCAGAGACAGTTTAGCTAGCCCCATTTTGAGAGGCAATTTCAGTGTAGCAAGTAGGGTGAATCAAAACAACAAGGTGTTTGAGCTTGCCTTCTCATTGCCCATTTCAGATGTAATGGACATTATTAGGTGTTTTATTAAGGAAAACTGGAAGGTGTTGCTTGGACATTTGTTCACTTATAAAAAGGTATGTAACATAAGAAGTATACTTGAAAGTACTTCTAAGACATCACAGAATGGGGTAAATGGGGTTGAGACTTTTGCCTGTGGTCATTGCAGGCAATGTAGATACATAGTCATTTCAGGTTATGTTGAGTTGAAATATTTTAAGAAAGTTATTTGGGCAAAGGACAGGTTTGCATGTGATCCTGTGGGCATTGTTTATCTCGCAGTATGTAATTCTTGCACCAATTTTTATGTTGGCAAGACCATCAGGTCATTAAGTAAAATGATTTATGTTTTAGACAAAGTAGTTTGTGGTCCTTTGGTGGGTAATTTTAAAGCCTTATTAGAATGTAGGGAAACTAAATGGCAGATAGCTTTAAGAGCAGACTAGCCTCCAGGACTAAATGAAACTATTAACATCAAATGTTTTCTTCAGTTACAAAGGCTTTGATGTAGTCAGCCAAGCTGTTCACAAAATGGGCTTTATTTGATGAAACACTGTGTAGTAGTTTGTTATTGTTGACAATTATACATTTTCATGTTTTTATACATATGCAATGTCAAAAAAATTTGTAGTGTATTTTTAAATTTTCATGACATCACAGTGGCTATT
This sequence comes from Protopterus annectens, assembly GCF_019279795.1. Classification (NCBI taxonomy): domain Eukaryota; kingdom Metazoa; phylum Chordata; order Ceratodontiformes; family Protopteridae; genus Protopterus; species Protopterus annectens. Next base: position 59,146,736 of record NC_056727.1, on the reverse strand, counting down.
TAAATAATTTATTTGAAGCATTTTGTCAGTGGATGATTTTTTGCACATGACAAGTATTTAAAGGGTGGTTTCAAGTTTATGCATTTATGCTGATGAAGTTCGTTGTGTTTTATTAAACAAACAAAAGCTTATAAGTTTTGTGGTCTGGTTCCTTCCTAGCCTTTGGTTTGCTGCTTTTTCATGTTTACTTTGTTCTTTGGAGTTATTTAGCAGTTTTTGGTTCCATATATAGGATGTTTGAATCCAGCTGTGAATGTGTCTTTCACCCTCAGAATGTGTATACTATTCTGCAAAGACACATATGATGTGTAGCTGCACAATGTTATTGTGCACTTCAAACACTTTTTAGCATAAATCTCCAGCTAATACATAGTGGTGATGCCATACATTTAACTGTACACTGTCCCAGTTGTATAATGATTTCACACATTCCCAGTTGTACAACATGGTCATGTGGTGCTTGCCATTCATACAATGACGTTTAGTTTCTGATCTTGGGTAGTTATCTGAAATCCATCCATTCTTGCTTAGACTATGTTATGTCAGTTTCATTGTGACTATAAGTCACTAAAACTGTCAAGCACATTCACTTTGTACAGATATATATATTGATCCATCTTACCAGAAGCTAGGACAATTTGTCACAATGTTTTTGTTCAGAGTAAAGATGACATCGGATTTAATTTTCCTTACATAACATATATAGGAAGAATTATCCTCTGGCATGAAGGAATAAGACAACATGCTGTCTGTTGTTGATGTAATACAGCAATTGCAGGCACACATATCTGTTGCAGCAATGACATGATTTAATGCATTCACACAACAACATATCTCACAACTGTTCATAGGTTCATAGGTTCATTGGTGTAGTAAACTAATGACCACTAGGGCCCTTAAAAGCCTAGCTATGCACCCCAATGTGACCCATAAATTTCATTTATATTTGATTTATAGGGGGTGATTTAATGACTGCCTCTATCCGTCTGTAAAATAGGAGACAGAGCAGGAACAAATTTAGTTGCACTTAAATTGGGATAGGGAAGAATTCTGCTTCACAAGGATGGGAAGCCTGTTCCAGAGAATGGGAATTCACTGAGAAACACATCTGTCTCTCCAGCAAATGCCATTTATGTAGGTCTTTTAATCTAATAGTTCTGATGCAGTTTGTTTTGTGAATGTGCAAAAGGATCATCAAAACAGTGTCCAGGGATGCCTTGTATGCCAGGCAAGGATCGCCTCTAAGAAGTCTGTATGATACTGGATAAGGAGACAAAGTTTGAGGCGATCAGCATAGGACATTGTGTTGACTCCATGTATCCTTTTTGTAAGGAGCCTTAGTCGACGTTTCAGTTGCTGCATGTGGCTGGTCAGATACATACTGAATGAAAGGTGCATTAAACTCTATCATGGACCTGATGAGGGCTGAGGACAGTGGTATGAGGATCTCTCTGGACCTAGATACCATGTCCTTTCTTATAATTTGTGCAACATAAAAGTATTTTCGTATTACCTTGGACACATGTTGGTCAAAAACTAAGTTACTATCTACATGGGCTCCCAGATCACGGACTAGAGAATCAACTTTTAAGGATTTTTTTGATGATGTAGTTGCCCAGGGTGGTAGGCTTCCCAAAAGGTACTATAATGCATTTCTTGGTATTGAGTTTTAAGCTATGGCTTTAGCACCAAGCGTTCATCTGTATTAGACGTTTCTGAAGGGTTTCTCATCTTGGGGGGATTCAATGACTGCTCCCAGTTTGCAAGAGACCTTTGACATTGGTTTTGACATCCAAGAAGTAGATACCAAGCAGGAGTAGGCCTAGAACAGATCCCTGGGGGACTCAACTGGTGATCAGTCTATTTGTGGAGGTGGCCTCACCAATTCTAACCTTCTTGGTCCAATCAGTTAGCCAGCTAGCTGTCCAACTTGTTATAAAGGAATTTATACCTAGTTCTATACGTTTGCTAACAATACCTGACTGTGGTATTGTATCAAATAGCTTACCTAGATCTAGATAGGCAGTATGTACAGTTTTCCCCTCACCCATTGCCTTGGTGACTTTTTCAAAGAAGTCCACCAGTAAGCATGACCTCCCTTTGACAAAGCCAAACTGTGACAGATCCAGTGTCTGGAAGTCTCCTATGTCTTTGTCGATAATCTCCATGATGATTCTTTCTATAGCTTTGCAAATAAGACTAATGGGTCTTTTGTTTCCAGGATCTGTTGAAGCTCCTCCATTATGAAGGGGATGACTGTCATAGTCTTCCATTCACATGACACAAAGCCTGTTTTAAGATTATAGTTAAATACTGACTCCAGGGACCATGATAGGGACCATGATAATTCATATTTTAGACTATTCAGGAGGCAACCTGGGATGTTATCAGGGCCCATTAAGGCCATATTCCTGGCTTTAGTGAGTGCAGGCATTTTGTACTCCCTAGCTATAGTTGGATGGGGTTGTGTTTGAGGGTATTATTGGGGAGATGTTTGGGAGTGAGCGGGGGCAAAGATGGAAATTAATTTGTCTGCTAACAGGTTTGGTATATCGCCAGGTTCAGTGTCAGTGAATGCGTCACTATTAACCACCAGTTCAATACATTGTTGTGTGCTGCCCTTGAGGTTTCTGACATGGCTGTAGAAGGACTTATGGTGATCTTTCACCTGGCAAGATATCTTAACCTCAAAGTTTGGTTTGCTTTGATTTGCTTGACCTAATTAGCCCTCTTTGTTGCCTGCATACTTTGATGATAGATTTTCTTATATTTATGAGCATTACCCTTCCTGATTTTCACAATATATATTTTTTCTTTTGTTGAATATCATGTTGAATTTGGGATGTCAACAGGATTGTTTGTTTCTGGGGCTAGTTCTGAGGTTATGTCTGGTAGGTACAGCAACCTCTCTGCAGCTATGGACATAGTTGCACAGTGTTTCTGAGTGCAAATCAGCATAGGCTGGTGTGTTCTTGGGGTTTGGAAGGGTATTGAATTTTGATAAACTATCACTTAATAAAGGTAATTTGCATTGGAATGGTTCATAAGTGTTATTTGTTTAAATGGGATTACTGAGCTGATTTTGATTTAAAAGGAGACATCTTTATGGTTGGACCTTACTAGGTAGGAGTAGACATTTAGGGGAGGGTGCAGTGTTCTCACATATTTGTGTGCATGAGGTTCAGTATGTTGGAGCCTCTAGTGGGCATATGCACTATTTGGTCAACATTGTTTATACTTACAAAGTCCAGGAATATCTGTGCCTGTAAATTTGAGGCCATGTAGGATTTCAAGCTTCTTGGGACATGGAGGGTGACCATTAGCTGGCTAGAATATGTACCGGATTTTATCTATGGTGATCTGCATGTGGAGGAACTCCAGCACATCATCCTATTTGACCACCCTACAGGTATGCTTGCTATTGATGAATATTGAGACACCTCCACCTTTAGCCCTTGTCTGTGCAGCTACTGGTCTAAAAGAGTGGAAGGCACTGAAACCTTGCACTGCCAGGGTACTCTCTGCTGCTTTAAACCATGTCTTGGTAACAGCACAAATATCAATATTCTCGAGTGGGGGGGGGGGGCTTGGAGGGAGTGTAGTTTTTATTTAGACTCCTGCATTGACCAGTAACACCTTGGGGTTCCATTGCGTTGATTTTTTTGATTTTGCTATGTCGATAGCTTTGTCAGTTTGAATTGTCTAAAAAAAGCACTATGGAGTGAACAAAGCCGTAGCCAGTATTCAAAATCATAGAGGGAAAGGTGCAGACCATCCTTGGCAAAACAATGTATTCTGTTGACCATGTCTTCCCAAACTGACAAATATTGGATCCTCTTAGAATGACACCAGAAAGACTGACATGTCTAACATGGTCCATTCATCCTATAAAATATGAATTCCACCAGACTAGTTAAACAACATAAAAATATGGAACTCCTCTGCAAACAACTTACCATTAATAAGATTCTTAATCACATCATGGCTAACTATAGGACCCCCTCTATGTCCCCCTCAGCCCACAACTCCTGCCTAGCTAATATATAAACCCTGTGCATTAAGCCAAACACTATTCTTCTAGGGAACATCAACTACCCCTCCTTGAAATGGAAGATGTATTTATCCTCTGACATGTATGGCAGAGACTTCTGGATTCATCAGTACAAAATCTCTAGACCAGTTAGTCCACACTCCAACCAGGGGAGATAAAATCCTAAACTTGATCCTCACCATTTAGAGACAACAATGCACCCTTCCAACTAGAACTCCCTCCTTGGTCAATCTGGACCCTAAATCAGTCACATTTCAGCTTAAATACTGAAGCCAGAAGTATCCTTCAGTACCTTGGCATTAAGAGATTATGCCAAGGCTAATCTACTGAAACTGAGTGATGATCTGGTGAAAATCAACATTTCCTTTCAACTCAGTGATTCCACTGCTTATGAAAGATCCTTTACTGCCAAATTCTATGCACTTGTGAATACCTGCATAGCTGCATCTAAATGCTCCTTTGAAGTAAACACAAGATCATATTCCAAAATAATCCCCTGTGGTAGAATCCAAACTTAGACAGGTTCTATAATAAAAAAAAAAACTCATTGCACATAAAAATAAATGTTACCCTCAAAATTCAATAAACACTCTCACTAAATTTAACAGAAAACTCTGGAACCTGATCAAATCAACAAAAGTCAGATAGGAGGTAAAAACTGCCACCCAGGCAAAGGACAACTGTAAAGCCTTCTTTAACTATGCTAGAAATGTTAGAAACAATGCCCAGCATTCTGCAGAGCTAACAGTAAAGGATATCACATACTCACACCCAGAGGACATAGCCAATCTATTAGTAGATACATTTAGCTATACCTTCACTGCCCACCTACATTCCCAGATCTTACGCCTGCACCTATACCCTCACTCAAATTCCCCATGGACAAGTCCTCAAGTCATTATCCAAGGCCAAGAGCACTGCTTCCATGGGGCCAGATAACATACCAGATTACTTACTAGGCAGCATGAAACAGGGCCTGTTAGACCCCCTGTAGAGGATATTTAATGTCATCCTTCAAACAGGGTTTATGCCAAATGAATGGAGGACAGCAACTGTCATCCTCTTGCACAAAGGTGGGGTGGTAAAAGACCTGGGAAATTATAGATCTATCAACCTGACCAGCCTTTTCTGTAAGGCTGTGGAAAAGATCATTATGGAATTAATAAATAAGAACCCAGGTAACCTTTAAACTCTCAACCTATCCACTTTGGATTTTTAAAGGTAGATCCTGCCTACTTACCCTGGTTGACTTCTGTGATAAGGTTACTGAAGCAATTGATGATGGAAAATCAGTACACACTGTATATCTAGACCATGAAAAGGCATTCAAGACCATCCCAAACTCAGATATCATAGATATTATCCCAGTTAAATGCCAGTCTATACATATCTCATTGGATAGCAAATTGGATCACAAACAGAACCCAGAAAATTAAACTGGGCTGCTCTCACTCTTCCAAAATATCTGCTACTAGTGGTATGCCCCATGGCTGAGTCCTTGGAGCACTTCTTTTTGGCATTTGCTCAGAGGTCAAAGCTACAGAAAATGGTGTGTGGCTGACTATGTTTGCAGATGACTTTAAAGTTGGTGGCATCAAAAACTCACCAGAGGATACCACAATTCTCCAAGAGGGTCTTTCACAAATGTATAGCTGGTATCAAAACCATGGGCTAAAACTGAATGCCAAGAAATGTATATTAATATCTTTTGGTAAGCAAGTTGCTTGTAGCTGTTACACACTACTACAAACTGATTCAGTAGTAAGGGACCTGGAAGCCTACGTAGACAATGAACTGTCCTTCGATCATCATGTGATTACTAATAGTATGATGTCCAGGTCCAAGGATGTGCTCATTTCATTGTATTTCACAATCATTAGACTGAACACTGAATACAATGTCACCTTCATTGTATACCTGTCCAAATATTTAATACAACTTGAATGTCAACAATGGTTTCTTACTAAGAAAATCAGTGGACTAAATTATAAAAACTGTGTAGACCATCTGAATGCCTTGGTCCTCCTCTCAGTGTCATACAGGCTACTGAGGTGTGATCTCTGCCTCTTTTTCAGAGCCTCAACAGATCCAGTGCCATCAGACCTACTACACATTTACAAGTCCAACGAGGCATAAACATTTGCTCAAGTGATCTAAACCTCTTTTGCAAGATAAATTGAACATGTTGGAGGGATAGATGTGTATAACAGAGAATACCACTATTTTTGGAATTGTCTTTCTCCCCACATAAAGCAAAGTACTTCTCTTACATTATTCAAATGTAATCTGGATGAATAGATGAGTAAAAGTAAATTCCCCCTGGCTTAGCATATTTGTCTCTTATGGATAGGGACAACATGTAAATGTTCTACTTGTCTCTGGTCATTAGTACTTAAACTATAATGACTAAAAACTTCATGGCAATGTATGGTTAGTTATGAATCAATAGCCTAGTAAGTACCTACGAACCTATGAAACTATGAACTTATGGTATTACTAACTGTATTTCAGTTTTAGACATACATGTGGATCTTTAATTTCTCCTGTGTCCACAGAACATTAATATTCTGATTTTGTGACTTTTTTCTTTCATAACGCAATATAATATTATGGCCACACTCTTCAGATATAATATGTTTGCTTGAAAAATGCATTTTGTCTTGCACAAATCAATAACATTTACACTCAGTTGCATTTTTTGTAGCTTGTTTGTTGTCAGATACATTTTCAACAACATGTAGTTGCCTGGGTTTCATAGTTATTCTTATGATTTCAGTAGATTTTAACCTTTGTTTTCTCTTTATTTTATGCGCTGTGTCACATTTGCACACTGCAAAGTTATCAGTTAAAGAATTTGACTGCACCCTTTTTAATGTATTGGTGTAATGTACAACATGGCTTTTTCTATTGTCAAATCTGATTCTCTCAGCAGTTTGCCTCATAAATATTTTTCTTCTGCTAGAAACTATTCTATATTTCATTAGACAACTACAAATACAAAGTTATATACCCTATGTGAGTGATATTCAGAAAAAAAATAGAGCACTATGTATGGTTAGGGGTGGTGTGCAGAGAGCGTCTGATTCAGAGTAACATCTAGAGTGATCATGCTACCATTGAAAATACAGCAGTATGCACTGCATGCCAATAACCACATAACAATATATATATTATTGACAACATGTTAATCAGAGCCACTGTATATACAAATGATAACAGCAAACATGATGACTGGATTCAAAAACATAAAAACAGCGCAATAAGCCGGAGTGTCAGCATTTCTCTACACCAGCATTTGTCATGAACAGGATTATCACTTGCACAATGATGCTGGAGGTGGCATCTTCTTTAGCTACTTAAAATCATTAAGCAGTCACTTCAGGAGGCAATGTCTGTGATGTATGCCATCACTGTCACCATCACAAGAGGGTCTGCCAACCACTCACTTATTATCAACAAAATGACAGGGATTTAGTTGAGGTATCATGCAGGAGTTGTTTATCTCATGCCATCCTCATATAGGATCAAGAAGAATACATGAAATACCTATTTCAGTGGACCTGAAGATTTGTGCAGCATTAGCCAGTCTTGCAAGAAGATCTCCTAGCATGTTATTGGGGATACACTAGAAGTTTGGTAGGCCTTAACCTCAGGAATTCCGGAACAGTTCTTAGATGTAATGTTGATGTATGCAGTGGAACAGATTTTCCCAGTGACAGCAGAGAAGAGAATCACCTCCTCGTGACCATTCTGTGACACTGGCAATTTTCTGGAAGTCTTGGAGCTATAGACTGCATCCACATTGACACGAAGGCTCTACCTGGCCTAAATTATGTATCCAATATGTCAACAGCAATGGTTTTCCCTCCAGCTGCCAGTTGGTGTGCAATGCACAGGGTGTTCAATACAATGTAAATGTGCGCCATCCAGACAGCTCCAATGTTATCCATATTTGGCGCATGTGCATCCTATGCCAGTGCTTTGTGCATGGGGTGACTTTCTACAGGGTTATCTCATTGGTAGGTGTAGACATTATCAACCCTACAGTCCATGATGGTCCAGTGACATGAGGATACGTAGAAGACTGGTCATAATGGTACTTGCTGTTATTGCTTTAAAGGCGATGCCTAATTTGTCTTGTAGCCATTGCTGATAACTTCCACCCACAGACTCAAGACAAAGGTAGAGAGGGTATAAAACAGTGCACTGATACAGACATGGAATATCATTGAACATGTATTTGGAGTGCTGAAGTCACACTTCTGTTGCCCAGTATATCTGGTGTTGCATGAAAGTACATCATAAAATGTATAACATGCTGTTTGTGGTGTATGCCATGTTACAAACATGGTGATATGTAAACATTTGCAGCAAGGAGAAAACATACCACTGGCTAAATTGGTATGTTAGTAGCAGATGAAAAGCTGGGAGAGGAGTCAGTGGGGACACAGCTGCTGCAGGCTCTGAGGCAAGGCAGGGATGGGTTCAATAAGACATGTTACTGGGAAATAGGCAGTGTCTGGTTCAGTTATTGGCTAAGACAGGACAAACATACAACAAAAGTGTTGCATGCATGACTGGCCACACTGTGCATCAGTCATTATATAATCCACTTGATCCATGGTGGGCCATCTACAGCCATCATCCTTTGCACAGGTGGGAGGCACAGTGACATAGGACAGTGACACTAACATACAAAGAGGTGCCAGGAACAAATTTTATGTATTGCTTATATACACTTAGAAATAATAGAATAACAGGTTTTGCATTAGCATGCAATTTTTGAAAGCTTAAAACTCAAACCACTGCATTATTTAGTGACTTAAATCTTCAGTGATTTGCCCAAAAAAACACACACACATTTTATGAGGAACAGACCAAAAGTGTGCGACAAACATCTGGACATTCTGTGAAACGAGAGGTATGGTGGTTGCTGCAGTAAGTCTCTACACATCTAGGGAGTTGGGAGTGGCAGGGATATGGCCTCAGATGATGGTGTGGAGCTTTCATGAGTGGATAGCCAGGTGCATGAGCTGGCCCTGCTGAGGCAGGTATGGATGTGCATTGTTTAGGTGGTTCAGGTAAAACTATAATATGTGGCCTTAATATGTAGGATTGTGGCTGTGCTCCCTGCTGTGCTGTTGAGGTAGGGGGCTAACTGGCTACATGGCCTGGTTGGCCAGGGGTATTTGTTTTTTGGGTGCATCTATCCGCGATAGGTTATTGTGGAACTTCAAGACCCCTGTTCTGATGTCCAGTGTGAGCCTAGAGTGGAACTGGACAAACATCATGTATGCCCACAGGACATTTTTGGCCATGGGTGGAGACAGAAGAGTGTTGCCTACAGCCATTTGAGTGGCCACAGCCAGGGTTACAGTCAATGTTGGAGCCAGAATAGTGTCATCTCTGCCTATGTGCATGGTCATGATCAAAAGTGGAGGTGATAGTAGAGCCAGAAGTGTGTCATACACACTCACATGAGCAGGTATGGCCAAGGCTGGAGGCAACAGTGGAGCCAGCAATGCGTGTAAAGTGACTGTGCTTGTTTGCAGTATACAACTATCCCTCCCTACCTCAATTATGTTTGCCATGTGCACTCAGGCACGGGACCCAGTAATGTCTGCTATATGAGCTGCCACTCCCTGAAATGGTCAGACATATTGCAAGTATTCCTGGAGAACTTTGATGTCTTCAAGCAGGACACGCAATGCACTGAACACATATGATGTAGTCTGAGCAATATCCATGTGTGTCTGGATCAAAGGCCTGTATATTTGTGGGTTAATGCTTAGTGTAACACCAATATCATATAATGCCACTGCCTCAGGCTATCAGTAGACATGCATCTCTCACCAGTGCTGCATATGTGCACCTTGAAAGTTATGTGCCTCTTGGATGGTGGTGGTGTTTCTGTTGCCTGTGTATCTTGTGTGTGTGTTGCCTATGGACAGGATGTCTTTCACTAAACACACTGGTGATTCAGAAGGGGCTGCTGCAGTCTCTTCAGCTGTGGGGCTGAGAAATATTCTCTTCGTTGTTAGCATTGCAGACAGTGCCACTGTGTCCTCTAACTGTGCCATGTGCACAATACCATTACATTCAGCCTTTACAGATGTGCCAGCGTTGAAGGAGGAGCATCATGTCATCTGTGTAACACCCTCACATTGTCTTGATGTGAGGAGCAAAATATCCTAGCTATAATTCTGCGCACAATTGTTTGGACAGTGAATAAACAAAGCAGAGGCACCACGTGTGTATGCCCAGTAATTAGCCCATATGATTAATGCTATGAGCTATGAGCTATTAAAGAGGTATTTTCTTTGTTACAGGTTTGAATCCCCCAGCCTTCACTGCCTACTGTGTGAGCAAGTCACTTAACCAGACAGTATTTTGAGGAAAATGGGGATTTGCGTAGGCTCATCAATGGTTCTTGGGATTGCAAGCATGGACGCAACCTATGAACAACCTTCATAAGTCTTCAACCAGTGTGAACTCTCTGGAAGGAATTGTACAACACATCATGCCACTTACTTGTTGGCACTTAAAGATATGTACCATATATAGGTTCATAAGTTCATAGGTTGGTACTAGGCTATCGGCCCTAGGGCCTATAGAAGCCTAGCCATAACAATTCCCTGGCTATTTCTTCCCACACTATTTACTTCCCTGGACCCCTGTCTAGCAGGGCAACTGACGTGATCCCTGGGGTGAATTTCCTTTCTCCCATCCAGTCATCAAGGTTCCTTTTGAAGAGGGCCAAAGAGGTGCTCTGCTTGACATGTATGGGCAGTCTATTCCAGAGTCTGGGGAGTCTCTGGGTCAGGAACCTATCCCTCCAGCATGTTTTGTTTATTGTGATGACAAGGTTTAGATCCCTAGAGCATGTGGACCTGAGGGATTGGGATTTCTTTAAGTGTAGCATGTCCAGCAGCTCTGGGTTTGACATGGCCTTGTATGTTAAGCAGAGACTGCCACGGAATAGACGATATGCGACAAAGTATAGCTGGAGTTTTTTAAGGCAGTCAGCAGATGGCATCTGCTTTAGGCCTGTGACTCTTTTAGTGAGGTATTTCTGCAGCCTTTCCAGTTGTTGCAGATGTCTTGAGAGGTACATTCCAAATGGGGCGTTGTATTCTATAATGAGTCTAATGAGGGATGAGTACAGTGGGACAATGACCTCCTTTTTTCTGGATGAAAAGCCCTTAGTGATGAGGTGTGCCACATGGAAGGATTTCCTGACTGTTGTGGTGATGTGGTTATTGAAGGTGAGACCATTGACCACCTGTGTCCCTAAGTCTCTTATAAGTTCCCCTGATATAGACCAGGAGAAACCTTCCAGTCCTTGAACAAGGGTGCCTGTATGTTTATCTTATTTCCTTGGCTGTCCTGGATAATTAGCTAGGTATAGCAGAGTCCCTTGGATTCTCCCCTGCTTTTTTAAATTTCGATTGAAGTTTTCCCTTCCTCCCCCCACCCTCCAAGTGATTGCTCAGGTACAACACATCAAAGGTTTAAAAAACCCTGGATGCCATATTTGCTCTAATTGCAGCTGAAAGCCCTCCAGGTGTACCATCTCTAGTAAGTGATAGTATTATTTTTTCCTTTTTTCAGTGTTGTCTTCGACACTGTAAACTCACTGTCCCTGCATAGAGTAGTGCAATAATTTCTCTCTTAGGTAGCTTTCCAGTTATTTTTTATTTTTGCTGGTATAGTTTATATTTGGATATTAGAAGCTTATGTTTTTGTTTTTGCTTGCTCCCGATTTCAGTAAACCTGATTTCAGAGTTCCTCTAAATGATAGTTTAGACTACTTTATAATGTCATAGTAGTACTAGCTTAAAAGTGATTCCAATAGCTTCTTTCAAAAATAAGGGCATGGATATAAGCTACTTTATTAATTGTGTCTTTGTGTAAAGCTTTTTTGTTTGTTTAATTGTCATAACTACCTGCTACGTGCAAACTCTTTTCTCTCCGCCACGTTTGTCTCTCTTTCTCTCTAAAGTACCCTGCTCCCCACTGCACTGTTCCTGATATAGTCTCTAAGAACCTACCTACCTGGTGACAAAGGACCCTATTTAAATACCTGCGGTCTCATCTAACAGCCTTATTTTCCCTGCACCCTCTCTCAAGGAAGCAATAAAGTATGTGGTTGTCTAAGTCCTGCTTGTAAAGCTGACTACCATCTACTATTGCTTCAGAGGTTCTAAAGCACGCTACAAGCCTGAACAGCCAGCAGCCTTTACCCCCTATCTATCCTGTATCCAACAAACCTCTTTTACTTTATAATAACCCCCTTTACTAGCTATCACTCCTTCCCTAGTTCTAAACCAGCTATCTCCCTCACATACTTACCTGCAATACTAGATCTGCCCACTAGGTGGCAACCTTACCCCATCCTTTATCTCCTGCTTATCCCGCTGTATTTCTTCCTTAATTACAGATCTCTTAAGTTCTAGACCTGCTCTTATTTTCTCACTTACCCTTTACTTCAACTGTCTACACCCACCTGTCTTTTTTTCTCATAGACTTTTGTTTTATCTCTGATCTTTCCCACTCCTGACTTGCCTAACTTTCCCTCAGTTACTAGCATTGCTGATAGTTTATTCTCTAGCTTCTCCTTTACTTGTCTCTACCCGCTACGTTCACCCTGTGGGCTCACTCCCCTCCCCTACCCTACCTCCAAATTCCACCCACCTCAGAGGTGCTACCCTTATACCATCTATCCACACCCCTTCCCTCTTCTACCAATCATAAACTCTTCACCAATGGCTACTTAACTCCAATTCCCTCCTTTCACTTACCACTCCCACCACACCCTCCACCTATTTCTTTCCACACCTAGTATATCTCCGAGCCTATAACAGCAACCTAACAACTTACCCTTCCAGATGTATAAGCTACCCACCCCAGCCCTCTTACAGAGGTTACACATACTTACACTTCTACCACCTCTAACTTTAGCTTACCTGCTAACCTCCTATGAACACCCATTATATCCACACCTTCTCTACTTCAATAAGCTATCTACCTCTCCTTCTCTACCTATTTTCACTAACCATGTTAACATAACATCTACACCCAGCTATCTACTAGCAAAATACCATAGGATAGCCCACATTAGATATGACTCTCCCAATCCCAGAAAATCTCTACCTCTATATAGTCAATTCCCAAATTCTAGACTTCAAACACTACTCTTCTCTTTAAAAGATGGAGACATTCACCCAAACCCAGGCATAACAACTGCTACTACCACTCAACTCCTCAAACCCAACCCTGCTACTATCCATTCCCTTACCAAACCACCTAACTCACTCTTATTAGCTCACCTCAACATACATAGCATTAATAACAATGTTGCACAACTCCATGTACTCTTGGAAGTCTATTCCTTTGGCATTCTTTGTTTAGCAGAAACTTGGTTAAAACCTGTAACTAAAGACAATGAAGTCATCCCACCCAGTTATAATATTTTGCAACTTGACCGTGCAACCAAAAAGGGTGATGGTGTAGCTATCCTATTTAAATCTGGGTTACAGATTACTACCTATGACTATAAACCACCTCAAGACTCAATGCTGAAATTCTTATTACCAAGCTTCAACTTAACAAATTCAAATCCATCTATATTATCTGTATCTATCTTCCTCCTGGTAATAACATTGCCACCATAGAAAATATCCTTTGTTGGTTATCCCAAAATTTACCCCAGGAAACCATAATCCTAGGTGATTTTAACATTGATTGGAAGTGTTGTAGCAGTAGCCACCCTACCAGCCATATTAATCTTTTTGTTTTTTCTCAAACCATTACCTCCCCTACCAGGATAAATAAGCCTAATAAGAAAGAAAGTACCTTAGATTGGATTCTCATAAATAGTCATTCCCCAGACATATGAAGCTGGAACCTTCCCTGATGATGTAAGTGACCACTCACTAACCTACATCATCAGGCTTAAATCCAATCTACCTAATCCACCCATATCTAGGACAATTAGAACCAAGAAAAACTTCAACCCCAATCTCTTCCAAAGAGATCTAAGAGCATGTAACTGGTCTCCCTTAAAATACCTCACACTGGAGGAAGCTGTTAATTACTTTAATTCTAACTTCCTAGCCATACTAGACCACCATGCCCCAACACGCTCTATTAGAATGAGATCTAAATCTGCCCCATGGCTTTCAAAAGAAACCAGGCAAAAAATCCATCTCAGAAATAAATACTGGAATAAATCTCATTTAGCTAAAAACCCAGTAGACCAACAAAACTTCAGACAGCTGAGAAATGAAATTAAAAATGCTATACTGTCTGACAAAAGAAACTACTACCTACAATTCCAGCAGACTCACCATAATAAACCACAAAGGTTCTGGTCGAGTATTAATCAATTATTACACCCAGGTCAATCCATCACACCAAACCCACAAGGCACAGACCAGGAGAATCCCAAGCAGACTGCTAATGCCTTTAATACCTTTTTCACTGAGGCCATTCAAACTCTTGCCAGTCAGTTATCTACTCAGAACTTAACTATATCTAACTGTAACTCTAACCCATCCCCTCCATTTCTCTTCCAACCAGTTCCAACAGCATATATTCTTACCCTTATCCAAAAACATAAACCGTGCACTCCTTCAGTAGACCAACTACCCGCTGAATATCTACAAAAGACAGCCCAATCCATCACCTCACCCATTTCCATTCTCATCAATAGAACCATCAGTGAAGGACACATCCCTAAAATCTGGAAAGTATCCCATATTATCCCCCTTCACAAGGGTGGGAACTCTACTGAACTCTCCAATTACCGTCCAATAGCCCTACTTTCTCCCTTAGCAAAGATCATGGAAAAATGCATCCACAGACAATTACTAGACCACCTAATCCAAAATAACTTTCTTTCAAACTCTCAACATGGTTTCAGACCTTCCCACAGCACTACTACTGCCCTCCTTTCCTTTACTGACTGTATTAACAAAAAACGTAACCTCAATATGCTTTTCTCTGCACTGTTTATAGATCTGTCTAAGGCATTCGATATGGTAAATCACCAGATACTTATAAATATCCTCAAATCCCTGTCACTAGATGCACTAGCTATAAAACAGTTCCAGTCCTACTTAGATAACAGACAACAGGCTGTACTTTGGCATAACATTCTGTCTACCAATCTGCCCATTAACATTGGTGTTCCTCAAGGGTCCATATTAGGATCTCTCCTGTTTTCTATATTTATCAACGACCTTCACCTAGCAATTCCCCAAGCTACATGCATACAATATGCAGATGATTCTATATTTATATGCTCAGCCACATCTATATCTGAACTTCACTCCCTTACCCAAAATGTGTTTAACACAGTTGAACAATGGTTTACACAGTGCTGTCTCCTTCTGAACCCCCCAAAAAACTAAACTCCTCCTTTTTACTCCTACTTGTAAGTCCCCCCCAATAGACTTCACAGTAACATCCAATAATGGTACTCTCATATCCCCAGATCCAACTACCAGGTATCACCATAGATAACAACCTTAACTTCAACACCCGTATTAACAATAATCTAAAATCTGTTAATAGAAAACTAGGCTCTCGCTACAGGATCAAACCCTATCTCTCTCCTGCAGCTAGAATAACTACTGCTCACACCCATCTAATTTCTACTCTCCTCTTTGCCTCACCCATATATACTAATCTCTCTAAAAACAACCTTAATAAAATGGAAAACTCCTAGAATAACATAACCAGATTTGCTAAAGGTAACCCTTTCAGAACCCACCACTCTTTTAATCTAAAGCAGCTAGGATGGCTTGAATTACAAAATCAGCTTAAATTCCACCAACTGTCCATTGCCCATAAAACCCTTTACCAACCTACCAATACCCCTATACTATCTATCCTCATTACCCCCTTACAACAATCTAAAGACCTTATGATCATCACATAAACTTCTTGTAAATATCTGTAAATCAAACAACAGGGCTAGGGACTCTCTTTTCACTAATACTGTTGGAAAATCCTGGAACCTTCTTCCTAACAAATGTTCCTCTCTTCCCTCTATATCACTCTTTAAAACCAAATTGAAACTTTTCCTCAGAACACACTGGTTGTGCCCCTGTACTAAACCTGACTGATCAACTAGCTCTTCTTACTTGGTTCAACCTACCCTCCTCTTCTCAGTAATCAAGTTCCTTTTCTTAATAACAACTTACCTTTTCCTTCTATATTATTACTTACATCTTCAGAATCTCATTAAGGAGACTACTTTTACTAATATATTGTATAATTTCAGCTCCTACTTTTTCTTTATGACTACTTGTATACTAAAATATTGTATAATTCAGCTGCCATCTTTTTCTTTATGATGTATTGCAACTACATTTTGTATTGTACTAATTGTTTCTGTATATTTTGCACTATGTTATGAACAAATGACCTCTTTGATTAGTCTCTGTACTGCACCTGCAATGTTCATTGTATACATTATTTTTTGTATATGTGATTTTGTTTGTTTCCTCTGAGCTTATCTCCCCGGGCCTCTACTGAAAATGGACATATATCCAGTTAGACTAGCCTGGTCAACAAATGTAAAATAAAAATAAAATAATAAGCAGAAGAGTTAAATGAAACAAGTAGTCAGGAGGAGGAGTATCATGGGGGCTGGGAATAGGTCGACAGTACATGAGTATGAGGGTATATTCTAACATGGTGAAGCATATTAGCCATAAGGTCATTAGTTATTTATTTGTATGCTTGTAAGTATTCCTATTAACATGCACTAGCAATTGCTGTTTTAGTCCTTATAGATATGTCACTCAACTCTCCCCTGCCTTTAATGAGTAAGCAAACTGCATAATAAGGTAAAAGCCTGAATTGTGAGCAGATAACCTTTTTATTCACTCATTTTCTGATTATCTGCTTTATCTATGTCAGGAGGTGCCTATTCCTGCACTCATTTGCTACAAGGCAGGGGCATTAATCCTGAATGGGGCACCAGCCTTTTACAGAATGGGTATACAGCCTTACTCTTATACTAGATGGGTATGAGCAATTTGTAGGGATGTCAGTTCATCTAGTACAGATCTTTGGGATATGGAAAGAAATCATGGAGCTAAGGAAAAAAACATTCAAACACAGAGAAGCTGTACAAGATCCACACAGAATGTACCACAGCTGAGACCTAAAGTATAGAACAAGCTACTGTGAGACAACAATGCCAACCACTTCAGTGCTATCCTGCCCTAACCTTCTTCACTTGACTTAAATCTGTTTAACATCACAGATGAGTTATTCTTATTTAGGTAAGTTAATCCAGTCTGCAGGCAGACGTTCTCCAGGCAATCTGTCCCCTAAAAAATTAATTCATTTTGTTATCATCAGGTTTGAAAACATTTGAGAACCAATGCATTCTAGATGGTTCATACATTTTAGATAAGCATTTAAATATGAACATACTCAGCTGCAAAATAAATAAAAAGCAAAATTCAAATGAAAGAGCTTAGACATGTCTTGAATCTCCAATAAGTCAAATTAATTAAAAAAAAAAAAGAATTTGATTATCTCAAAGCAACATTGTAATTTGGTGATATGAGCAGTCCTAGTCTGGCCATCACTTTTTTTGGAGGTATTTTATCTATCTGTGTCATACAGAAGCCTGAGCAACAGAGACTATTTCAGTATACTGATTCAAGACACATGAAGTGGGTATTGTCTTATTTCAAGCAGACTGCTAAATTGCTAGATTGCTTAGCTAATAGTACATAATAGTAGCTTATATTTTGTATCAAACATAAGAGTTTGATATTGGCAAATAGTTGCATATACCATACATTTCACTACTTCTGCTGTTTTGTACTCTTGTCTGTTGTACTGCTCAGAACCAGACGATGGTCAAAATTTGTTCTCCCACTAAACATCATGTATTTCTTGCCATATTCAGAAATAAGTTTATCCAAGCTAAAGCCTCTAGTACATCAACTCCACTAAGCTTTATCCACTAGAGTTTAGGTGCAGTACTAATTCTGCACAAAACAGTGAAGGTATCAGAATAATAGACACATTAAAGGCTACCACAGTATTCCTGCATGCCACTGGCATAGAGAAAAATAGAAGAATGTAAAATAGGTTATATCCTTTTCACAAAATAAACTTTACTGATGGTAAACTAAACTGACAAAGTATGCTGGAAAACAACCAATGAATGGAATCAGTTCTTTTCAGCCCAGATATTTGTTTTCTGAGATTTTAATCCCTGTGTGACCAACTGAGTTTAATTATTCTTTACTTCAACAAGTCATTGAACAATGAGAGCTACAGTAATACAGGCTGTATTTGAAAAAAAAATAAAAATATATATATTAACAAAAAGTACTGACAATATATTTAGATAATTGTTTTCTATATTTACTATTATCATTCCCTGCAATTTTTCCAATGTATGCTAACCACTTCTTATGTGATGCACTAGCAAGCTGTAAATAACTCTGTGTCCATCATATGAATACTGATGTGTGGAACAAAAATGCAAAATTGCACAGTTATGTAGCATACCATATCAGACTTGAGTGAGCCCAGCTGCCTCCAGATCCTTTTGTCATAATGCCCTGAGACGCTGCTGGGCATAATTATTCTTACTGATAAGATTATGAATTTCTTCAAGTGAAAATGTACATGCCTATCTGCAGGAATGTTTCGGAGTCAGCAGGTGGCATTATATAGAAACAGCACTGCACATGCTTGTCAGCATAAGGCACTTTTTTATCTGCTGGTATTGGCGGTGAGATTGCAAAGCAAAATAATGGATTTAACCTGTTCTATACTAGTTCATTCTATTCTTTTCTATTGTAATTGACATGTTTTCTTGCTGTCTAAAGAAATTTACAAAAAATCATAAAACTGATTTATTTTTATTTCTTAACTAAGTAATGAAAATATTTGTAATTGAAACTAAATGTTTCATGTTTTCTCACAATTTTCTGAAACAAAATACAGTAAACTCCACATATTTCTGTAGTAAGACAGACAAATTATGCTAATTATCAATGTTTTTTACACTGGCTATGAGACTTGAATAAAATTACAAAAAGTGATCTCAGCTGAACAGAGATGGATTTCTGGAATGCCGATTGCAATGAAACCACTGACCTCTTATACAAGGGTTCACGTCTTTCTCTACAGAAACAGATGGGTAGTAGCATAACGCTGAAACCATGCTTTACATAATATGAACTTAGTGATTGCAGACCTGATTGCCTGCCATATGTTTGCTGAAGGGTTGAAAAGAAAATAGGAAGATATGCAAACCTTTGAAAGCAGCATTTTTATAGAACGGTCATTACACTATGTCTGAACTTGTGCAAATGAAGAAAACATATGTAGTGAAGAAAATGTACCGCAATGAGTGACGAAGTAATGAAGTAATAAAACAATGCACAGAACAGTGTACATTTAGGATGCACTGAGTTTAATAATGTCCTGACATTTTAGTGAGTAGTTTTCACAGCATAAAATGATAACACAGTGCAGTTCTGTAATTATCAGATCACATATAAATGCTTAACGATACGCCAGCAATGGAACATAACTTGAATAAATGCTATAACTTAGTCTGGATCATATTTTTCTGTTGTTTCAGTCTTCCTTATGTTTATATATTAAAAATGATGTCATTATTATTGCATCACATTGGGTAGATGAACTATGAATAGATGATTGATACAGAATTTTATGTTGCCCAGAAGTCCCTGTGGTTGATATTACACAATTTTTATGAGCAAAGAGGTACAAATGTGGATGCTCTCATTTTGCAAGGTGCTGCTGGAAAAAGGAATCTTTCTGTTTAGCCTATTATCAGTGCCAAGAGGATTACTCTAGTCACCACAGCTGCCGTTTTAAGTGATACAATTAAGTAAGCTGAATTTCACAAATTAATAATTTACTTCTGTAGGTTTTTAAAGTTAAAAGCATGTCTAAGGTGTTTAATGAGTCATAGAAGCACTTTACTAAGTATATACTTGAACTCAAGACTCTATTCTTTTTATACAATTCTGCATTCATTCATCTTCTTTACTTGCTTAATCTTATTCAGGGCTCTGGACAAGCCAGTTTACATCCTTGCCAGCTATGAGAATAAGATATGAACCAGTCCTAGGATGTCAGTTTATCACAAGATACACACACACACACACACACACACACACACACACACACACACACACACACACACACACACACACACACACACATGCACACACACGCACATACACACACACACACACACACACACACACACACACACACACACACACACACATACAACACACTGCTCACATACCTACAGGTACCCTAGAGTGCTATAGATTCACCTATCTGCATAAAAGTAAGATGGAGAGGAAATTAGAGACCTCAGAAGAACCTGAATGTACACAGTGCAGAAAAGCTCACATGGACACAGAGGGTGAAATATAAACTTCACACAGAAGGCAATCCAGCCTGGAAATGAACTAAAGATTTCATAAGTAAAGGGATTGGAAGCACAAAAAAGGAGGTTCTTACCTTTCTATACTCCTCCCTTATTAGACCAATAATTGAGTATAACGCCCCGTTTGGTATGTACCTCGTCAAACATCTGCCCGACCTGAAAAGGCCACTGAAATTCCTCACAAAGAGAATCCTTGACCTCCTACACCTGTCCTATGCAGACAGGTTCAAATCACTATCACTCTGCTTGGTATCGTACAGATTGTCAGGGGTGTCTTGATTAGAAGGCAATCTCAGACCCTGCCCTACTAGAGATGCTCCATATCCGTAAGTCTAACTTTTCACGTGCTACCCGCTTCCATAGGCCTAAATCTAATATGCAACATCAACAACACCTGCTGGAGAGACAAATTTGTCTCCTAGACACTGCTTCATCTCTGGAATAGACTTCCCGTACATGTCAAACAGAGCGCCTCGCTGACCCTCTTCAAGCGCAATCTTGAGGAGTGGATGGGAAACCACAAATTTGTCCCAGGGGTTCCACCTGTGTCCCTCATTGACAGGGGTGAAAGGTGCTGACTGGGGTTTCTTTTTGGGAATAAACTCTTGACTAGGCTTGTAAGAGCCCCAGGGCCATTTGCCTAGTAACCTCCTATGATCCTATAAGAGCCAAACACTATGAAGAAGCAACTCTGAATAGTGCATCATAGTAACACCATCTTTTTTTGTAGTTAGAAAACCTAATATAAATAAAAAAGCACAGGTCAGTGGTGCATTGTGGGATCATTAAGAAATAACACAGACTGTTAATTAGCACTGTAATGATCTTAAAAAAATGTGAGCAATTGAATATTTCATCAGTATTAAAACTTAAATTTTGAAACGATCATTTAGTTATTTAGATTTGTTTTCTCTAGATTAGTTTTATTAAATTCACAGTGATTATTTATTTATGTATTTATTTTATTTTATTTTATTTTACATTTGTTGACTGGGCTAGTCTAGCTGGATATATGTCCATTTTCAGTAGAGGCCCAGGGAGAAAAGCCCTGCATAGAAGACATACACAAACAGTACATTAAACATTAATTACAAGAATCTTGTTAGACAATAACGTATTCCATGGTAACAAAAAACATTTTTTTTTTTTACTATGAGAAGAGAGACAAGGATTTAGAAGTATGTGGTAGACACCCAAAGCAAAGTGATGAGCAGGAATAAGAGAACAAAGTACTTAAAAATGGGATTGGAAGAATTTGCTGTAGGGTAGTAACTTGTGGATAAGACAGTAAGATGGCCAATTCAGTTGTTCCTAGTTACAGTAAGTCAGCTTAAATGGCTGTGACCTTAAAGTTGAAGAAAGAGAGATGTAAAAAAGATGTTGGGCAAGACTAACATGTTCCGGCATAGATAACTCCATCATTTTACATGTAATTTATATACAAATCATGGGTTTATACAGATATCAGTCTATGCATGCTCTTTAGCATTGTTACCCTTTACTTTATTTCTTCATCTGTTATAGCTCCATGGCCATATCTTTCACCTTTCTTTTAATTTATTCTCCAGCATTACATTACTGCCAACCAAAGGTTCCTTAACCTTGACTGCATCTCACACGTTGCAGTTTTTTTTATCTAATTCATTTTTCACCCTTTGTAATTTCCTTCGTCTTCTACCACATGGTGAGCAACCATTCTGCTTTCATCAGTGTTCCTTACATGCTCTTTGCAGTCCATCCCAAGTCACTCAACTATAATGTGCCACTTTAAATAAATCTCCTCCCAAATGGCTTACATCGTAGTCCATCCTTCATGCTGTCTTGGGCAGAGCCAGCAGATTTGCAAATTGTCTGCCTCCTTCTCTTCATTTCTGCAGTGTTTTGCCCTGCCCTGTCCCAATGACAGTCCTTTTGTAAGCTTTCTGTGACATCTATAAAGTAATCTTACATGCAGATCCCTTATTGGCCTCAGCACAGTCAGTCACCTACAATCCTCCGGACTCTCTCTCTCGCTTTCTCTCCCCCCTCCTTTCCCTTAGCTTCCTCATTCCATGCTTTTCTTCTTTCTTACCAAATTCCCTGTAGATATAGCTATTCACCCTTTCCTGATCATATACCAATCCTCCTTAATAAATACTTTCACAATTACTTTCTTCTTATTGTCTTCTCTAATTTTCAGCCTCAGTCTTCTTGTTACACTATGATAATAACCGTTAGACCCCCATTCCAATTCCAAATGTCTCCTGTTTGCAAATAGAAAATATATAAATGACCTATAATTATAGTTTTGGTCTGATGAGCAGGACAATGTATTTGTGTGCTTCCACCAGTCTATTTAGGAGAAGTAGGTGGTGCATATATGCATCTTACTGCAAGGTTGTTACTAGAGTTTCTATCAACTGATATTATTTATTTTTATTTTATTTTATTTTTTTTATCCTTTGCTGACAGGGTTAGTCTCAATAGGCTAGTGACCGCTTTTCATGGGAGACCTGTGCTGGTATTTCTACTACAAAGGGAACTTTAGCCTGGGCATTGGGAATATCCTGTATTCTTTTGGACAAGTGCTGTGGGATCTTGTACATCCAGCTGAGCTACCACCAACTCAAGCAGATGGGACCTGAGTTTAGCATTTCATCCAGTGAATGACACACTCAGGACTTCAGCACTCTTCTAATGCTGCCCTGCACTGTCTGCATTCCAGTCACCTACAGTGGGAATAGACACCCAAGACTTCTAGTCTTTGTACACCAAAGGTGAGTATGGACCTGGGCTTTTGTACAAGACTAAGAGTACAGAATAACATTGCTGTATATATAACTGTGATACCACCAACCCATGAATGTGTAAGCATCAATACACGCAGGGGCCGGTGGGAACTTTGCTATCATGAATCCTGAGTTTTAACCAAATTGCTGAGATGATTAGAATGTAGGCTTGTATGAGCAACCCAGGCATTGAGGAGGGATGTTAGTTTTAAGTACTCAGTTTACTGAGGTACATTATTGTTTGTCTATGATTGGTTTTGCAGAATGACTCAAAAAGTCTGTAGAAAGATGCAGTCAGTGACCACCACAGGCTAAAGACCAGATAATACCAATTTCAGACTGGTCCGAGTTATCCTGTTCAGAAGTTTTGAAAGGTTGGTTGTACATTTTGAAACTGCAATACATTACAAAGATAACAGCTTTTCTTTGTAAATCATTAAAAGAAGACATGGCAGAGTGTTCTACAGACAGACTGCTCATGTTCATGCACGGATCACTAGTCGAGATAAAGAAAAAGGGCAGAGATCAAAATATCACCAATAAAGGCACCAGCAGAGCTGTTTTTTGTTATTTGTCTCATGTTACTTGGAGAAATACTGCAAAGTCTATACCATAGCAGTGCTCCTTTTTTTCAACATTTGGATGGAGTCATACCGTAGTGCTGTTTCCCAAGGTGTTGCACACACATGGGACAATGAGACATTTTATTTGGGCTCAAAATAAAAGTGCTTCTAGTATGCTAACAAATATTTGCTAATAAAAATTTAACAAGATAGCCCATTGTTGTGGTATCTGTGTAAAACAGTACTTTAATGACATACAGTCAAATGTTACTGTATTTATATGTAGTTATCACTGTATTCCTAAATTAAGAGAGTCAAGAGCTAGAAATAACAGTAATAGGGATAGTGACAGCCTTGCTTAATGCCACAAAGGATGGAAAACAAATGAGAGAAGGTTATTCATGGAAATAGTTTATGAATGGTTGAAAAAACAGAGTCATGAACCATTTTCAGAACTGTTAGCCAAAACCTTCCAATATCTTGTAATGGCGGGTATAATTTCATCACACAGTTTGACAAAAAATAATAATTAAAAAAAAAAGAAATATCAATTACTTTTGAGTGCTGCCAGAGTATGTCAGTATATTCATTTAAATTTGTTTACCAAGGTAGTGCACGGATCAATTTTGACCAATATCAAGCTCAACCTGGATGAAATACAAGGCATTTCACAAACAAAAATACAGACATGTAAGCAATAACAGAATAGTTCAGGCTAATTACATAGTAAAAACTATGTATATCCATTCTAGTGAACAAGCACAGCACAATGAACAACCAAGCAGAATGTAATGTACAATATATACATTAGTTTCTAAAGTGGGTCAATCTTCTACAAGTCTTGAGAGAGGAAAAGAGACTTGAAAAGGAGATAGGTTAGGCAATAGGTCCTGTGTTTAAACATGGGCATTCTGCTTGGATAAAGAAGTCTTTCTGTGTTGGATTATGACTTTGGAATGTGTTGATTTCCTTAATATCGATGGGGAGAGCTTGCCAAAGAGTAGGTGCCTGAGAGGAGAAAGCATGTGCAGAGCTGTGGAGTTTGGTTCTAGGGGGTAATGAGAGTTGGTGTGGCTTGTGAGTAGTATCTGAGGTTGTATGAGAAGGTTTTTCATAAAGTCTAGCTGCAACAGGAGTAAATATGTGAAGCTGGAGTAGTTAGTGTAGTTGGGAATCTGAAAGTAGGTTATATGTTTGCTTTTTCAGCAGTTATTTGGCTTTTTCTCAGCTGACAGTGACGGCATTATTGACACACTTATAGGAGAAAGTAATGGAAGTTGGGGGAGTCTTGTTTGGCCAAGGATTCTGTGACTGCTAGAATGTGTGGGGTGTGCTGGGAAATAAAAGCACGTATATTGTCTAGCTTGTTTCTGATGATGTGTGCATTGAGAAGGCCACAAGCCAGTGTAGGAAGGGAACAGTTATGGTTTTGAGGAAAAAGAACTGCTGGGCATGGGTTGGGTTCAATGTTGCTCTTTAGGAGTATAAAGATTATGGAGGTTTTCCGAGTTTTTAGGTAGAGAGAAAAGTTATATAGAACAGTAGCCCTGCCAGTGGTGAGCTGGGGCATGCGTTTTATCTGATTACAGGGGTGGGTAGGAAGTTTGTTGGTGAGGATGTTATGGAAGTACAGGTAATACATAGTGATTGTGATGATTATTTGCATAGGTGTTTTATGAAGATGTTTGTTATTGGTTGTAGGGGGATGAGAAAAGTGAAGAGGAAAGAGGAAGGACATAGAATAGGGTACGTTTTGGAAAGAGGAACATTTTACTGATTGGATGCATGTTGTGTTTGTACGTGTAAGTGGGAGTTAAGACTTCCAGTAATATTGTAGTACTAACTGTGATGGGCAGTGAGATACAAGTGTTATGTGGTTTTGTGGTTGTGTCTTTTCAAGAGGTGTGTTTTGAAGGTGTGACAGTGGGAGGAAATCAGAGCAGAGGGTGGATGGCTGGGTAAGTGAGCATAAGAGGGGAGTGAAGCAGGACACAACACCCACTTTCTTGGGAGCTAATAAGTCAAGGCCTGTGTCTACAAATGTATGAGTTGTTCAGAAATAAGAGCTCAAAAAAGTGTAGGTACAAATGCATTATTTGTTCAGAAATGAAAGCTTGGATAAAAGAGGCAATGCTAATAATTGTATGACAGTAAAGCAGTGTATATTGTTCCACCACTGTAATGGGTTAGAGTAATATTAAAAGGAATGCATCTATTAAGATGAAAGTGTTTTGAAAGCACCAGTCAAGCAAAGGGCAGCCGCTTAGATACAGCCTGCCTTAACATAGCTTTAGATAGGAAAAAGTAGGAGTGTATGATACTAAACACAATTGACAGAATAGCTTTTCCTTTGCTAGGGTGCCTGTGGAAAGAGTTTGGGTAAAAGCCACTGTACTACTGATGTTTATTTACAGTGCGAGGACAGATCCAGGTAGCTTGACAAAGAAGTGAAATACCTTAGTGAAATACCTTGTGTTTTTCTTTTTTCTTGCTTTTCCTTTGCTAAGGTGCCTGTGGGAAGAGTTTGCGTATAAGAAAGAAGCTGTCAGAAATTGGTTTGCATTTCATAAAACCAAGTTCTGTCTCTGTAACACGGTAACACATTTTTTGTATTCAGTGTTCAGGCAGGAATTTGACCCTTCATTTCAAACGGGCATTGATGAGTAACGTGGACTGTCATTTTCTAACTGTTCATTTTGTGAGATTTTGTATGCAAAACAGCAAATGATTCTAAATTGTCTTTTGAGCTTCATTGTTTTCTTTACCCTCCTCTTCATGCCATCAGGATTAAGGCCTTGAACATTTGGCAACCATTTTATAGCATATAATGCCACCCTTTTCCTCATTCCACTTAACACTCTTACACTGGTTTATTGTTTTTCACTTTTATTAGATAAACTGGATAGATCCACACCTTGCAAATCCTAGAACAAATAAAATTAACCTTTAAAACAGCCCCACCATGCCTAGTGGCACAAACTATAAAACTGACTTAAGTCTTGACTCTTAAGGCAAAAAGTTTCCTTTTCTGCTACAGTTCCTAGACAGGGTTCTGTGACTCCCAGTCATGGGGAAGGGATGCAACTTAGCTTAGATCTTATTAAACTAGTAACTGTTCTTGCCTTTTTTTGTTTTGTTGGCTCAACCTTGGTGTTCCTCTTAACCCAGTCTTCATACCTTGGTTGACGCATTTGTCATCTTCCCTTCAACATTTTCATGCAATCTGACAAAATGCATTAACAATGCTCCAATAATCTGATTACTTGGTAAGACATTCATGTGGGACCTCTACAGTTTGCTGCAGAATAGGTAATGAATACTCAAAATTTCAGACCTAACAGATAACTGACATGCGATAACAGAGGCTAGACTCAGAGTAAGAAGTTGAGAACAATGTTCTCCTTATTCTCTCCTTGTTCTCCAAATTTCTGCAATCTTTATATATATATATATATATATATATATATATATATATATATATATATATATATATGATTTACTATCAACATGATGTGCAGGTTAGGCGAACATGGAATGTTGAATAACGGTTGACTGGCTTCCGCGTTGCCAACCTACACATGTTCAAGTCCTCTGTTCAGCGAATGCAATGTGCAGTCGCCCATATGTGGTCAACCTTAGGATTAGAGATCGCAGTACAGTGCGGATTGGAAATTTACCCTTTTCCTCACTGTACTGTGATCTTGGAGTTGGAATATATAATTTGCAGGGGGTGTGGGGGGGCACATCCCCCACAGGAGGGGTGCAGGGGGGGGCTTTCCCCCCTGCAAAAACAGGGACTTCTGTGTTGTGTAGTATGTATGTACTGCTGAAAACTACAACATCTGTTGCTGTTCTGAAATGTGCAGGGGAAGGCATATGTCGAATAATGCTGAGTATTCGAATTCAGCATTAAATTCAACATACTGGCTTTCTTCGTCTGCATTTTTCAGTGTTGTGAATGACCAGAATTCTTTCTGCCATTAGCAATTTTGATAGTAAATATATATATATATATATATATATATATATATATATATATATATATATATGTATATATATATATAATCTATACAGTATGAGGATGCATGGGTTAGGCATTTCACTCATGTTGTGGATTCATTCTGTCATTAGCGATTTTGATAGTATATATATATATATATATATATATATATATATATATATATATATATATATATATACAGTATATATACAGTATGAAGATGCATGGGTTAGGCATTTCACTCATATTGTGGATGTGGGGGGAGGGGTGTTTGTCCCTTGCAAAAAATATATATTTTTAATATTCTGTGACCTTGGGGATATCATTGTTTTGACTAACAACTTCTCAAGGTTTTAGATGCTCTGAATCCATATAATTTGTGTGTTCATTAAATGAAAAATGATTATTCATACTGGACCTCATCCTTGTATTGTTTCTGCTAAATGTAGGCAAAAATATAATGTTATTCACCCAATGACTGGTGAAAAGCACTGTGTAAATTTAGAAGAAATGAAATATTACATCATGCTAAACATTTAGCATAAAATGAGTACATTTGCTGTCTTTCGTAATCTAGTTCTCATACCTGCATAACGTTCCATGCTTCTGTCAGTGCTTCTTGCCTTAGAATGTTCCATTAGACCACTGCTCCTATTTCTAAGCAGCCAGTTTCTTTCCATGTGCATTAACTTACATAAACAGAGTTAAAAAAATAATCGTGCAGTCAAATTCCAGTTCACTCTCCTGCTTCCTGTCAAAAGTCAGATATTTGCTAGCAGTCTAGTACTGTCAGATACACATAGTGTTCCAAGGTCGGCTGTCACTTTTTGATGTCTTATGTTTGTTTTCAGTTTTACCCTGTCCACTCTTCCATCTCATACAAAGCCCCTACTGGATTGACTTCGTTGCCTTACAACTTCCTTTCCCTGCCCTAATCAGCATCATTGGAGTGTCTCCTGCTTGGTTTAATTTTCTTAGTCCTTGCGGCCTTTTGTTTCGTATCAGCTGCCAGTTGTGCCTTGCACTCTTACCTCTTCCCTGTAAGAGTAGTGAAAGGAAGTCCTCTTGTGCTGATCACAACCAGCCATGCTGTCAGCAGTGAGAAAAGTGATGTAATAATAAATGGAAACACTTTAGGCAGAAAATAGATGACCTGCTGGACATGTCAATGGGATGTTATTGGTTCTGCTAGATAAAAATATGTAAGTGGAGGAGTGTTGATGGTTAAGGTGTTTTGGTTACAAGGAAGTGAGACGAATAAAAGTAAGAATTTTAGCTTTGGCCTTCAACATATTAATTGCACTGTGCCATTTCAAAGCATTAGAATGATATGGCACCTGTTTTCAAGAAAACAGATCACTTTTGCATGATCCCCTTCATAATGTGGCTTATATTTTATGTATTTGAACATTATAACACTACACTGCCATACGGTGATAAACAACTGAATACAGAGTTGTGTTACTACAACATTAACTTATTGCTTTAAGAGTTACAGTGACGTACCCATAAGAATATGTATACAAATGTGTTGGTGCTTCAGTGCTCATACACTACATTTACTCCCCTTTACTGTTTCACCTGTGAGAGGAAATACAACATGAAACAGCAAAGTGCTAACAGCTTAATATCACATATTTGATTGTGTATTTTACAAAGGCACATCATTTCCAGTTAAGGTTACCATTAGTGCCTCAGGAACAAGATACACAGTCCCTAGTATGAAATGCTAAATCACTCAGCACAGCATTTATTTTATTAAAATGTAATGCACAGAGCAGCTACATTACTCTTTGATGTATTATGCTACTGCCAGTAGCAATTTGCTGCACTTATTTTGATTACATTTGTAACTTTTCTTAATTAAACATGAACTCCTTAACTCGCTCATCATTTTATAAATTTAGATTTTGAGGGGTCTTCTGGGGAATTCAGGATAGCTTTTGTGACCAGACTCAGCTTGGTATAATGGCATGCATAAAGTCTTTTAGGGTGTGTTCTGCTGGGCCTGATGTGCATCCTACTAGCTCTTGGTCATCCACCGATTACAGAAAAGTCTAGTCAAGTATCCATCCTGGAGCATGGCTTTGGTTATCTCAAGTTGTGGCACCATTTGGATGATAAATATTGGCTTTGGCTACCATTTATTTTACTACTCATCCAGTATCCATCCTTTAGCATGGCTTTGGTTATATTAAGTTGTAGCACCATTTGGATGATAAATAGTGGCTCTGGCTACTGTTTATTTTACTACTCATCCAGTATCCATCCTGGAGCATGGCTTTGGTTATATTAAGTTGTAGCACCATTTGGATGATAAATAGTGGCTTTGGCTACCGTTTATTTTACTGCTGTTTGGATGATGAACAGTAGCTTTGATTATCTTATGTTGCACTACTGCATGGGTGGTGAGCAGTGGTTGCAGTTACATTGTATTGGACCACCCATTGAGTAATGAACAGTCTTCACTTCTCTGGTGTCATTTCACAGCTCAGATCATGTTCAAAACCCAGTTTTCTGACAACCAGTTCTAAGCATTTCTTAACTTTTGCCAGATTGATGATATATTAACAGGATAAATATATATTAGATGACGAGTCTTTAAAACAATTTCTCTGTTTCTTTTTGCCGATTTTGTCATTTCTGGCCAGCACTTCTTCATTTTAAAACATCTCAGTAACTTCTCATTCTTTTAATCTCTTTAAATACGTATGAATTCACTAACTCCAATATACATATTACATTTCTCTTCATGAGTAACATTCTAGATATAGTTCCCATGGTTGACTTAACACCATTGTAATAAATGGAAGGAAAATAATTTGTCCTGTGTTATAGTAGCTTACAATTTGAGCTTGTAATTTTCATCATTTTTTCAGTATTTGTTGAAATCTTTCAGCCAGCCCATGCAGAGATGGGTGATGAAGTGCAGAAATGAAATGTTTAAAGCTATTTTACTTCATAAGTGTTTTAAATTCCTTTGCTGTGACATGGAACATTGTTAGTAACAACATTGTCCTCAGCATTGATTCCATGTTTTAATGTGTGATTGACTATAAACAGGGAACTTTGGGATACTTTGTTGGGCATCTAGTGCCATTTTGAGCATGCAACCCCTATATTTAGGGGAACTGATCCCACAAAATGCCTTACATGCATATATACTCAATATGAATCCAGTATTATAGTGCAGATAACATCCAAAGACAGCAAGAGAAGGTCTTTATTTTTATTGTGGTCTCATACTCTACATAAATAAAGTATTCAGTACTCCTGAATGCAGCTTGGCTGACATGTTCTTGGTAAAGCCTCATAATACGTTTTTTTGACATGCCGACAGTTTCCTAGCAGCTATAGGAGGGTATAACAAGATATTACTTCTAGGTCATCTCTTTCCAATTTAGCCATGTGTGAAAGAACTAGTTCATTCTTGTTTTTTTTTTTTTTTTTGTGTAAAATAATGTTTACTAAAGGTTGCTATATAAACACTGATAAATACTCCATATAGGCTCATAGGATTTTACCAGGCTAACAGCAACAAGGGGCTTTTTAAGTTTAGCCATGCATCCCAAATAACTGACAAGTTCTGGTACCTTTGCTATTGTAAGCAGAGGCTTGGAAGATGAAACATTTACAAGCTGGGACCTGGTACATGAACCATTTATAGGCTTCTTGTGTCCATTAGAAACATAGATGCCAAGCTAGGAATGAATTTCCTGTTCCCCATCCAAGTCTCTAAGTTACACCTGAATTGGGTTAGGGAGGAACTCTGCTTCACGTGGATGGGGAGCCTGTTCCAGAGAAAGGATTGTCTCTGGGATACATACCTGTCTCTGCAGCAGGTCCTATTTATATCACAGGCAAGGTTTACATCTTTGTAATGGGTAATTCTGGTGCTGTTTGTTTTATGGATATGCAAGAGGTCCATCAGAGTGTGGTCAATGTCTTGTATGCCAGGCATAGATCTCCCCTCAACAGCTTGTAGGAGACAGAATGCAGGGATAAGACCTTGAAGTGGTATACATGGGACATGTTACTTACAGCCTGTATTCTTTTAGTGAGGAACCTCTGTGGACATTCTACTTGTTGGATATGCCTAGTTAGGTACATACCTAAAGGGGATATTGTACTCAATGATAGGTCTGATGAATGCTGAATACAATGGAACCATGACTTCTGTGGAACTAGATGCCATACATTTGTTTATAAGATGTGCAACATAGAATGATTTCCGACTACTGTAGACACGTAATGGTCAAAGGCTAGATTATTGTTTCTGTCCCAAGTCCGTGACTACTGGGTCAGTTCTTAGGAGTGTGTTGTCAATATGATAGTTGCCAGGGGTGGGTGACTTTCCAAAGGATACTATTATGCATTTCTTGGCATTTAGTTTTAATCCATACTCTGACAGCACTTGTTTGATTGTCTCAGCCCTTCCTGGAGAATATTTGTGTCAATGGGGGATTTAATGACAGCTCCTAATTTGTAACCATCTGCAAATTTAGTCAGCAAAAGGCCACTGACATTGGCCTTGACCTCAGAGAAGTAAATGCCAAAAAAAGATCGGTCCCAGGACTGATCCCTGAAGGACTCCACTTGTGACTGGCCTCTTTGTAGAGGTGGACTGCCCATTTCTAAATTCCTAGGTTCTGTCTGTGAGCCATTTGGCTATCCATCGGGTGACTTATGGGTTTATACCTAATCTCCTGAGTTTGTCAACAATGCCTGATTGGGGTATTGTGTCAAATGCCTTGGAAAGGTCAAAGTTGGAAGTGTGAACCATTTTGCCCTCATCCATTGCTTGGGGACCTTCTTAAAGAAGTCCACTTGGTTGAGTGGGCATGGTCTTACCTTGACAAAACCATATTGGTTGGGTCCAGTGTCTGGAGATGTCCTACGTCATTATCGATCATTTCCATGGCAATTCTTTCCATGGCTGTGCATATGAGACTGGTGAGACTTATGGGTCTGTAGTTTCCAGGGTCTGCATATGGCCCAGCTTTGTGCAGAGGGTTGACTGTCGCAGCCCATTCATGCAGCATGAAGCCTGTTTGGAGACTGCAGTTAAACAGCAATTCCAGATGGTCTAATAGGTCAGATTTCATGTTATTTAGAAGGTATCCTGGGATATTGTCTGTGCCCATTGATGCAATGCTCTTGGCCTTAAAGAGCGTATTAAGGACTTGTTTTTTAGGGATAGCAGGGGGGGTATATTTAATGGCATTTTCTCAGGTGAGGTTGAAGGGAAGAGAGGGGATAGTTGGAGCTGAATTTGTCTGCCAGTAGGTTTGCTTTATATTCTGGCTCAGTTTAGGTGGCTCCATTAGCAATGACATCACCTCTACTGAGCCAGAATAGGTAACTCCATTAACAATGAGCTCTGCACACAATTGCATACTGCTTTTGAGGTTGTGGACATAGCTAAAGAATGCCTTGTAGTTGTCCTTGGCCTGGGAGGCCAGACTTACCTCAGATTTGGCTATGGTAGACTTTATTTGCCCTCTGAGATGTTTGATGAGAGTGCTTTAATCCTGCTGGGTGCTGCCCCTCCTAATTTTTTCCATGATTTTCTTCCTTCTGTTATACAGCCTACTGTTGTTGTGATTCCACCAAGGTGACTTATTTCTTGAGTTAGTTCTGTACTTCTTCCTGGTGCATACAGCTCTGTGTGGCTATTAACATGCTTGTATAGGGTTTCTGTGAACAGTTCCAAATAGGCAGCAGTGTTCTTAGGGTTTACTGGGGCTTGAAATTTTACAGGGGTTGCAGGTTTTATTTTTACTTCAAAGGAGACCATTTTGTAGTCTGATCTTAGCAGAGAAGACATTACACTAGGGTGTGTGCATCACTCTCCCATATTAGTGAGGACCAGATCCAGTATGGTTGCACTCCTGGTCAGTGTATCTGTTCAAGGGAGTTTATGTTTACAAAATCCAGGAATCTCTGCACCTATACATGTGGTGTCATATATGATTCCCAGTTAATAGTTGGGTAATTAAAGTTGCCCATGAATATGGTATTGGGTTGGATGGTGAGTGTTTTGAATATGTTTAAATACATGATATGGGTTTCCTCAGTCATAGATGGGGATCTATAACTTGGACGGAAGTGGTATTGGATTTTGTCTATGGTGATTTGAACTTGGAGAAGTTCAAGTAAGTTGCCCTGTTTACCAGCCTTGAGGTATATGTGTTTTAGATGTAAATCGAGACACATATACTGGATCCACATTTATTGATTTGTTAGGATTTTTGAATGGTTGTCAGGAGAGTCCATTAGCATTATATCTTAATTCACCTCCTAATATTCATTATTGTATGGCTGTATCCATCTCAACAGGAATAACTATTGCAACTTGTCTGTGGTCATCACAGGGGCCCCTCCTCCTATATTGTTTATTGCAAGTAGTGACTAGGTGTCTATATTTATTTATATTTATTTATTTAACATTTGTTGACCGGGAAAGTTGAACTGGGACAGAGACCATTTTCAGCAGAGGTCCGTGGAGAAACACTCCATGTAAATCTGTTTTCTGCATAAGTACTGGATGAATTTATTTCCTAAGCCCCTCTTAGGCTTCTTGGTTTGGATGGCATTCTTGTAGGTTCATAGGTTCATAGGTAGGTACTAGGCTATCTGCCCAAGGGCATTTATAAGCCTATCCAGAATGTGTTGGCTTTTGCCACCCCCTTAGATTAGTTCCCTGTGCCTCTGTCCAGCAGATCCACTGAAGTGATCCCCGGGGTAAACTTTCTGTTTCCCATCCACTCGTCAAGGTTTCTTTTGAAGAGTGTTAGTGAGGAGTTCTGCCTAATGTAGATTGGAATCTTGTTCCAGAGCATGGAAAGTCTCTGGGACAGGAATCTATCCCACCAGCACGTCCTATTTATTGTTGTGTTGAGGTTTAGATCCCCAAAGCATGTGGCTTGAGGGGATATGGTTTTCTTTAGGTGGAGCATGTCCAGCAATTCTGGGTTGGACATGGCCTTGTATGTCAGGCAGAGATCACCTCTGAGTAGGTGGTATACAACTGAGTACAGCTGGAGTTTCTTCAGTTGAGTTGCATAGGGAATCTGTTTGAGGCCAATGATCCACTTGGTGAGGTACTTCTGTGGTCTTTCTAGCTGTTGCAGATGTCTTGTAAGGTACATCCCAAATGGGGCATTGTACTCTATCATGGGTCTGAAGAGTGATGCGTAGAGGGGCACAATGACCTCTTTTGATCTGGATGCAAACCCTTTTGAGATTAGGTGGGCCAAATAGAAGGATTTTCTAACCACTTTGGCAATGTGATTATCAAAGGAGAGATTACTATCTACTGGGTTCCCCAGATCCCTTATTACATCTTCCGTATTTAGGGTGCTACCACCTATGTGGTAGTTTGTGGGTACTTTGTTTTTTCAAAGGGAGATGACTATGCACTTTTAGCATTTAGGTTGAGGCTATGGTTTTGACACCAGGCATCTGTCTCAGTGAGACACTTTTGGAGGATGTCTGTGTCAGCTGGAGAGTCAATTATAGCCCCTAGTTTGCAGTCATCTGCGAACTTGGTCAGCCATAGTCTTCCTGTGCTTGCCTGTACCTCTGAGAAGTATATGCTGAACAGGAGGGGTCCTAGGACTGAGCCCTGGGGAATGCCACTTGTAACCGGTTTTGAGTCAGACCTAGCTCCAGCAACCCATTGGCAACTCATCTCATGATGTAGAGGTTTATGTTCAGGCTGGTGAGCTTGTCTATAATACCAGAATGGGGAATGGTGTCGAAGGCCTTTGCGAGTTCTAGGTAGATTGTGTGGACCACCTTTCCCTCATCTTTAGCCTTGGTAACTGTCTCAAAGAAGTCCACTAGGTTTAGGAGGCATTTTCTGCCCTTAACAAAGCCAAACTGGGCAGGGTCTAGTGTTTGGAGGTTTCTAATGTCTCTGTTAATAAGATCCATGATGATGTGCTCCATAGCCTTGCAGACCAAGCTAGTCAGGCTTATAGGGCATTCATAAAATCATCTTTGATCTGTGACATTACAGCAATCCAAATTGTGTACTGTGTACAATAAAATATGGGTTCCTATTACATGACTGAATGCTAGAAATACTGAATGCTCATTTGTTGAACTCAAATGCACGAAACCACAGAATATCGAAGGAATGGATCAGCAAATTTTTTTCCCAGGGGAAAAAATTCATTTGGGACGTTCTCCGGACTTTGCTGTTTTCTTCACTGTGGTGGGATCTCAGTGTTGGTATATTTAAGGTTGGGGGTGTGTGGGGGGCACAGCCCCCACCCCCACATCGGGGTGCCACTTTATGTTGCCTGTACATTTTTTTTTTGGATCAACACATTTTTTTCCCTAGGAAAAAATTCACTGATCCATTTCTTTGACATTTTGTGGTTTCATGCATTTGGGTTCAATAATAGATCATTCACTATTTCTAGCATTCAATCATATAACATGAACCCTAATATATGATGGGATGGCACGGATTCCATATTGTAAGGCATGACATGCCAGGATAATAGACAGAAGTGGTCAAACTTGCTAAGCATCTAACATGATCATTGTAGTAATTTCTTTAAAGGTGTAGTAATAGGCTTTTATCCCTTTCCACACATATGTAGGTAGTAATGCATTTAATACAAACAGTGTCCTGAAGAGCTTTAGCAGAACCCTGTGGTAGCAGTTGATTTATCCATAACAAGGCCCCAGATATGACCAATCCTAACTACAGGGTGCCATTAACAAGCCTCAGTTTTCCTCTACTTGATTGTTATAGTCAGTTCTTGTCACTATCATGTGAACAATATAAAGGTTCATGTCTTAAAAAATGCTTCTTTTTATATGGTTATTCTCAACACCCAAAGGTTGTATTAGAACTTTCTTTTGTGTGTATTAATTATTTGGGATTTTGTGGGACATTCTTCCTTTTTTATGCATGAGTACACATGTGCCTGTTTAAATTTATTTATGAATGCCCCCAACATTTTTTTCAGAGATGTGAAATAATCCTTAGGTCTCACCAAGGGACATTAGGCTACCTTAGCACTAAGCTGATGGCGAGTTTGAAATTTCACAGACATTTACATCCTCCTGCTTTACCTTTCTAAAACAATGACTCTGTGGATGCAGTTTATTCACTACATGCTAGTTTGGAATTTTTGGGTACCAGCTGGTTCTAGTTCAGTGTTCAATATTTCCATTCATAGCCCTTAATGCAAGAAAAACAACTCCCTTGGCATCTTCAGAGGTTGTGATAACATCTCATATGTGCTAGATTTGTTAGTCTTTGGTTGCCATCTGCAGCTTCTTAAGTGCATCAGTTCAGTCTATTTTTTTCTATTCCAGTTACTATGAAATTATACTGTTCATCTAATACCAAATTATACTGTTCCTCTAATACCAAATTATAGTGTTCCTCTAATACCAAATTTCAGATTCTACATTTTACCTTCATATGTCATATGCAATATTTTGTCCAGCCATGCTGGAGAAACCAGTGACAGTCATAAGGCAAGCTACTATGAAGCCTTGGAGACAGTAAGGAATAATACATTCTTTCAGGTAGGAGAGACCAAAATCATGTAGGCAAAGACATAGCCATAGGAAGATTTTGTGAAGAATTTAAAATTGCAAGGGAAGCCAGTGTGGTTTCTTCACATGGGAATTATATGATAGTAACAATGAGTACCAGAAAGTGCCAAGTTTTGAACAAGATCCAACCAATTGGTTTTCTTTTCAGGAAGCCACAAGGTAAAGGGTGTTATAGCAGTTGATGCAAGAGAAGATCAAAGTAGACATAACATTTAAGTGATCCTGAAGTGAAAAAGGTGTGATGTTCTTATGAGATTTTCAGATGAAAACATGACGACCTCACCACTGCTGACACGAGGTTTCATAATGCCAGGTGGCTAATTTGAGCAACACTAAGTTTCCACAGCTTAGAAGCAAACTTGATGAAAGAGGCTTACAGCTGGTTGGACAGGTCAAGCTGCACAACCTATCCATGCTTTAAAACATCATGCCTAGACAGTTCGCTGAAGATGAGATCTCCTTAGACAAAGCTCAGAATCAAATTTTGTCTGAAAACACTTATAGATGTAAGAAAGCATGAAATTATGTAATGAGGTTCAATGCAAAGGTGAGTGACATGTTGTCATTGGCAACCAAATCATATAGGCCCACTGCTACTTATCTCCAATTAAAGCTGATAGAAAGCAGATGGAAGCAGATGAGATGAAACCGGAAAAAGAATACAGCATTCATTGACCTCAGGATCAGGGATATTAATAAAGGTCACTTCCAAATGAGTGGAGAAAGGAGTTATCAGGCCAAAAGACCATCCCAACACTAAGTCAGAGGTCATTGTTTCTACTTGGTGTGTGCCAAAAATGATGGGTTGCATTGGTCATATAGGAAACTACCTAACAAACCCAAATCACTTCATAATGTACATTGATTCTCTTGCAAGATCCACTGACTCCTCAATGACCCATGTGATGAAGTTATTGAAGTCATCTTGAGCCAAAAGCTTTGGTGACATTTTTTCAAATTTTACTCATTTGTTAACCAGGTAATCTCAATGGACACAAGCATTCCTTTTCCAGGATGTCCCAGAAGAATTGCCTGATTAAGTAACTTACTCAGAGTCATATGGATGGGGAAGGAATTGAATCCTATATCTGTGACTGCAGGAAGCAGATCATAACTCAGAATCTTAATCTTTTGTAGTAAATTTTTGACATAATACAGAGTTGACAAGAGACATTATTCAAACACTTGGGTATATGGTAGACAAAGAGAAAAGTACAGTTTGCTTCAGCACCTAAGACATGCTTAAATGAATTAGTACTCTGATCGACATTGTTGACCCCTGAAGCTTGTTAAAACAATTAATAACCCTCTGACCCTGATCATGTTCCTCCTAGGTCAATGGATAATAGAAACACATGGGGGTGTAAGGAGATAAAGGTCCACAACATGCAGTTCAAGAGGAAAAGGGGGGGGGGATAATGATGATAGAACACTTGTTAGTTTTAGCACAACTATATCAAGAACATACTATTTTTATTATTTACTGTGGGCTATTTACTTATGTTAGAAAGTATTTACCAGTATTAACTATAATAATTATTGATGCAGGAGAAGTTGGCACTCTTCAGCATCACTGAGTAGAGATTTGGACTTGTACATAGCTCAGGCAGTACACTATATAAATTATGAGGTGTTATAATAAGCAGACAAGTCAACAATGTGCATATGGTGGATCATACCCAGTAAGAACTGAGTATGGGATGTATATATAATATTAAATGATGCTGAGCTAGGTACATGAAGTGGAATACCATACAGTGCACTTTCTTTTAGATAGTTCAGTCTGAATATAGACCTCATGGAGGTTATGTGTTACTTAGTCAATAGCCTGACAGGCCACATCCATTACATGGTATCAGAATCAAGAAATGGATCTGCAGAAGATGAAAAGTATGGGTACTAGGCTTACTTTTGAGTAATATGAAATCAGTATTGTAAACTGTTATCAAAAATTTGTGATTTGTTTTGTCTGTGTTTAAAGATCAATACAGCTGTGTCACACAATTCTTATTTGTGAGATATACTCATCTAGACAGTAATAAATTTAAGTAGTAGTGATGACGTTGTGTAGGGAATGAGGCCACCCTGCAGTGATGTTTTAAGACTGATACGTTGAGGAGTGATTTTTGCTGTTTCTCCGTTAGTTTGATAAATAGTAATTGCATTTTTGAGTTCCAATCAAGTAGACAGAAAAACATTTAGGCTTTTGAGAGTTTATGTCGTTGAGAATACAAATGTATAATTCTCAGTGAGAAACATGGTGCTACTGTAGCTACTATGAATGATCTCACTTTAATGAACTGTAGCCAGAACTAGAGGCTTTGACTGCTGCAATTAA
Source organism: Protopterus annectens (assembly GCF_019279795.1). Classification (NCBI taxonomy): domain Eukaryota; kingdom Metazoa; phylum Chordata; order Ceratodontiformes; family Protopteridae; genus Protopterus; species Protopterus annectens. The sequence goes on along the minus strand of NC_056727.1, from coordinate 59,106,954 downwards.
TTTTATTCTCTGCTATGAGCAATTTAGCTTAGAAGCTTGAAAGAGTACATGGTTCTTCATTCTTTTATGCTACTGGAGAAGTGTTAAATTCATTAAGTGTCACTTGGGGAGGATGGAGGAGATAGCATGTGCTCATGAACACACCCTAAGTGCAAGCACAATCACCATGGCAAAGACCCCAGAGACTATGAACAGGCAGCATGTTAGGGAGCAGAGTAGTCAAGCTGTCTTTTGCATTTTGACAGAGTGAGGAACAGTCCAACATGACATACCCATTGCATACCTATACTCAAGCTTGGAAGGTGCTGGAAACATAAAAGATGATCTATTATTACGGGGTAGGACATATGAAGAGCATGATAAGGGAATGGAACAGTTGCTAAACGGATATGACAGTATAATTTTAAGCTAAGTTAGAAACATGCAAACCCACTGTGACAAGCCTGAAATACATTGGTTATATTTCAATCAGAGGACCTAAAAGGAGAAAAAATCTAAACAATAGTGTGAATCCTAAGGCCAGTAGACAAGCAAGCATTACAGAGACTTCTAGAAATAATACAGTATCTTGCAAACTTTGTAACTAAAATATATGAGATAACTAGACCTCTTTAAAGTCATTAGAGCAAAATATAGCCTGAGAATTGAGCTATGAGCAAGATGAGAGTTTTGGAGTGCTGAAGACATTAACTACAGATGCTTCAACATTAAAATACTGCATGTGAATAAGCTAGTTGTGTTGCACATAGTTGCCAGTTCGAATATTTTATTATTTTATGAGCTGTGATTCTACAGCAGAGTAGACCAGATTTCTATGAGTCAGGAGCATTTATAGATGTTGTAAAAAAAGTATTCTTAGATAGGAAAGAAATGCTAGCAATAATATATAAATGTGAAAAATTCCATGGCTATGTTAATGGTAAAGAAGTTCTTATGGAAACAAAGCATATACTTTGGAAAACATATTTAATTTTTTTCTAGAAGACACCTCCAGTATAACAGAGTGTGTTATATAATCTACATACAATGATCTGAAAGTGATTTACAGATCAAACAAGAAACTACACATAGCAGATTTATTGAACACTTCATATTTACCAGAGAAACACGAAAAGCTGCTAGAAGAACTACACTTTTTTTTAGTTCTGAAGCAGTTACCAGTAAGATCACTTAAAGTGCACTGATACTGATTTACAGGTGAAACTGACCCTGACATGTCTGATTCCAAATTGACCGAACTGCAGCAGCAGAAAAATTACAGTCCCATTGTTATACCATTCTAGTTACACCCAAATCCATGCAACTGAGCATATTGGATCCTTACTTATCCATAAGTGTATTCATTCTTTTTTGCACCAGAGCTTGACATAGAATTGCACTGACTTCATTCACTTTGCAAAGAAAAAAATGACTGTTGATAATATGACTAGAATACTGGTTACTACTCGTCAACATTATTTCAGAAATAAATTATTAGCTAATGACTGTGGAGTTTTGTATTTTCAGTTGAACTGTATACATGTTTTATGAAAAAATGTACTGCACAGATTGATCACATTCTTACTACTGTTTTACCATGTATGTGTAATGCAGCTGTTAAATACTTTATCATAACATTGTCAAACTGAGTGCTTGCATAAACTAAATCTAACAGAAGTGTGTTGGATAGCTCAACAGATGTAGTATGGGAATTAAAAGTGATTTATTTGTACATACATATGCTGTTATCTTGTTTCTGTATTTACAATGTTTCATCTTTAAGAAAAGTGAAGCATACACTAACATCACTTTTTCCTATCTTATACTGTTTGATGGGTTGTAGTTTAAAATGTGGTACTCAAAATGAAAAGAGAGAAAAGTACATCTTCTCTCTCTTTCATGTGTGTGTGTGTGTGTGTGTGTGTGTGTGTGTGTGTGTGTGTGTGTGTGTGTGTGTGTGTGTGTGTGTGTGTGTGTGTGTGTGTGTGTGTGTGTGTGTGTGTGTGTGTGTGTGTGTGCATTATGTGCGTGTGTGTGTGTGTGTGTGTACACACACACACACACACACACACACACACACACACACACACACATACACACACACACACACACACACACACACACACACACACACACACACACACACACACACACTTTTATAAGGCATATATGCATAAATAATTGGCAGAACTGAAGCAGCAGAAAAATTGTCTTAATGAAGGAAGCCAGCATCCTTAACAAGCATATGCACAACATTCAGACAGCTTAAATTATTTATCACATGGGAGGCAGTACACTGACTGCTTTGGTTAGTGCTTATGACTGTAATTAAATTACCAATTACATGTTTCTAGTATAAGAGTCATGGTTACTTATACCTTATAATTGCTACAAGCACTGCTTGAGCACCATGTTTGTTAACCCCAATCTGAGAACAATTCCACTTTAAGCATATACACTTACAGATACTGCAGACTCCATCAGGTGTAGATGTAAAGTTGATAGTTTTTGAAATTCAGAAAGATTCATGAAAAAATATAATTACAATTTTCCAAGTAAAAACATATGTTACTGTTATCCAAATAAAATGGTGCATTTTTTCTCTTCAAAATGTTATGATAAGTGCCTACAAATAATTTAAACAAAAGCTTTTACAGTATGGCTCCTTGGCTGTGAAAATGCAGTTGCTTATTTTAAAGAATGTGTTAAGACAAATATTACATTTATACCCATATATTCTATTGTTTGCCTTTTGTTTATTATAAAAGCATTTGATTAGAAGCAGTACTTTTCTATCATCATAGAATTATTTTGTCTGTGAAGCTTAGGCACAGTTTTCTTATTACATGTCAAAGTATTCCTACAGTTCCTCATTTGTTTATTTTATTAAAGCCATAAGAGACATTTCCTCAGTGAAAATTGCTTCTTTGTTTTCCTTTGAAATATCTGTGTATTTATTTCATTAAATCAGATAATGCTTTTTCTTATTAACATAATTTCCAGTACATTAAACATATTTCTCTACAGACTGGAGAGAGAAAAATCAAATTAAATGACAGTTAAAGCACATGCAGCAATTGTAACAGTTAGGCATTTTTTCACTTTTCTTTGATATCATGAGATAAGCTGTAAAGGGAAATATAATATCAAGGAAAGCTGGAAAGCATAAAGAAATAATGACTGACATATTACAGTAATGCCACTGAGGGAAAGAAAACTCACCACAAATAATCAAGAAAAACAATAAAACAGTTAAACTTACCAAAATGCATTTTTTATTGATGAGAACACTGCAAGTTTAATACTAAATGTATGCTGTAAAATCAATTCAATAAGTATAGACAATAAAAACAGTAATAAAGACACCAATTTTGGAACGATGTTTTCTTTTTGGCATTAATAATTTACCTTTCTCATACTTAGAAAACAAAAGTAAAAAACAATGTAAAGAAAAAACTTCCAATATTGCAAATGCATGATTTGTAGAGTGACTGTTGTACTTAATAAGCAATGTTTCAGCACTGAGGATAACAGTTTTAGTGTGAAGAGCTATATTTTAGATTGTCTTTGGTAGTACTGTTAAAAGATATGAATGCAACATGTTCGAAATGTCTTTTATATTCTGCTTGATGATATTGTTATTGCAATAGATTGTCTGCCAGCAAACCACTTACATTAGTGTTTACCTGACAATGCTTTCTTTAGATTTGTATTTTGATTTATACCTTTAAGTGAAGGATAGTAAGGTCATCTTCCATGAGTTAAACATTAAATTTACTCAATGTTATGTAAATATTATTTGATGAATCATTTAAGTTTGACAAAACTGGCACAATCATCTATGTTTCTGATATCTTATCTCATCACTGTCTAATCTGAAACCAGGAATAATTGCCATATTTGTACAGCAGATGAATAGTTTATCTATGAATATATACCTGCTATGACTCTATGCTGAATTATCAAACTGCACAAACATCAAAGCATGTGTAATCAATTCTGGTATTTCAAAAATATATTTACACAGAAAAGAAACAGATTGAAACAACAGATGTCAAAATGAAAACAATTACTTTCCATTTGTGATTAGTTAACCTTTAATCCTGCCACTTCTTTCAGACATACTTTGTGTGTGGTAGGACATGGGAAGTGTCTTTCCTAAGGTAAGGTGTAGGGCTAGGATTAGTGCCAAGGTTAGGGTTAACAAACATTAGTGCAAATAGTTGGGTAGTGGATTTATCAAAGCACCACTGTACAGAATTTCTGTTGTCATTTATTTGCCTGCAGTACATAATCCTTATGTGAAATTAAACAAACAATGTGGATAAGTGTACTGATGTTTAGGTAAGAATATGCCCTTGATGGCTTTAAATTCCTCCTGTAACATGCATCTGCTGCAGACCACACTTTGCAAAATCTGTTGGTTCATTCAATTTTTTTTTGCTGACTACTTGTAAAATAATTCAGTAGGAGCAATACTCATACCCAGGTAGTAAGCATAAGATAATTACCAAGACTTATTTATTTAGTTCTTCAAAGCAATCCATAATGACCTGAAGAAGGCCACATTTCAGCCTAATCAGTGGGGAAAAAGCCTTGCATAAGGCAGTCATAGTCAGCTGGAATAGCCTGCAAACACACATTAGAGACACGCTAGACCTTACAAAGTTTAGGCTTACAGTGAAGGATAACCTCACTGTTATAAATTCTGCTGTGTTAGGGATAATGGCTAGCCATAATGTACTTTTTCTATGCATATCCTTTTAACAGCTGCATCTGAATCATCAGTTGTGTTATTTAGGGTGAAATGTACTTATTATATGGGCCTTGCATTGCTTGTTGGGCAATATATGAGCTACATATTTGCAATTAGTCTTCTATCTATGTAATAGTTGTTTTTGTCAGTAAAGGTAAAATAAACATCTCTGTACCTGACATCATTATCTTGTACAGTATATGTTATATGGTGATCTAATCTTTTTTCTTTGTGTCTAAGGTATGACTGAAAAAGGATCAATGGAGCAACTCTCTTACTTAAGTATGAAATAAAATATAAAGAAATGCAATTAAAATAACAATTATACACACACATATATAAATTATATAAGGCCTAAAACGCCTCAAGAAAAAGTATACAAGAAGACACAATATCAATATATCCCTGCTAACTATGACATAATTAATTCAGAAGCAGTTAGTCTGCAAAGCATCAAAGACATGACAAAGTCTCCCAAAGATATGCATTTCTTTGTGCGGCTACATGAGCACAGAAGTCTGATGATGACCTGTCTTCTGGAAAAGGCAACTACACTGCTCTTCTTGTATTTGTGCCTTGTTTATAGCATTTAGGCAGCATAAAGTCCAGTATGAATTTTTCTGTGTGGCTACATCAGCAGAGAACTCTGATGACAATCAGTCTTCTGAAAAAGGCACCTACATTGTTCTTAATGTCATTGTGTCTTGTTTTTAGCATTCAGACAGCATAATGTTCATAAATATCTCATATACAAAAAGGGTCATGGCTCTGAATCCATGGATGTCTCTCATCTGCCTTTACTCAAGATGGATTGCAATCTTCATGGCTTTCTTAGAAGGATGCAGCATCTTTTAGTGCTTATCCTGCATATATCATAGCTTCATAGGTTGGTACTAGGCTATCAGCCCTAGGGCCTATACAAGCCTAGCCATAACAATTCCCTGGATATTTCTTCCCACAGTATTTACTTCCCTGGACCCCTGTCTAGCAGGGTGACTGACATGATCCCCGGGGTGAATTTCCTATCTCCCATTAAATCATCAAGGTTCCTTTTGAAGAGGGCCAAGGAGGCGATCTGCTTGACATGTATGGACAGTCTATTCCAGAGTAAGGGGAGTGTTTGGGTCAGGAACCTATCCCTCCAGCATGTTTTGTTCATTGTGATGACAAGGTTTAGATCCCTGGAGCATGTGGCTCTGAGGGATTGGGATTTAAGTGGAGCATGTCCAACAGCTCAGGGTTTGACATAGCCTTGTATGTTAAGCAGAGATTGCCTCTGAGTAGACGATATGCCACAGAGTATAGCTGGAGTGTTTTCAGATGGTCAGCATATGGTATCTGCTTTAGGCCTGTGATTCTTTTAGTGAGGTGTTTCTGCGGCCTTTCCAGCTGTTGCAGATGTCTTGTGAGGTACATACCAAATGGAGCATTATACTCTATAATGGGTCTAATGAGGGATGAGTACAGTGGGACAATGACCTCCTTTTTTCTGGATGAAAAGTCCTTATTGTTGAGGTTTTCTACAGAGAAGGATTTCCTGACTGTTGTGGCAATGTGGTTATCGAAGGTGAGACCACTGTCCACCTGTGTCCCTAAGTCTCTCATCACACTTTCAATGTTTAGTGTACTGCCACCTATGTGATAATTCATGGGTACATGTTTTTTTCAATAGGGGATAACTATACATTTCTTGGCATTAAGCTAGAGCCCATGGCTGTGGCACCAGGCATCTGTTTCTGTAAGGCCCTTTTGTAGAAAATCCACATCATTTGGGGATTCAATAATGGCTCCCAGTTTGCAATCATCTGCGAACTTTGTTAGCCAGAGTCCCTTAGTGTTGGCCTGTACTTCAGAGAAGTAGATGCCAAACAAGAGTGGTCCCAGGACTGAACCCTGAGGTACTCCACTTGTCACTTGTCTGGAGCTGGATTTGGAGTCGGCTACTTTTACAGTCTGCGATCTGTCAATAAGCCATTTGGCAACCCATCGAGTGACATAGGGATTTATGCCCAGCTTAGTAAGTTTATCTATGATTCCAGAGTGGGGAATGGTGCTGAAGGCCTTGGTGAGGTCCAGATAGGCTGTGTGGACCACCTTACCCTCGTCCACAGCTCTGGAGAATGATTCGAAGAAGTCAATCAGGTTCAGGAGATGAGATCGGTCCTTCACGAACCCAAACTGGGTAGAGTCCAGTGTTTGAAGGTTGCCAATGTCTTTGTTTATAAGTTCCATGATAATGCGTTCCATTCCCTTGCAGATCAGGCTCGCCAGACTGATGGGATGGTAGTTCCCTAGATTCAAGGTGGATCCCCCCTTGTGGAGTGGGATAACTGTAGCTGTGCGCCACTCAGTGGGCACAAAGCCTGAGGTGTGGCTATGATTAAACATGACACTTAGGTGAGGTGCCAGTTCATTTTGTAGTTCATGTAGTACACAGCCTGGGATGTCAGCTGGTCCCATAGATGCTGTATTCTTAGCTTTGGAGAGTGCGGTTTCTACCTGTGTGGCCATGATTACCAGAATTTAGCAATCTTTTGGTATTGAGATGGGCCCTTTAGGGGGTGAGAAAGGGGTGAAGTTGGCACTAAATCGATCTGCCAGGATATTGGCAATATCCTTGGGATCAGTATATTTAATGCCATTCTGTTGTAGCACAGAGCAGATCTGAGCATTGCCATTTGGATTCTTGACATAATTATAGAATGCCTTGTGGTTTCTTTGGAATCTTTGGCAATTTTATTTTTGTAACTAGCTTTGGAGGATTTTATGAGGGATTTCAACTTTTTACTGAGGTTGGTGAGGGAGTTTTTTGCATCTTGAGATTTTTCCTCTTTTCTGCAACAGTTTCTTCCTTTTGTTGTATCATTTGTTTATAGCAGGGGACCACCAGATTGGCTTCCTTTTTTTGGAGGAGAGCATCTTGGTTCTATTTGGAATGGCACGATTCATGCACAAGTGGATGTGCTCATACAGTGCCTTAGTGTAGGATTCAGCAGTCAAACTTTCAGATCCCATCTACATGGGTGTCATGAAGTTTGTCACTTCTGACTTCAGTAGCATGACATTGGCTTTGGAGAAGTTTTTACGGAGATTTCCTTACTGGGGGTGGGATGTGGATGTCAAGGGTGATTTGCTTATGGTCAGACCTGACCAATGAGGGGGTGACCACTGGTGTGGAGCATCTATCTCCTATGTTGGTAATGACCAGGTCTAGGATATTGGAGCCCCTGGTGGGACAATGGATTATTTGATCCAGGGCGCAGGAATTTATGAATTCCAAGAACCGTTGGGAAAAGGTGCTGGTACCTGAGTAGTTTTCCCAGTTAATGGCAGGTAGTTGAAATCACCCAGTATTAGGGTGTTTGTATGTATCTTAATATTTTCCAGTATGTTTAGAAAGGTGTAGTGAGAATCTTGGGGCATGCTGGGAGATCTGTAGCAAGCTACAAATTAGATTGCAGTCTTACCTAGTGTTAGTTGCACCTGGAGAATTTCAGATGCATTGTGTTGAGCAACTAGCCTGGAGGTGTGAATATCCTTGGTGAATATGGACACTCCTCCACCTTTAGTGTTTCGGTCTTGGTTTTGTGGCCGAAAAGTGTGGTAAGAGTTGTAGCCTGGTATTGCAGGGGTGCTCTCTAAAGCCTTGAACCAGGTTCCATTCTATCACATATATGTTTTCCATTTAATAATTTTTGGAACATAATATGCTTTGTCAGTATAGTGCCGAATAAGAAAATATATTTGAACTACTAAAACAGTATATGAAGTTGTCAAATAGATATTTTAATTACAATAAGTCAACCAAATTACAGGTAGATTCCAGCTAGAATGGAACTGATGCAATAAACCTGCAAAAAATAAATTGGTTGCTTATGGTTCCATTCTCTTTGTAGAATGTCAGAAGATGTTTGTGCAGACAGAAAGTGCTACTTGCCATAGTATATAGCTGCCAGGAGTTCCATAAGTGTATTTATAATAAAAAATGCTGACAGAAACAAGCCATACAAGTATATTTAAGAATATTTTGTACAAGGTACCACCAAGAATACAAAAAAAATTGTTGAGATTATAAAAGTATGACTAAATTGTGAAGAAGAAACCAGGAAAATGATTAATATAGAAGATATACTGGGACATTTGTACTTGCCAGAAGAAGAATTAGATAATCCAACAAGTTAAAAACCACAAATTCACCAGTAGGACTAGTAGACACAAGTTTATTTTCCAGGTTAAGCGCTTTCATTAAAGTAAAATTAACTTCCTCAGAACAATATACAAACAGTCATGTGGATTTAAATATATTACACTGTCACAGGATAGGTGAGAAATCCCACCAGTCAAAAACAAAAGATCTCTTGAATAAATTAATACCTTAAAGGCATGCACTATAAACACTAAAAATACAATAAAATACATTTCTGTGAAGAAATTGTATAAAATTAAACCCTTTCCGTTCTTTCTTTTAAAGCAGGCAAAATAGATATAAAATCATTTAATCCTGAACACAGATTAGCTGCCAAACGAAGCTGCCACATCAGTTCCCTCTTGTTTAAAGTGTTTTTCCAGTTGCCACCCCTGGGGTTTATTTCAATGATATCTAATATCCCAAACTTAAATCCAGAGAAATTAACATATATTTTACTGTGCCTAAATAAGGCATTGGTTTCTTTGGAATTCTTAATGTCATATAAGTGTTCATATATCCTGGACCTGAGTGACCTCTCAGTTTGCCAACATAAAACCCTGGGCAGGAATTACACTTTGCCAGATAAACTATTTTGATAGTCTGACAGCTACCTTTTTTTAAAAACACTGTGTCCTGGTTGATATCATCAAGTTGCAAACTAGCAGCTGATAGTATATATCTACACTGTGTACAACAACCACAGGCTTTGGTGAATTCATTCATTTTTTCACTACTATTATTCATGTTACCCTCCAAGGTAAGTTTCAAGTTGCGGCCCACTTTAGTACAAAAAAATAGGCTGTTCACCCACTACTTGTAAAATATTAGGGTCACCCCTAAAAATGTTCCAATTCTTACAAAGTATATTTTTGATGTCATTATAATGTATACTATATTGCACCACACATGCCTGGGAGAAGTTATGAGTAGAACTCTCTGTTGTTTCACAATTTTTGGTTTTAGAAAGACCTCTACCTAGTAGAAGCTCATATTTAGAACCCCACTCTCTCAAAATCTCTTTTAAAATACCCTCTACAAATTCTAGTGGATAATCTCTCTCCAGAAACATGTTTCTCAGGTCACTGAATTCCTTAATGACGTCCTCAAGATGGGAAGTCATACTAGAAATTCTGATTGCCTGTCCCTTGACAATACTTTTTTCTGGTATAGTGGGTGGTGACTTTGGAAATGGAGGTAGGAATTACAAAAAGTTTTCTTTCTATACACCTTGGATCTAAAACAACACACATCTTTGATGATGGTGGTATCAAGATAGTGAAGTTCTTTCTCATTACACTCATAAGTAAATTTCAAATAATGGGTAGTGCCATTTAGGTATTCAACAAAACCAGCAATGCTTTCCTTGGTACCCTTCCATAAAATAAACATATCATCCAGGTACCTGCTAGGGGTTGATATTTAAGCTGGTGAGCTTATTTATGATGCCCGAGTAGGGTATTGTGTCGAAGGCTTTTACGAGGTCCAGGTAGGCTGTGTGGACTACCTTCCCTTCATCTATGGCCTTGGTGACTGTTTCAAAGAAGTCGACCAGGTTCAAGAGGCAAGATCTACCCTTAACAAAGCCGAATTGGGTAGGATCCAGTGTTTGGAGGTTCCCAATGTCTTTCTTTATGAATTCCATGATGATACGCTCCATAGCTTTGCAGACCAGGCTAGTTAGGCTTATAGGGCGATAGTTTCGGGGGTCCGTTGTGGCACCACCTTTGTGGAGTTGGACCACTGTTGCTGTACGCCATTCCTTGGGTACATATACTGTAGTAAGGCTGAGACTGAACAGTGACTTTATGTAAGGGTTCAGTTCTTCCTGTAGCTAGTGTAAGATGCAGCCCAGGACACCGTCCAGTCCCATTGATGCTGTGTTTTTTGCTTTGGAGAGGGCAGCTCTCACCTGTGCATCTGTCATGTCAGGGAGGCTACACTCTGTTGGGATAGACATTTGCTCTTTTGGGGGAGAAGGGGGGAGAAGTTTGCACTGAACCTGTCTGCCAGGATGTTGGCAATGTCTGTGGGTTCAGTGTATTTTTTGTCATTTTGCACTAACTCAGAGCATATCTGCGAGTTGCCACCCAGGTTCCTGACATAACTAAAGAAGGCCTTGTGATTATCTTTAGCATCTTGTGCAATTTTTCTTTCAAAGCTGGCCTTAGATGATTTTATGAGGGATCATAGTTTCTTGCTAGTACTGATCAGAGATGCCTTCCCTTTTTGGGATTTTGCTCTATCATGTAGTAGCTTCCTCCTTCTGTTGTATAGCTTATTTATGGCTGGGGTCCACCAGACAGGTCTCCTGCCTTTGGAGGAGTGAGTCTTGGTTCTATTTGGGATAGCACAATCCATGCATTCCTGTAGGTGTCCATAGAATGCGTTTGTAAAGGCTTCTGCAGTTTGGGCCATATTTTCCACTGGCCCGGAGGCTTTGAAGGATTCCACCTCGGTTTTGAGAAGTGTGAAGTTTGCTTTTGAGAAGTTCTTCATCGTGGTTTCCTTGGCTGGGGGTGGGGATGGGATATGGATGTCCAGTGAGATTAATTTATGGTCAGATCTTACCAATGAGGGGTATACCTCTGGTATGGAACATAGAGTCCCCATGTTGGTGATGATCAGGTCCAATATGTTTTCCCCTCTTGTGGGAGTGGTGACCAGTTGTTCCATAACATTTGAGTTTATAAATTGTAGGAACCATTGGGCGAAGGTGTTGGGGCTTGAGTAGTGCTCCCAGTCTATGTTTGGGTAGTTGAAGTCACCCAATATAATGGTGTTTGGAGAGGCCTTCATATTCTCCAGTGTTCTCAGGAAAGCCGAGTGGGGTTCCTGAGTTTGGGAGGGTGGTCTGTAGCAGGCTACAAACTGAAAGGCAGTTTTGCCCACTGTTAGTTGCACATGGATGGTCTCCGATGCTTCGTGCAGTTCCACTAACCTGGAGGTGTGGGTATCTTTGATGAATATGGATACTACCCCTCCTTTTGTGGTTCGGTCCGAGTTTTGAGGCCGAAAAGTATGGTATGAGGTATAACCTGGTAGTACTGGGGTACTCTCAGGAGCCTTGAACAAAGTTTCTGTTACTGCACAGATATCGATATTCTCCATACTGAGGAGAGCCTCGAATGCATGCATCTTGAGGTATAGACTTATGGCTTTGAGCAGCATTACCCTTAGTTTCTTTTTCCTTGTGTTGTCTATGGAGGTGGGTTTGTCTTTTGAGCCTTGCCTAAAAAAGGCACTATTGGGGTGGCAAGATCCTTAGCCAGTATTCGAAAGCCCAGGGGTGACAGGTGCAAACTGTCCCTAGCGAAGCAACGTGGCTTGTCGAGCATGTCATCCCAGGCTGACAGACACTGGATCCCCTTTGAATGACACCAATACTTTAGGCAATTGTTAAAACTTATAATTTTGTCTTTATACTGTGGCATCATTCTTGGTGAGGGTAAGATGCTACTCAAGGTCAGGGTCATACCAGCCTGGGCTACATGATCAGAGAACTCCTCTATGTCTCTTTTCATGTAGTCCAGGGGGGTACGTCTCAGGTCATTCACACCAGCATGGACAATGACGGAGTCATATTTGTACTTGCTTTGGAGTGACCTGAGTGCTTGTGTTATGTGGTGGATCCTGGTACCTGACAGGCAGCTTACAGTGACCTTCTCCTTGTTCAGCCTGGTGAGTGGGACGTCAGTGTGTCTGACAATAGAGTCACCTATTACATATATGAGCACTTATATGACATTAAGAATTCCAAAGAAACCAATGCCTTATTTAGGCACAGTAACATATGTGCTAATTTCTCTGGATTTAAGTTTGGGATATTAGATATCATTGAAATAAACCCCAGGGGTGGCAACTGGAAAAACACTTTAAACAAGAGGGAACTGATGTGGCAGCTTCATTTGGCAGCTAATCTGTGTTCAGGATTAAATGATTTTATATCTATTCTGCCTGCTTTAAAAGAAAGAGCGGAAAGGGTTTAATTTTATACAATTTCTTCAAAGAAATGTATTTTATTGTATTTTTAGTGTTTATAGTGTATGCCTTTAAGGTATTAATTTATTCAAGAGATCTTTTGTTTGACTGGTGGGATTTCTCACCTATCCTGTGACTGTGTAATATATTTAAATCCACATGACTGTTTGTATATTGTTCTGAGGAAGTCAATTTTACTTTGATGAAAGTGCTTAACCTGGAAAATAAACTTGTGTCTACTAGTCCTACTAGTGAATTTGTGGTTTTTAGTTTTTATTTCCACCAGTTTGCTACAATTATTTGATTATAATCCAACAAGTTGTTATGATTGAAAAGAGACTCACAGACATTCATGAATTAAATCATTCCACAGGTTGTTATGACTGAAAAGAGGTTCACAGACTTTCATAAATTAGATAATTCCACAGGTTGTTATGATTGAAAAGCAGCTCACAGAATTTCATGAATTACATAATTTCACATAATTTGTTATGACTGAAAAGAGGCCTAAATACTTTCATGAATTAGATAATTTAACAGGTTGTTATGACTGACTTACATGAATTAGATAATCCCACAGTTTGTTATGATTGAAAAGCGGTTAATAAGCTTTTATGAATTAAATAATTCTACAGGTGTTTATGACTTGAAAAGAGGTTTACAGACTTTCATGAATTAGATAAGCCCACAGGTTGTTATGACTGAAAAGAGGTTCACAAACTTTCATAAATTAGATAATTCCACAGTTTGTTATGATTGAAAAGAGTCTCGCAGACTTTCATGAATTAGATAATTCCAGTTTGATATTGAAAAGAGTCTTACAAACTTTCATGAGTATATTGCCAGTGGGGGATAAAGATGCAGTTGCTTTCAGAAGAGGCAATGAGAGAATGATCTTATATAAGGAAAGAAATGAGACATAATTTTCATTTAAAGATGAGATTAGTTACACATGATGACTAAAAAAATGACAGTGCATAATTAGCTAATGAAAGTGCTGAAGAAATGCTGGAAAGAATGACTGAGCCATAACATGTAAAAAAGAGAGCTCCCTATTTACCTTGAATGTCAATACAAATAAAGCAAGACATTCAGATATGTACAGTCATTAATGCTCATCATAGCAGCAAACCAAGAGAAGAAATGATTTCTAATTGTATTCCAATTAGTCCATGGAGTAAAACAGCAACTAATTTGTTGCAGTGTTAAGACTATGTGTCTTGATCTGTACAGATTATTATTTGAAGTTTTCTGAGATGATACTTTTAACAGGCAATATAAATGGGGCATGATTAATGCCCATAACCTGTATTTTTAATGCACAGTATTTCTGATATCTGATAATGGTCAATAACATGTATAGAATTTAAGAGATTTTTCAAAACAACAAGAATTTTATCATGTGCCTTCTATTCTTAACTACTTGCAGATGAATGGTCAGGTTGAAAGTGAGAGGACATTACACTATGAAAAACGTCATGAAGAAATTATATATCATTTGTAGTAGAGATTCTTCACATGTGAAGACTATAAACAGTTGCATAAAGCAAGAATGCTGTTCTTAAGTTGATAAGAGATGTTCCAGTGGCTGCTACAAGGTCACAGTTACATTTTAACCTCTTAGAGGGTTATAACCTGACAGTGTTTTGTAAGGTTTTTAGCATTGTATTGGTATTTGAGGAGTGGCCTCAGGGTATTTAGGTAAGAGTAGATTCTAGTCATATCTTTACTAATCTTAATCTCAGTATATATCTATTTAATCTTAGCATTAGTATATCTTTACTAATCTTAATTTTAGTATATATTTATTTAATTTCAGCATTAGTATATATTTACTAACGTTAATCTCAATATATATTTATTTAATCTTAGCATTAGTACATATTTACTAATCTTAATCTTAGTACATATTTATTTAATCTTAGCATTAGTACATTTACCTGTATGTGCCTAGTTTCTGTGGAGAGTAGGCTGGAGATTCAATAGGAACATATGAGTTGATGCAAGAACTGCTGATACTATCTATGAAATGAGAGGAAGACAGGTGTCTCTTTCTTCTCTTGGAATATTTGTAAGAGTTACATTTAAGTGATATCAGTATTAAATGGATTATAGATGAATAAAGACTAGTTATTAGATAGCTTGGGATCAGAAGCCACTGATAAATGTGTTAGCAAGTGTAACAAAAACTGATTTTTACTATAATACCAGACATCTGAGAAATATTTATTTTTTATCTCTGAAATCCTGCTAATTACATGATTTTGGTAGTGCTGTATGAAAGGAAAAGGTTCTTATTGCATTTACTGTCAAGGCGACTACTTGGAACTGTCTGTGAATGTATTTTCCCTGTGTAAAGAAAGATTGCATCCTGAATTAAATAATTATCATGATAGCAAGTCAGACTGATGAGAGTTGTGATATCTGGTTAATATCCCACTGGACTCCCACTGGTAATGTGATGCCCCCCCTTAAAACCCAGGGACAGTAATTAAGGAGCCTCCATCCTCAGTACTGACTCCAGTGTGGTAGCATCATGGAAAACACCAGAGCACACAAGAGTAAAATTTCACAATTTTCCATAACAGCACAATAGGAACACACTTTATTTTCTGGGACTGGACTATATACCTCTGTCCACTGCAAATGTATTCCCTTAATATGCACTTCAGACCAAGGTGTTCCAGTTTAAGACCTCTGACTCATTCACACTTAAAATAAATTAAAATCACAGACACTCAAACACTTATGGGAAACCTGACACAGATCTCCAGCTGTGTCCCCTCCCCAATACAAATGGTAAATGCTGCAACCAGAGTCAGAGTCAGGCAGGTTTACATGCCCTTAAAAGGGTGATCAATTATTAAACATTAAATATCAAAATAAATGATAGCTATGACCAGAAACAGCCAAGCATTCAAGGTGACCTAGGAAGTATCAAACAGGCATAAACACTCTCTAATCTCTAAATAATAAACTGATTATCTGATCACAGTGTAAAGTAATGAAAAACATTTAATAATAAGCAAAATAATTATTAAAAAATATAAATCAGTTACTTTCAATTAACACCAGAATTCCATCACCAGAAATATAAAATTAAACTGTAGGATAGACATATATAATTTTAGAAAAACTATCTAAATAACTAAACTTTCCTAGTCTAAGTAGAGAATACTGAGATTTGTGTATATTCACAGATTAACTTGTATTGTATGCCAGCATGTCTAACTGTGAAAATGTAAATAAGATTTTAAAATGTTAAGTATTTCCCTGTTTATACAAAATGTATAATGGATCTGTCATTGTTTTGATGCATTTCTAATTGCTCATGTTTGTGACAGAGAATCTAAAGTGCAAACTGTCTGTGGAGAATCATCTGATCACGAGGTGATGTCATTAGAATTCTCCTGGTTGCTAGGTGATTATTTGGACAGATGATTGACAGGAAAAAGAACTTTTCAAACATATGATTGTTATTTTTAAAATAATACAGATTGTAAAGGCTTTAGATTTATTATAGTATTGTGTATGTTTAACACCAGTAAAAGAGTGTTAAAATACTGGGGTGGTAGGCAGAAGGAAAATGTGCAGTGGCTGTATTAGTATTTTCTAAGACATCCAGGGTATTAATCTGGATAAGTCATTGAGTGACTAAAAAAAGTGGTTGAGGAAGTGTAAATTAAATAGTGAGAGCAGGAAAGATATTTATGTTCATAGAGCATTTGCATAAGGAAGTTTGTGTTAATCCTCATCAGTCTTTGCTTATAAACATGTTACTACATTATTAAATAGATACAAAATACATAAGGAAAGAATATCTGATTTTCATTACACTTTTGAGTGTGTATGTGTGAGTGCCATGGAATGTGTATACAAGTGAGTTTATATGTGTATGTGTGTATATGTCTACATCTGAGTAGGTGTGTGTGTGATTATAACTGGGTATGTGTTTTATAATATACTTGTGTGCAAGGCCCTACTGCCATTTTAGCCATATAGGTGAGCTGAAAGTGTGATTTTATTTCTGAAGAATGGTGAAAAAAAGAGAAGACAATTAGTGTTTAAGTATGAGATGGTAAATACTTCCAAAAGATTTAATTGTGATGTATGTTTTAATGACCATACTTTTACTATCTTAGTTTTACTGGTTAGCACTGAGAGAGCATAGGGACAGTTACTTCTTCAGGGTGCAGTAGCCATGCTGACCTATATGATAATGCAGTTACCAAACTCATAGTTGTGAATTATTATAATTTACCTCCTGAATGATGTGTAGGACACTTCAATAAAAGGTTATATCTTTTCAACATATACATTTACCTGAGTACTGCTTACTCTTCAACTGTTGTGTCATCAAATCTGTTGTGATTTTGGTGTGCTACAGATGAGAACATGGGCATGTGACTGGCTAACTTAACACTACTCTTTTAAAATTTATTACCATGTATTTGAAAAATAAACTATGCAGGAGTAGACATTTCTTAGTAGGAATACAAATGTGTTATTGTGTATGCTCTGGTCAATGTGATAGGCCTTTGACTTATATTTTCAGGGATTGTGTTATTGTGTGTAGCCTGTGTTACAACGCCATTGCTCATATAGAAGAAACACCATTGTCAGCTAGGACTATTCAAAAGTGAATAGATGAAATGTTAACTTGTATCAGGGACTAAATCATTCAAAACATCCCTCTGTGTGATATACTGAGCCTTGCACCTGATCTTTTTTATTTAAGATTTTATAATGCTTAAATCTAAGCATTTAACAAATAAATAACTAAATCAATAACATTGCATGTTAAATCAAGTGCTGAAATATTTAAAATAGTTTAATTAATCATTCTAAATTTAAATGTAACCCCTTATACAAAAATTAAAAAGTCTGAAGTTGTTATAAATATTCCCTTCCAAGTTCCCAACAGACTCTCACAGAAAGATGGTATTACAAGGGCTCTCTAAAAGAATATTTAATTTCACATAATTGAATCATGGAATGTAGATGATTCCAAAGGAATGGGGCAACTTGAAAAGGAAACCTGGGTAAATGTCCCCAGCTGGGCAATGGTATGGTAGCAGTCCCACAACTGATGGCCTAAGCTGATTTGTGGGACTCTCGAAGAGAAGTAGGTGCAAGGTCATGTAAGGCTTGATAAGTGAAGATATTAAAAAGACATCTGGCCATAGATGACAGCCAACACAGATCCTGCTGCTGCAACATAATATAAGATGGCCAAGGTGTGCCTTATCAAAAGCCAGGAAGTGGAATTCTAAGCCTGCTAGAAGCAAGCCAACTTACCACCAGGAAAGCCAACGCAGAGAGTACTGTAGGTGTCAATTTCATTGATGAAAGCACATAAATAAATCATATTCCATGACTTGCTCCTATTGTTTGAAATTTTATGTCTCTGGAAGGGACGGATGCACTGGTTTCTAGACTGCTATGCATGCTGCTACAAAAGACACTAACATATTTAATATTCTTAAGTTTTTCATGGATTGATTGGACTTGAAGAAAGTGTTTTTTTTTTTATCACTGAGTATTCCCTTGATATGGCAGGTAAAACTTATGGATTTATAAAATATCTGGAAAGTAAAACTTGGCATTCACTTTTGAATTTTCTTTCATTGCATTATTCACTAGGTGAACATGTGTGCTAAGATCTTGCATTCTAATTAAAAAAAGTCTTGCAACTATTGTGAAAACTATCACCTTTTTTCATTTCGCTGTCATCTCTGACTCACAGGAGATTTTGTGAACTTTTGCTTGATATGGATTCTGCACATGGAGGTTTACTGCTGCATAGCAATGAATTCTGAATGAGTCAAGATAATGTACTCAAGCAATTTGTTTCTTGTAGTGAGTCCATTAATGTTTTTTTCTTCAAGAAAATGGTGATGATATGCAATGTTTCTAATATGAAATGATTAGCAGAAATTAAGTTTTTGACCAATATCACATCATACTGATATAAACTAAACATTCATTTACAAGTGACAGAGATGACCAATAAGTTAAACGTGACACAGCTGACCAAACTGCAGATATAACAGAGACTGGAAAACTTTGCACTATCTGTTTTCAGACAAGATATTGGAGCTTGGTGTAATATTTAAGGTACTTGACTCAGAAGCACAAGTTAGAGTGTTCAATTCTCAAAGTTGGAAAGAAAATTAGTTCTAGCCTAGTAATTAGCTATAAACTTATGAAACTATGAATCTAAGGGAAAATGAAAATTCTTTTGGCTTTGTTAAGGGTAGGTTTTGCTTATTAAACCTGGTGGACTTCTTTGAGAATGTCACCAAAGCTGTGGATAAAGGCAAAGCAGTACATACCACTTATCTTGACTTAGCCAAGACCTTCGACACAATCACCCACTCAGGTATCATTGAGAAACTTTCCCAGCTGGGGATTAATCCACATGTCACTAGATGGGTAGGAAACCGGCTCCTGACAGAATGCATACTGTCAAAGTTGGGGAATCCACCTCCATCAGTAGACCATTTACTAGTGGTATACAACAGGGATCTGTGCTGGGCCCTCTACTATTTGGAATCTACTTCTTGAACATCCGGGCGAAAGTAGATAGCCTGTGTCTTACTAAGTTTGCATTTGATTGCAAACTAGGTGCAATCATCGAGTCCCCTAATGATGTTAACATTTTACAAAAGGGGCTAATGCAGACTAATGATTGGTGCCAGGGTCATGGTCTAAAACTAAATGCAAAAAAGTGCATCATTATCCCTTTTGGCAAAGAAGTGGCCCCTGCAAATTACATTATAGAGAGTCTTAGAAAGACAGATTGACAGCGATTTAAACTTTGATCACCATGTCTCCACAGTGGTAAAGGAAGCCTTCTACATTGTGCATCTCATAAATAAAGGCATCACATACAAGACTAAGAATTCCTCTATATTCAACCCTCATTAGACCACTAATTGAGTACAGTGCTCCCTTTTGCATGCACCTCACCAGACATCTGCAACATATATCTGTATACTGGAGAGGTGAGTAAGTTTGAATTCACTTTGGATTAACATCTGTTTAGTGAAAGCAGATTGTCAACAGGTATGCAAGACTGCAAATTTTATTTTTTTTAGG